>NC_135167.1:9719953-10089953 GCF_041146795.1 Maylandia zebra
AAAGAAAGCTTCAAACATCTGTTTTGTCTTTTTTTGTGCTCTAAAATATAAAGTGTGTATGTAGATATACCAACAAAAAGTGGACATATGATACAATGTCACTTTCATTTTTTAGAAAGCTTTGGCTGCAGATAAACCGTCTCCTGCGTGGTTTGTTTGTTACAGATATTGTAAAAAGTTATACAAATAAAGTAATTTTGTAAACTATGCAAGAAGGAAATATGACAAATCTGTAGCCTACGTTTGCTGGCCCGCTGCACAGTCTACTCATTCAATAAAGCATCCATTGATAAAAAAAAAAAAAAAGAAAAAAAAAAAAAGAAGTCTCATTAAACTAAGGAAAATAAGACATGGCAAACATGAAGCAATCTGTCATTTAATTGTAGGGCAAAATATCATTAAATATTTTTTGCTTTTTGCCTCAAGACCTCGTAAAACATAACATTTTAATTCAAAGCATCTCGGACATTTGCAGTAAACATGTGATAAAGATTTTTTTTAATCACGTGTGGTTTTTTTCACTAAAAATCAAGAAAATGAAGCTTCATACTAGCAATATACAGAGGAATTCACTCATTTGTCTTTTGTTGTGGAGAAAACCATTCCTGTTAAGAAGAGAAGAAAGAACATATATTATTGTTTATTCATGTGTACACACGCCTACACACACTCGAAAAGAGATCAGTTGAATACTGTCTATATCCTTTTAAGCAGACATGTTTGGCTTCTTACACGAGGCAAAACCAAAGTAAATAAATGGAGAGTTGTTTGAGCTTTAAAGTCTCTTAGAAACTCTTGTGGAGTATAATGCAGTATAATGTCTCCAGCATATATTGATGCATAGTTGTGATCACAGTTTAAATCTCTTTTACCCACAGGGAGCGGTTGTATGAAAACTCATCAGCAATAATCTGGTAGATGTGACAGATAGTCAGCAGAGGTTGTGTGCTCATCACTGCTATTGTGTGATCACACATTTGCTTTTTTTTTTTATCAAGCTTGGGTTATTTTTCTGCTCTCTCCCTTTCCCTTGTTTTTTCGACAGGTATTTTAATGCAAAATCCAACTGAGATCAATCAGTCCAGATAAACCAGGACTATACAGACAAAAGTCTCAATGGAGCAAAGGAGATCTTATATTTAAAACATTATTATACATAATGCACATGGTTCGTACATTTTTAAGCATTCACTCCATACATGGCTGTGGTGTTGGGTAGTGATGTGTTCCCCATACAAAACTCCTAGGTGCTGCCTTTAGAGTTTGCACGTCTCACATATTATGTCAAAATAAAAAGCAATGATACACAAAAGGCAAAAAAAAAAGGAGAGAAGAAGGAATAATTTGATATCTCTGGAGTGCTACTGGAGACATGGTCCTTGTTGTCTTTGTTTTGCATTGCCATTTCCAGTATGACTGAGTTCAGAGTTCTCTAGATACAGAGAACAAAATGAGAGAGAAGACTCACATATCCTGAAGGTAGATGTTGATTTGAAAGGAAAACATGAGAATAATATATTTGAGGTGAAAAATAAAACCAAACATTTTCCTTCCTGGATGGGAGGCTGTCTGAAAACAAGTCAAATTGGTATAATCTGAGGCCAACAGAAAACATAAGGCATTGAGGGACAGTGCACTAATTGAACAGATAATGGCGTTAAACTGCAGAAAAATGCATACTGGTGGGTGGCTGTGGCTTTGGAGTTGGAGTAGGTCATCCACCAATTGGAATGTCTGTTGTTCGGTCCCTAGCTCCTCCAGTCGACTGGAGGAGATCTAAAAGAAAATGAAAGGTAAACACCGAAATGGCAACTCAATCTGGTCAAAATCTGAACAGAACAAAGGACAAAGAGCGGAAAGGTCACTGAAGTAAAAAAACAAAAGAAAATATCAGGCTGGATTAATCGACTACATAACGTATGAATTAATGTGGAGTAAAATATGCGATGTTAAAAGCTCAAAGGTTTTGTCACAGTGTCATAGTGTCCTTGGGCAAGATGCTGAACCCCTAATTGTTTCTGATGCATCCATCATAGTGTATGTGTGGCAGAAAGTGTTAAAAGGAATAAAATAGTGATATAGGAATGTTGTGTGAATAGACAAGTGTAATTTTTTACCTTTATTGGATTATGGTGACCTGCTTTTTATGAATGCACCTGCCCACTACCTAAAGAGGTTGGATACTGTGTACCATTGTGCTTTACGTTTTATTATTGGCTATAAAAATCATGTACATCATTGTTCTTTGTATGCTGCTGCTAAATGTCCATCTTTGCATATTCGCAGACTCTCCCATTGGTTGATCTTTATCTATAAATCTCTCTTTGGGCTGGTTCCATCTTATTTATGTGTTTATATGTGTAAAAACCACAACCAATACAACCTTCGTTCGAACAAAATCATACAATTGATTGTCCCAAAAATCAGAACAGAATTGGGGAAAAGGGCTTTTAAATACGCTGCCCCTGCTTCCTGGAATAATCTGCAGAAGGAACTGAAATTATCAGAATTGGTTACCTTGGGAGAGTTTAAGTCTGTCTTAAAGGAACGAGAGAACAGCTCTTTTACTCAGTGTGATTGTTTTTAATGTACTCTTAATTTGATCTGTTATTGTATATTTTACACATGTTTGTATGGGATATTGTATTTGTTTTAACTGTTATATACCTATGTGGTATGTGACTTTTGTTGCTATGATGCCAGGTCTCTCTTGGAAATGAGATATTTAATCTCAATGAGATCTTTTACCTGGATAAATAAAGGATTAATAATAAAAAATTTGTAGTAAAAAGTGGTTTTAGTGCTCAGCTGGACAAAAAAAATGTGCAATATAAGGACCAGTCCACCTACTATTTACCAAACACTGAGGAGTCAAATAAGCCATCTGAGTAGAGAATCAGCCACCAGAATATAATATGCCAGTTCAATGACACACTTTTGGGGTAATCATTTGCATTTTACCTTCTAAAACATAAAGTCATGAAAGCAAAGACAGGAAATTCGATTGAATGAGTTCCCTAGTTTGACTGAATAGGAATTACAGCCCAGCTTGTTCTGTTTTGCAGGTATAAATCTTCAGTGCTGGAAAATGTTTTACATCTATAAAACTGCTTGGTTGAAAGCACTCTGTGATGGAATTCAGCTGCAATCTGAAATCTTTTAAAAGATGATTGATGGTTGTTGAACACATTTTGTGATTATATGTGTCCATTTGAGTGTGTGCACTGAGTATCTTTTGTCTCCGTTTTTCTTCGGGTCATCTCTAATTGTATGTTATCCAATGCATGGTTTTTGGTGCTTTCACACCTAACTTGTTTGCTTTACACTTTCAGACCTTTCAGTTTGTTTTGAAGAGAAATCAGAGCTGTAAAAAAATCTTAGATGACAATCTGAGAACTCCATCCTTGCCCGAAAAAAGAGGAGGTCTCAGTCCAGATCAAACAATAGTTTAGATGGTTTGTAGTGTGAAAATATTTTCCTGAATGATTCTGACTTTTAAGATAAAAGAGAAATGAGTTGCAGTAGCACATGGAGAGGGTACGGCATGAAGGTGTCAAACAGGGTAATACAAAGTCAATTACACTCAGAAAATTGCAGACAGCTCCAAATATAGAGTAAAAACACATGAAATAAATCTGCTCGAAATACATTTAAGATTTTTTTTCATATCTGCAAAATTGAAAATACCAT
This sequence comes from Maylandia zebra, assembly GCF_041146795.1. Lineage (NCBI taxonomy): Eukaryota > Metazoa > Chordata > Actinopteri > Cichliformes > Cichlidae > Maylandia > Maylandia zebra. Next base: position 9,723,644 of record NC_135167.1, read on the forward strand.
CATCAACAAACTAATCAATTATAGGAAAATACAGACTACATAGACTATGTTGATATGTTTATTATTTCTTTTCTTTGTCAGTATGTTATTAAGTGAAATAGGTCAGTACAAAGAGAAAGGCAATGATCGTGTATTATGTTGCCTCACAGACAGCATTTTATTGATCAAAGATGTCCATTATGCATGACTCAGTAAACTCCAATCAAAAACTAATCAAACAAATACTTTTACGACACTCCTAGTTTTAAGGGGACACAAGATTTTAAAGGAAAGGTATTGATATCATATGTAATTCTTTATTGTCTTCCCATTATTTTGAATTTGAAAGTAGACAATTCAGATATACAGTGGGATCGTTTTTTGTTTTTGTTTTTTAGATCTGTTGACTGTGGAGGTTATTTGAGTACAGTGAACTCATTGTCCTGTTCAAGTGTTTGTATTGTTGGGTCGCTGTCATGTTCACTGTGAGGTGATTTAAGCTTTGTGGTTAGTTATTCTGCTGGAAGTATATAAGATAGGCATGCTGTGGTCAAGAGAGTATGGGCTTGTTGGCTTGGTGTTAAAACATTAAGGGGTGCAAAGTTTGCCCATAAAATATCACCTACAGCATTACACAACCATCAAAAGCCTGACCCATTTATACAAAGCAGGATGGATCCGTGCTTTCATGTCAGATTCTGACCCTACTATCAGAATGTCTTAGCAGAAATGAAGACTTAGAAGTCAGACCAGGCACTGTTTTTCCAACCTTCTATTGTCAGATTTTGGCAAATCTGTGCAAATTGTAGCCTCAGTTTCCTATTCTATTCTTTTGAGTGGTCTTCTGCTGCTGTAGCCCATCTGCTTCAAGGTTTGACATGGTCAGAGATGCTCTGCATACCATGTTTGTAACAAATGGTTATTTGAGTTACCCCCTGTCAGCTTGAAGCAGTCTGGCCATTCTCTTCTGCCCTTTGGCATCAACAGAGCATTTTTGCCCAGAGAACAGTGTGCGGATCACCAGCTTCCAAAATACTCAGACCAGTTCCTCTGGCACCTGCAAACCATGGCATGTTCAAAGTCACGTAAATCACCTTTCTTCCCCATGTTGAAACTCGGGTTGAACTTCAGCAGGTTGTCTGTATGCCTACAAGCATTGAATTGATGCCATGAAATTGGCATATAATTTCTTTTTTTTCGAGCTAAATAGTGAAGTGGCTGGTGAGTGTGTATGGACAGTGTGAAAAATAATAGTGCAAAATGATAGAGCAGATGTGAAATGTGCAATAGTGTTATACCAGCTGAAGTCATTTTTATTTTACTGACTAGAGTGGGTAGAGTTTAGTTCAGTCCAGTGCCCAGTGTAATTCCTGCGGGTATTTCAACAACAACTTCAACACAGCAGATACAGTGGGGCAAAAAAGTATTTAGTCAGCTACCGATTGTGCAAGTTCCCCCACCTAAAATGATGACAGAGGTCAGTAATTTGCACCAGAGGTACACTTCAACTGTGAGAGACAGAATGTGAAAAATAAATCCATGAATCCACATGGTAGGATTTGTAAAGAATTTATTCGTAAATCAATAACAAACATACAACTCAATACTTTGCAACATAACCTTTGTTGGCAATAACAGAGGTCAAACGTTTACTATAGGTCTTTACCAGGTTTGCACACACAGTAGCTGGTATTTTGGCCCATTCCTCCATGCAGATCTTCTCGAGAGCAGTGATGTTTTGGGGCTGTCGCCGAGCAACGCGGACTTTCAACTCCCGCCACAGATTTTCTATGGGGTTGAGGTCTGGAGACTGGCTAGGCCACTCCAGGACTTTCAAATGCTTCTTACGGAGCCACTCCTTTGTTGCCCGGGCGGTGTGTTTTGGATCATTGTCATGTTGGAAGACCCAGCCTCGTTTCATCTTCAAAGTTCTCACTGATGGAAGGAGGTTTTGGCTCAAAATCTCACGATACATGGCCCCATTCATTCTGTCCTTAACACGGATCAGTCGTCCTGTCCCCTTGGCAGAAAAACAGCCCCATAGCATGATGTTTCCACCCCCATGCTTCACAATAGGTATGGTGTTCTTGGGATGCAACTCAGTATTCTTCTTCCTCCAAACACGACGAGTTGAGTTTATACCAAAGAGTTCTACTTTGGTTTCATCTGACCACATGACATTCTCCCAATCCTCTGCTGTATCATCCATGTGCTCTCTGGCAAACTTCAGACGGGCCTGGACATGCACTGGCTTCAGCAGCGGTACACATCTGGCACTGCGGGATTTGATTCCCTGCCGTTGTAGTGTGTTACTGATGGTGACCTTTGTTACTTTGGTCCCAGCTCTCTGCAGGTCATTCACCAGGTCCCCCCGTGTGGTTCTGGGATCTTTGCTCACCGTTCTCATGATCATTTTGACCCCACGGGATGAGAGCTTGCGTGGAGCCCCAGATCGAGGGAGATTATCAGTGGTCTTGTTATGTCTTCCATTTTCTGATGATTGCTCCCACAGTTGATTTTTTCACACCAAGCTGCTTGCCTATTGTAGATTCACTCTTCCCAGTCTGGTGCAGGTCTACAATACTTTTCCTGGTGTCCTTCGAAAGCTCTTTGGTCTTGGCCATGGCGGAGTTTGGAGTCTGACTGTTTGAGGCTGTGGACAGGTGTCTTTTATACAGATGATGAGTTCAAACAGGTGCCATTCATACAGGTAACGAGTGGGGGACAGAAAAGCTTCTTACAGAAGACGTTACAGGTCTGTGAGAGCCAGAGATTTTCCTTGTTTGAGGTGACCAAATACTTATTTTCCACCCTAATTTACGAATAAATTCTTTACAAATCCTACCATGTGAATTCATGGATTTTCTTTTCACATTCTGTCTCTCACAGTTGAAGTGTACCTCTGGTGCAAATTACTGACCTCTGTCATCATTTTAAGTGGGGGAACTTGCACAAAAAAGCTACTGAGTATTGGCCCTTGGCCTCTGAATATGTGGATAACAAAAGAGTAATAACATTGAAACCTACTCATTTTAGAGGAACCTTGGTTTTATTTAAACAAATGCAGAACATGTTTTGAAATAAAGTATGAACTAAACCGACTTGGGAGGCAGTTAGACCTCATTTTTAAAATAGATGTATCTCTTTATTGTATAGCTATTTTGTGGATCATACTGTTTTTCATATTGCTGGTATTCAAAAATATTCACATATTTAATCTCTGCATTTACTAAATAATGTTGGAGGAAAACATTGTCCCATATATAAGAAATTGATTTACATACAGAATAACACCATGTTATTCAAAATGCAGTGCAATTCATGCTGCACAAAACACATACAGAAAAGCCCATCGCAGCTTGACACTGTGTTGTTATTGCATGTAACTTGGTTTGTGGTGAAATATTCATCCGGTGGAGAGAGTGCCTACTCTGCTGCCTCTAATAAGTCACCTGCTAACACACTGAGTGTTACCTGTCTTAACCTAGGCCACGAGAACATTATTATGATTATAGCAGTGATTTCATGATACCTTCCTGTTAATAATACATGATAAATAGCTGGATGAATGGAACAAAGCAGTGTGTAATATTAGGTGACCCCATGTTATTAGCACTGAGAGGAACCATTAGTGGGTTGCCTTAACCTGCCTTAATGAGGTCTCCCTGCTCTGGGAGTGAATGGGACAATTGGTGCATACAATAAAGAAAGTTGAGGCTGGAAAACCCACACAGCAGTGTCTGTTGAGGGAATGCTTCATTTGAAATGTTATTTTAAGGATGAGGAATTTGGTCCATAGATAGGTTCACTTTATTGATTTTTTTATTTTTTTAAATACTGCAGAGTTTAAAAAATAATCCTTGCCAACTAAATCTTATTATTTTTTAATCTTTTGTTGAATACACTACACTTTGATCTTCCATCAGTCTATCAAACATCCATGTCAGACATACTTAATTTTAATATCTGTTCCACAAATATAAATCCATTCGTGTTTACACTGTACACTGAGCCATTCAGTCTATAATGGGATTAAATAGGAAAACCAAATACTGTGTATTATTGAAGTAGTAGTATTAATAAAAAATTATGTAATAGACAGGTTCTGGTAAACTGCATAAACATAACATGGAGATAATGCAAAGTATAAAACTGTCATGCATATGAGTAAAACGTTGGGCTCTGGTTTGAGGGACAAAATAATTTGCTCCACCACCGAGCTCCAAATGTGCCGCCTACAAATGTTTTCCCCTAAAAATGAGAAAATATTAACTTAATGTTATGTTCCATTTGCAGAAGCAAAGGTACATGTGGGCAAAAATTGTCTTCAGGGATACAAAGGTCAGGGTGTTAAATCTGTGTGTAAGAACATGAAAAAGCTGGAAAATCTGCATCCAGAAAGACAAATCAATGATAATAATAAATAAATGTGGGTATTTTACAAATGGCCAAAAATGTGTGGTGAAATATTAGATGTAATATTTAGGCATAAATAATTGAGTTACCTTGTTAAATTAACACTGTCCATAACAATTACAGACAGGTAGGACTGACAACACTTATTATTTTACTATCAGTTGTGGCTGCTACCTGCTACTTAAAAAATGGCTAATGTAGGTAACTGTGAACAGTTAAACAGCTAACGTTAACGTTGCCTGTGGGGTTAATGTTCATGATAACTGTTTCATAGTTCAGTGTAGTTGAAATGGAAATTTACTAACCATACTTAATGAAGACTGGGGTGCCAGTCTTTAATATGCTTCACCAAGTTTGTTGCATTACTGTTTGTGTGTTTAGTTGTTAGCAAGGGGGAGGGGCTGTGTGCCAGTCTGCAGTGGTGCTGGTGCAAATGACTAAAATGCAAATGAGTCTAATCTGAGTTTAGTAGGAGTAGTATCACTTAGTATATACAGTATACTGGCTATGGTACCTACTGAAAAAATAAAAAGCTGGATTTTCAAAGTTGTGGTGAAGAAAGGAACCATAAGTTGTGGTTATAGATTATAACATATCCAGTTATGGTGGCATCCCTACATTTTACTAATAAATTATGTTATAAACAGGTAAATTAAAAGGGGAATGGAATACACTGAAAAGCACGTCCATTTAAATTGATATCTTGTCCCCCAAGCATCCAGAATTCCTGTTTTCACACTGGCAGGAGCACCCAGTCTGGCATGTAGTGGAACAAAATATCTCTTTTGCATCACTCAGCACTACAGCTCTATCAGCGTGTTGCCAGTTTCTAAAGTCTATTCTAGCAAAATAATTAATGTCCTTGTCAATCACACATTAAAGGCGAGCCCAGTCTCGATAGAGTAGAAGTCAATATTTAGAAACTTTTCCACGTGTGACCCAGAAATTACATGCTATGAAGTAAACAACAAAGGAAGGTAAAGAAACATTTCATGGGTGCAGTTTAAGCTCAATTGTGCTGTATGTGCTGGCTAAATGACGTAATGCTTTAAATATACAAAGCCATGAAGCTAATTACGCGAGTCAGTTAATTAAGTAGTGTAGTTGCTTGTCCTCTCTAAATGAAGGGAAGGTATGTGGGAGGACTTTTAGCACAGAAGATGGGAGGAAGGGGGCTTAAAGATGTGCTATCAACGATTTACGAAGTACTAGACCAATCAACTGGACATGACAGATGGCTGCCAGACTATACAGATAGATGTCTTGTGGATTTGTGTAATATTTGTGTATATCAATATATGAGTGGACTAAAGATATGTGAGCTGTTGTGTGACAGATTGTGAAGTTGCAACCACAGGGGTTGCTGTGCTGTACGCCCACATACTGCTGTACATTGTTAATAGAGAATAATGTTGTCATGTAGAGCCACATCTTTATCTAGTTTTCCAGTTTGCAAAATAATCAGCAGTTTATGTCATATTTATGCCTTCTTATGTCATTTCAAAAGATAACCATTACTGTGTGAAAATGGAAATTGACCGCTGTCTCACTTGACAAAATAAAAAAAATAAAAAAAAGTCCAAATAAGAAGACATGGATGTGACAAGTTTGCAAGATGACATGCTGAAGTATTATTATTGTTATTGTTTGAGGTATTATTTTCTGGCAGCGACTTGCATTTCTTCCTGTGGGTGTCAGGTGATTGACAGTAAGCGCAGCATAAAATAACATGCCTGCTGAGATGAAAATACAAAATGCAGCCACAAACAAAGGCAACAAAACAGACGCATTGCCAAAAAACAGACCGTTAACCTAATTAAGGTATTATATTTACCAAGACAAAATGATATGGGTTTCACAATTTGCAACTACAAGATAAATAAATGAATAAAAGTGCATGTAATTCAAAAAAAGAAAGGGGTGCTCTTCAGAGACACTGCTCAGACTAATTTTATGGTTATCAATCTAAGACGTAAAAAAAAAAATCACCTTGAATGTAATACTTTTGTAATATTTGGCTTGTTTGATTACTGATGGGGCAGTTTATATTAATGACCTGTGTGTGTGGACAAGATGGACATGGAGACACATAGGGGGTCATCTAAATCAGAAAAAGAAGCGGCAGGAACATTACTTGTCAGTCATGTGACAGACCCTCATTACACTCACACATCACCAAACCAAGTGTTTATTACACTGGGAATCGGGGAGAAATCAATCTAAAATGACAGCTGTTCGGTCCAATCCTGCAGAGAGTGAAGTTGTACATAGTGTGCACCTTAGTGACTGGTCTACCTGAAATTACTGTGTTCAGCTATCCAGGGTGAGATGCTATCTTAAGATGTTATCTGGTTACATTATAGCTTCTGCTGGCAGCATTTTTACAAGAGCGAAAAAGAAAGATCAAAGAAAGCAAGGTTTAAAATGAGTGAGCAGAGTTGTGCAGAGTAGAAAAATTAGTAGAAAAGAGACACAAAAAAATCCCAGTCTAGTTCAATAAAGCTATCAAAGCAATAACAGGAAATAAAGCACTTCATCCCCAAAATACCATAATATCTTTTAAAAAAGAAATATTCCAGTTACCCACAGATATTCTTGAGAGAAAATGGAAAGAGTTGTTCCTTTTCTTCATTCAGAATGCTGCATTTTCAATATATACTGTTCCCAGAAGGATAAAGAAATGAACAACTGCACAAAGCAACACTTCTTAGTATGATGTGCTGTTCTGGGTCTATGGGGAACCCAGAGCATAGCACAGCTGTTAAGTACTTTTAGCAGTGCTATTGTTCAGTGAAACAAAAAAGCCCATTCAGCTTGGCTGGTTTCCAGAGCACTCCTATAGTGACCAAATGTTTATCATTGTTTTGACACTGCATAGGACAGGACAGCATGGGGTATGCTTATGGATAGCCGTGTTGAATCTGTGTACTAGTATGCGTGTAGGGAGATTCATTATCCTACAGTAACAAATGAATGCTATGTTGTACCTAGCTTGGCTCTTTGATAACTCTTTGTAACATGCATCCTTTTTCTTTCTTCTATTTAATTGGGATAAATCAGAATCTGCAGCTCAGTGAAGAAGATCACGTAGAAAATTTAGAACATTCAAAATCTAACGTGTTTCAGTATTAAAGGGAAAAGGAAAACATGTGTTTTTATTAGTCGTTTTTCCTATAAGCGATCTTTTTGTTCTGCCTCTAATAATCACTGTTTTCCTCCGCCCTTGAAGATTCCAGAATTGAGTCAGTCTTTGTTGTAACAGTATAGGACAGAAATGAAAGGTGTTGCATTATCTGTTCTGACTGCAGTCCGATAGCTGCTGCTGCAGTGATTGTGCTTCCCCTTTCTCCTTACCCATTTAATCTCTTCATTCTGGCAGTGTGCACAGCCAGGACAGTTCTGCTTTATTCTAATTGCATACTTTCGATTAAAAAAGCTTGTTTTCCTTGATTACTTTGATGTTGAAATGGGAGCAGGGGAGCAATTCACATTCATTCGGCAGTATGTTTTTCCCCCCCGCTCTTTTGTGCTAACAGCAGAATTCCTATTTATATATTGGCAGTGGAACTAAATTACTGCAAACATCTCTGTGGGCCAGCCAGGCATAACAGATTGGCAGGCTCCTGTATTATATCAGTGCCCCCTACTGGCTGCTGGAGGAAATGCACTATTGTTCATTCCGAGCACGTATGGCATCAGGGGCTGGTAGAAACACAGTGGAATAGGCTCCTCATTTTTTTTCCTTGCTGGGCTGCTGGATATTTGCTAAATAAATCCCTCATGACTAGGGTTCATCAGCCAGTGCACTGCTATGTGCACATACCATGGATTAATCCACTTTAGCTCTACATTTTACACATTTAGCTTACACTATTTTCTAGGAAAACTTAACTTGCCTCTAGCAGGCGTCATCTAAAAAATCAGAAAAATTAAGTTCCCACTGGCTTCTCAAAAAATGAACTTTATAATTGCATGGAATTTGTGTATAGTTTCCCCATGACCATGCTAAGATAATAAAAAACTGGACTAAAAAAGTCAGATAGAAAGATATGAGGTTGGATATGAATCAAAGGGGAAGGACTGACATCCTTAAAGAGATGAGTATTCATAAGAAAGTCCCCAGAGCAATATATGCATAGAAATGGTATGAAGATAGAGGGTTAATGATTTCCTATCTATGTTAACGCTAAATGCCGCATTCTACATTGTTTACATGACTATAGCAGGGCACAGGACTCAACTGTCCATAGAACAAAAGCTTGATCAGCTATATATCATTAATACTCTTCACTGATGTTAACCCACTAGAGTAAAGGGGCAGGTTTGCAACTAAAGGCGTGGGTTGACTTCCCCACTGGAATGGAACTTTTCTCCCTAGAGTCCCATCACACACTGTGACAACACTGGCAAACATCAAGGGGCTTTTGCTCGTTTTATATTTATATCCTCTGTCTTTTCTTCTCACACAACAGTGAAAAAGCAAGTTGCACAAGGATGCGCAAAATGGAACAAACACTGCCTTATTGGTCCATTAGCAGTTAGCTACAGGTCAATTAGGAGTGTTGAACCACAGGTATCTCAGCAGGTAAAAAAGATACAAAGTCAAAGCAAGGTATTTGAGAAAAAGGATCTTCCTGCGACGAATTTGTCCAAAGACAAATAGATACTGACAGAGACAAAAGTCATGAAGGAGAAAGCTCTGCACACAGCGAGCTGTAATTACTGGAGACATAAATAGGGTCAAATGCAGCCAACATAACATTGTGGCAAATAGGTTATGCCACATAATGAAATATGGATCTTATATTGAATATGAATTAGAGTGTTTTATTAGAAGCAGTGCCATTTTAAGACTTGACACTAATGAATACATAGAAATGCCATGAAAGCCTTTTAAAGAAATTGCAATATCAGTAAAAGTATAAGATAATTAAGCTTTTTTTTCTTGTTTGAGAAAAGCTAATGCCAACCAGTGAAATGTCACAAAAAGTCCACAGTAGCCTGAGAACTGAATAATGTTTTCTAGTCGTGTCCTCCTGTCACATTCATAACACAAATATGCATCTTATGCCCTGAACAAGTGCAATTATTGCTGCATTTTTTTTCTTGTAGCAAATCAATGCCGCTCAGTTTCAGTTTTAATATAATGGTTCTGTTGATGGGCACCTTCCTTGTGCCATCATGTCAAAGCTTATGCCAGCTGCACCTTAGGATGAGGTTGTTTGTCTTCATTAGCATCAAGTGATTCGTCAGTGTTTTCATTAACAAGGTCCCCTCCTGTATTTGTCAACTGCAGTGAAAGGCCAGAGACACAACAGAATCTGGGTCACGCTTTAATCGTTTTCATGCTATCTCCACCACTCTCCGAGGTGTTTGTCTTCCATTAGCCGAGGAGAGACTTTCCCACACTGGGGGTTTCTCGAGCAGCTGGTACAGCCCTACCCTGCCAGGCTTGAGAATGGAGGAGAACGAAGCTGTGGCTTCTGTTCTAAGCATTCCTCGTTTCCCACCTGCATGATGGCTTTTCTGCTTGATGGCAGCAATGAGATCCAGATGAGGTGAGGTACAATTTACTCAGCCTGGAGATAGCCAGGTGTCTTGTACAAACACACCCTCAGAGTAAGTAATAGTTGCATAAGCGGCATTCAGTAACAACACAACAGTGTTGCAGATTTTAGATTCTATTTTGTGAATAACACTGAAGCGGCACTTCCCAATGACCAAAATTGTGATGTTGAAACTTAAAGCCTGCATTGTAAATACACTGAGAATACAGGCTCAGTGATGCTTTAAACCTGAATGTTAAGCTTTTGAAGTAATGCATTCTGATTTTCAATGAGAGAGGACACAAATATATTTATTCAAAAATGTCTGTAGGGGAAATACTTGGCTATAATATACCTACAAAAATAACATTGCCTTATGTTAAATTTGTTATAGAAATCTTTTCCTGTATACGGACACTTATATTTGCCAAATCCATTATATACATTCAGATATCTGCTTAATTGTGCTAATTTACTATTGTGAGTCTACAAGGCACTCAGCTCAACACGAGTGCTAATGCATAATCATCACACATTGTGACCCTAATTACACTCTAAGAATAAGTTTCAGCAGGAAAAGTCTCCCTGACTATATTTATGTGTTGCCAGGTATAGAGGAAGAATTAAGGTACTGTCAGCAGTTTAATGAGCCTCTCACTTATTGTTTCCTGCGCTTTTTTGTGGAACCTCATCTCTGTTCCTAATTCTCAATAAAAATGACTGTAGATACTGGGTTCAGTGTAAATTGCAGTGATTAGCTGCTGTGATCTAAGTTCTTTCTTAATTAACCTTGTTCTTTAATTCCCTCCCCCACTAATTTCCAGGAGAGACAATGGAAACTGGACTGAATTTTTGTAGGACTGAGCCTATTCTGACAAGGTTATAGAGATGGTGTATCTCACTGTGAGCAAATTAACCAAGTTAGTCTGTAGTAAGTAATGAAAATAAAATGAAATCATTAATCTCACTGACTTTGAGTGCATTTTTGATTATAGATTTTTATGTAGATGTCTTCTTTTATCTATTGCCTTCACCAGCTATGTTAGCCTCTGCCACATTTTCAGTAAATATTAAAGGTGTACTTACCTGGTACTGAAATGGGTCTGTTGAAAAAAATGAGTTTGTTAAATTGCCATGAATTGATTTCTCCACTCATTGTCAGCAGAGTGAAAATAACGAGAAAAAAACTCTAGTTATGCCAATTTGGGTATAGGTCCTCATTATTCCAAGAAGATCATATACTCTAAACTCGATGGACTAAACTCTAAACTAGCTACTTTGACTATCTAATCACTTCTATTGCTAACACAAAGCCATCTTTAAAGTTGAAAACCAGCCCAAAGAGCACTTCACAGAGAAATACTGTCTTAACTGCTGCAGGTTGAAATTGAGGCTAAGCCTGACTGCCCATCACTGTTTTTCTTACCTATTCAGCTTTGACTGCTTGACTTGGGTTGGCATGTTCTCCTTAAACCTGGAGTCTGGAGGTCTTTGCTATTAGCTTTGTGTTAACATGTTATCTTTTTAGATGCTTTACTGTCATGGCCGTGCTCTTTCATGCAATAAAAATGAAAATAATGTCTTTATCTGCGATTTTCTGCTTCCTCCACAGCTGAAGTCAGCTGATGTAGCAAGTGTGCTGGAAAATTGTTTTTTTGATTTTTGTTCTATCCTAAAGAAGAACTTGTATAACACTTTGATTAGTATCTATAGTTTGAATACAGGATTTTGTACAGTACTGCATTACAGAAAAAGGTAATGTAAATACAGTCAGTGAGGAACAGACTGTGAGGTCTCTAGCAAAGCCTTCAGCTTGTGCCTCTTGAGGTAGACCATTGAGGATGTTCAGGCAGATTTATGACAATTATCTTGTATGTTTTTTTACAATTTGCTAGAATTTAATTGAATCAGTTCTCTCATCTATTAGTGAAATGTTACAACACCAGTGGCATAATCAATCTACCCCCATGAAATAGTTGGAGAGGTTTTTTTCATTAAATTATTCTCAAAGAAGCCCATCATTTGTTTTTTATATCTTTAGACCTCAACTTACAGAAACTAGCTTAACCTTAAACTTATTGATAACTGCCATGTTTTAATTATTTTATGAACCAAGGAATTTGCCATCTGAAATTACTTTATCTACCTATAGCCTGTTTTGTCAGCATTATTTTAAGGAGCTATTTATATATTGGAATTTGCAACACCTGGCTGTTGCTTTCCTACGGATTATTGAGAACAAGCCCAAATCTTTTGGGGTTCCCCACCTTCTAAATCCTGTTCTCTAACGTTCCCATTTTGAAACTATAAACAAAACAGATTTTACTAACCTGGCTGAATATTGACAAGAACTTCCTTCAATTTAACCATCTTTATTTGCTTAGATTTCAAAAGGAATATAAATGGTTATTGTAATTATTTTGATCAGTATCGAGATCACAATTATTAGTCAGAATTATTCATTGAGTTTAGTGACATGTAAATATAGAGGCACTTTCACATTTGTGTTGTGCTACTCTGCTAATGTACAAATCTAAATAAAACTGGTATTCTTAAAACCTTATTCTTCTAAATTCTTAGTAAAAAAAAAAGACAAAAAAAACGTAAAATTACATCAACAAGGCACTCCTCTCCTGTCACTTTTATATTGTTAATTAAAGTATATTTACAGAGAAATAAGGTATTTATTTAATGGAAACGAGTGCCTCACCTAGAGGCAAAATACAGTACAAAGTCTTTCACTCCATTCATTAGAGTTTCATGCATATGAATAACACTTGTACCTAAGTACTTCACAGCTGTGATATCCCTCTAAATGGGGGGGCTAGCATATCTTTTATCCAGTATGTTGACCATTTCCCTGAAGCCTTCATTACCCACTGTATTTATTTATCTTTGACCAAATGGAATGTGATTGCTTTGGTGATTTCAGTGCATTTTTGTGAGCTGGACAGATCCATTATCAAGCTGCACAGGCTCACTTTTATGGATGTCTGAGTTGATGTTGGATGATTTACATTAGCAACTTCTCTATTGTTTTTCCTTGTCTTCATGCATTAATCATACTCTAGTTTGTGGTGTGTTTTCTGCCAGTTGAATAAGTTAGCATAGATACAACTCTGAAGCATTTTCTGCATATGATTTGTCCCTAGTTAACATTTGCCCTGAATCCAAAGTATTTCCAAACAATAAATGATGGTCTGCTTCGGGTGACAAGCTCTTGACCTTCTGTTGTGCCAGACATTTGAATTTTGTTGTGAATCTCTCTCTTAATGTAGTGTTATCAAGGCTATATGGGAAAAGTTCAATCTGCGTAGTAAAGCAAATAGTTCTGCACATGCAGGCATGTGGTTAGGCAGTGACTTCAGGAAGCACTGCTTTTTGCTTTTTGCTTGTAGTGTGTTGGCACATATTTTCAGTATGGCTAAATCATGTTCATTTAATTTTGGGAAGACAAAATTTGGATATATACATTCACATATATACAAAAAAAAAAAAACACCCAGCACGCCCCTGCGGGCGGTTTATCCTTCAAGCTCGGGTCCTCTACCAGAGGCCTGGGAGCTTGAGGGTCCTGCGCAGTATCTTAGCTGTTCCCAGGACTGCGCTCTTCTGGACAGAGATCTCCGATGTTTTTCCCGGGATCTGCTGGAGCCACTCGCCTAGCTTGGGAGTCACCGCACCTAGTGCTCCGATTACCACGGGGACCACCGTTACCTTCACCCTCCACATCCTCTCGAGCTCTTCTCTGAGCCCTTGGTATTTCTCCAGCTTCTCGTGTTCCTTCTTCCTGATATTGCTGTCATTGGGAACCGCTACATCGATCACTACGGCCGTCTTCTTCTGTTTGTCTACCACCACTATGTCCGGTTGGTTAGCCACCACCATTTTGTCCGTCTGTATCTGGAAGTCCCACAGGATCTTAGCTCGGTCATTCTCCACCATCCTTGGGGGCATCTCCCATTTTGACCTCGGGACTTCTAGGTTATACTCGGCACAGATGTTCCTGTACACTATGCCGGCCACTTGGTTATGGCGTTCCATGTATGCCTTGCCTGCTAGCATCTTGCACCCTGCTGTTATGTGCTGGATAGTCTCTGGGGCATCTTTACACAGCCTGCACCTGGGGTCTTGCCTGGTGTGATAGACCCCAGCCTCTATGGATCTTGTACTCAGAGCTTGTTCTTGTGCTGCCATGATTAGTGCCTCTGTGCTGTCTTTCAGTCCAGCTTTGTCCAGCCACTGGTAGGATTTCTGGATATCAGCCACCTCCTCTATCTGCCGGTGGTACATACCGTGCAGGGGCCTGTCCTTCCATGATGGTTCCTCGTCTCCCTCCTCTTTCTTGGGTTTCTGCTGCCTGAGGTATTCACTGAGCACTCGGTCAGTTGGGGCCATCTTCCCAATGTATTCTTGGATGTTCCTTGTCTCATCCTGGACTGTGGTGCCGACACTCACCAGTCCCCGGCCCCCTTCCTTCCGCTTAGCGTACAGCCTCAGGGTGCTGGACTTGGGGTGAAACCCTCCATGCATGGTCAGGAGCTTTCTTGTCTTTATGTCAGTGGCTTCTATCTCCTCCTTTGGCCAGCTTATTACCCCAGCAGGGTACCTGATCACGGGCAGGGCGTATGTGTTGATGGCCCGGATCTTGTTCTTACCATTCAGCTGACTCCTCAGGACTTGCCTGACCCTCTGCAGGTACTTGGTGGTTGCAGCCTTTCTAGCGGCCTCTTCATGGTTCCCATTTGCCTGCGGGATCCCCAGGTACTTGTAACTGTCCTCTATGTCTGCAATGTTGCCTTCTGGTAGTTCAATCCCCTCAGTTCTGACTACCTTCCCTCTCTTTGTTACCATCCGACTACACTTCTCCAGTCCGAACGACATTCCAATGTCATTGCTGTATAGCCTGGTAGTGTGGATCAGTGAATCGATGTCTCGTTCACTCTTGGCATACAGCTTGATGTCATCCATGTACAGGAGGTGGCTGACAACTGCTCCGTTCCGTAGTCGGTATCCGTAGCCAGTCTTGTTAATGATCTCACTGAGGGGGTTCAGGCCTATGCAGAACAGCAGTGGGGACAGAGCATCTCCTTGGTAGATCCCGCACTTGATGGTAACTTGTGCTATGGGCTTGGAGTTGGCCTCTAGTGTTGTACGCCACATCCCCATTGAGTTCCTGATGAAGGCTCTTAGGGTCCCATTGATCTTGTACAATTCTAGGCATTCCAGTATCCAGCTGTGGGGCATTGAGTCATAGGCCTTCTTGTAATCAATCCAGGCAGTGCACAGGTTGGTCAGTCTGGTCTTGCAGTCTCGGCTGATTGTTCTGTCTACCAGTAGCTGGTGTTTTGCACCTCTGGTATTCTTGCCAATTCCTTTCTGTGTCCCGCTCATGTATTGACCCATGTGCCTGTTCATCTTAGCCGATATGATGCCTGACAGGAGCTTCCATGTAGTACTGAGGCAGGTTATTGGTCGGTAGTTGGAGGGGACCGGTCCCTTCTTGGGGTCCTTGGGGATCAGGACCGTCCGGCCTTCAGTTAGCCATTCCGGGTGTCTTTCGTTAACTAGCAGCTGGTTCATTTGTGCTGCCAGACGCTCGTGGAGTGCAGTCAGCTTCTTCAGCCAGTAGGCGTGAACCATGTCGGGCCCTGGTGCTGTCCAACTCTTCATACTGGAGACCCTTTCTTGGATATCTGCCACTGTGATGGTTACTGGACCCTGTTCAGGGAGGTCGCTGTGGTCTGCCCTCAGATCCTCTAGCCACTGAGCATTGCCGTTATGGGTTGCATCCTTCTCCCATATGCTCTTCCAGTATTGCTCCGTCTCCAGCCTTGGTGGTGCTGTTCTCTTATTGTTCCCTTGCCACTGAGAGTACACCTTTGCTGGTTCTGTGGAGAACAGCTGGTTTATTCTCCTGCCTTCTATCTCTCTGGTGTACCTCCTCAAGCGGCTGGCCAAGGCTGTGAGTCTTTGCTTGGCAGTTTCCAAGGCCTCAGGTATGGACAACTTGCTGTATTTCTTAGGCACCTTATTTGTCGCACCTTTCTGCAACTCCGTTAGTTGGCTAACCTCCCTCCGTGCTACTTTGATCTTGCCCTCTAGCCTCCTTCTCCATGGAGGGTACTGCCCCTTGTGGCTGTTCAACTTGTAGCCAAGCATCTCACTGATCACTGCTGCCGTATTGTAGATCAGCTTGTTAGTGTCGGTAATCGTGGTTGTAGGTATATATATATATATATATATATATATATATATATATATATATATATATATATATATATATATATATATATATATATATATATATTAGGCAGCTGATAAATGCAGAATGCAGGACAAATAGTAAGGGAGTGGCAAGCTAAATTCTGAGAACATGGACTAGCTGTCAGCTCATGAGAGGAGCTCTGTGCTCAATGATTATGGGCTGAATAGCTGGAGGCAGGGCATCAGAATCAGGTCAGTCTGTTTACTGATCAGCTCTGAGCCTCCAGAGAGCTATCGGCTAACAGTGCTGTGCAGCAGTGTAAGGAGTGTTTTCACAACCAGTGTAGGTACCCACCGCCAAGGGCCAAACTTGGCAGAATTTATACATGCAATGGAAAAAATATCTCAGAAAACTTGATATTCATCCATACGTCAATACATGAATCTTTATGTCCTTCCAATAAATGTGAAAACCAGGCTAAAATCTAAAATGTTCCCTTTTCATGTTTCCTAAAATTTCGAAACTTCTTAGTTAACAAAAAAAAAGAGAAAAAAAAAGACAGAGATTTTATTTGTTTTGTTTTTGGGGTTTTTTGTTAATTTGAATTGGAAAATGTTAAGCAATGTCAATTTTTTGAATTAGTTTGGTTTGGCAATGATGTAAATGGATAAACATTTGTAACAATTATTATTCAGCATCTGTTATTGGCACAAGGTAAAAATGGGAGAATCATTAAATGACCTGTGTGGCTGCAGCGTCTCATAGCCGAGACATTTCCTGGGTGAGGATTTGGGGCAGAATAGTGTGTTGTTTATTTGCAGTGTATGTATCGGAAAATGTTTAATAAAGCACATTTTTCATACATAGTTTTGAGAGATATTGAAGAGAGTGAAGTTAAGACAACAAACATCATTGCTTGGCTGTTTTTTTGTTCAGTCAAGATTCTCAGTGTGTGGCTCTTACTGGCTTTTCCCATCATGCATCACAGTTACTTTATCCAGCAAATTATTAGTGCCCTATTCAGTTTAAATGTGACACACCAATGTGTGTAGAGAGAGAAAGAAAGAACTGTATTATATCCAGCATCGGTAGCAATAGCTTCACCTGGTAAAACCTGTTGTTTTTGTACATGTTGTCTACTGTACAGTAGACAACATGATGGTTGTCTACTGTACAGTCTGCATAACAACAGAGAGCATGGGCCAAGTTTAACATATGGAAAGCATAAGGGCAGGATAATTATTTAGTGTATGATGCAAACTTTAGAGAATTTTAGCTGGGATAATACAGACAGCTTACAAGAGTGGAAACAAGAAAGCCTCTTTTGATGAATTCTTTGTTCTACTTGTTTACAAGATGCAACATTAACAATGCAGTACTTTTTTTCTTTACTAAAATGGATATTGTGTGGGATTTCTTTTGCAAAGTTCCTTTGTAAACATAAGAAGACTGCTATATTCAAGCATCTGCCATGCTGCATCAAGGATATGAAGCTGTGAGAGCAATAAGTGCTAATTCATAATATTAGCAGCTGTGACTTCTTTTTCAGACAAACACATTTTCTGTATGTTGATGTATATATGGGATTAATTCATGATATAGTAACCTTCCTGGTAAAATGCATCAACTAATCTCTTAAAAGTATGAGTGTGTGTATGTGTGTGTTCCCTGCAAGAAGGTGCTGATTATTCCTATTAGATTCGTGTTGTGTTTCAGGCAGAGTAACAGCAGTGTCATCTGCCAATGTTATTTCATGCTCGGTTGGGTGTGAATCAATTTCATTCCAGGGAGCAATTACTGAAGATTGCAGATTTTTTTCCATCCTTCCAATCATAACATTTGAATCAAATCATTGTGTGCTGCTCAACATACAGTGCCAGACTCAAAACACATCAACTGCTCAGTGCCGTGAACATGCTACGTCTATGACAGGCCGTTTCAGTTTCCCTCAGTTTTAAGCCACAGCAAAATAATCCCCCATGTTTTCTGACCTCTTTTCTCTGAGTCAATAAATACCACTCCTGACCCTGGTGAACTCTGACTCAGAGCGTTTACATTGTTGGGCCACCATAGTCAAACAATATGCTGGATGGATGGGAGATAAAGCCTTACACATTCTCCCATTACTCACATAAAGAATGCTGGCCCCTCTGCGATGGACAGAAAGCCTGGATTCCAGGGGCCTAGTTGAGCCAACACTGACAGTTATTTCTGGCCTCAGAGCTGGAATGAGGCAGACTGAAAGAAGGGCAGTCTGCACAAGGAGCCATGCTTCAACAGTTAAAAAGGCTGATCAGTTTGAGGTTGTGCAGCTCTCACTAACGTGGAAGCTGTCATTCAAGTCCAGCTACCTCTAACTGGAGGACAGGTTCCATCCATGGATCGCTGAACAACACAGACAGGCCCTTTTCAATTAGAACTGGCTGCAATGTATCCGCCCCATCTTTCACAGGCTTTTAGTTAGACATAGACGACTATACTGGGAAGGCTTCAAATAAAGATCATTATAATTAAACTGACAAAGCTTCCAGGACACAGAAGTATTAAATTAGTTCTTAAATTTATTCTGAAATAATATGTCCACTTGGTTGCTGATTGATAGAAATTAAAGTGGTACTTTTTAAAGTGTACTACAGTAGGTAATATACTTTCACTTTTTCTATTTTTTTCTTTTTTTTTCTAATCTACTTTTTAAATAACAGATTTATAAGATAAAATACTATATTCATAACTGAGAGTTCTTCAAGATTAATGTGCACGTTTTTAATTACTGCATGTAATACCTAAATTATGGAAAAGTAATAACTTACCGGGTTATCTTTAGCAGCAGCAACTACAATCAAATACTCAAGTATAACTTGGGGTTTTCATCTCTGACCTCACTGTGGTGAAAATTGGGCACTATCATCTTTGCAGAAATACTTACTTACAGCCATGTTTGAGGCTATGCGGGCATGAACTGCACTTCTCAGCATTACAGTGGGGTTTGGGTCTGGACTTTGACTAAGCTGCTATACATTCTTTAGTGGTTGACTTAGTTTTATGGTTGGGATCATTTTTCTTGCTGTTCTTATTTTGGTTTATCACAAATACAGATGAACTGACAATCACCTTTACTTTTATGTCGTAGAAACAAACGTGTTTTCCTCAGTTATAGGAGGCAACTAGTTGTGATGCCATGACTAGAGACCATAGAAGGTGCGACATGCAAAATGGTGGGAACACAGAGCAAGCAGGTCTCAAAGTTTGCTTAACCCCAAGATAAGTGATTGAAGACTACCAATCTGATAACAATGAAAGGGTAGTAAATATGTTGGACAGCTGGAGTTTCCCAGCTTTCTGGTTTCCTCTTATAGTCCAAGTTCCTAGTCACTTTCTACATCAGCAAAATATCCCTATTTTAAGTTCAGTGTACATTTATTTAACAAAAACACACACTACATGCAGTTTTTATGTGGGCATGAACTACACTCTAGATTACATATATTTATGTACATACTGACATAATTACATAAATATAGTAGTAAGATTATAGTAGGTACATCTGGCACTGTATTTGTTGAGAGATGATGAGATAAGCTGAAAACTGTCATTAACCTTGATGATATCAAAGCTTTTCTTGTTAAGAAACATTTCCTTATGATCCTTATGATAGGTCTGGTGTTTACTGAAGTAATGTTATCAGCAGTTCTACAACCAATATATAGTGCAGACTGATAAAGTTATTGTAATCAGCCATGCAGTGTCTAGATATGCCTAGTTTTAACAGCTATCCAAATGTTTTGTTCTCTGTAAATGCCCTAAGAAAACAATGATAGCCCCCCTGTGCATGCAGTGTTAAGACAGTATTTCTCCCTATAGGCCCCACATCCCTGCAGAGGTGGCCAGTAGACTAAAGGTCACCAGCTAATGAGCCTGGCTACAGTAAAGACACAGTAACAGCTTGAACTTTTGCAGAACCTTCAAAAAATGAATTCAAACATTGTGAACAAGAACATCCATATTATTCAGCCACAATGAATGAAGTGACCTTTTTTCCTAGGGTGCATTTCTGGAAATTTCATTTAGTTTGTTTATATATTTGCAGGCAGCTTAGTGAAATTAGTACAGTTTCATTGGAACAGCAATACTTGCATGAAGCCTGTATCGTTTTTCTAACAAGTCCATACTGAGGTATGACATTATATGTCAGCCATAAGGGAACGACTATTCTAAAAAATCTGATTGGAATCTGCGGAGTACAAATTGCTTTGTAACTCATTCCAGGATAATGTATTTCAGTCGCCTACTTTTTCTTTTCTTCTGGTATTTTTGTTGATTTCGGAATAATGTGCTACTGGTGAAACATTTTAGTCAACTTTACGCCTGTGAAAATGGTCATTGTAAGCGATGGTGTGATTAAACAAAGCTGGTAGTAATCATGTCTGGTTCAGCCGCAACCCGTTATCAGTGCAGTTTGTCAGGTGTTTTTTTGTACTTAGTAACTAAGGGGGTGTACACTTTTTCCCACAGCCGCAGTTTATCCATACATAATTCAAAACTTTTGTTTTCTCTTGTTGCCTTTGTTTTAGATTGTAGATGATCTGGCACGCTACTTAATGTCGCACATTTTGTTTAATTCCTAATGAACACATGCTTATATTGTTGCCATCGAATGTTTTGTATTAGCGTGCAGTCAGATAGGGTTAAATTTTACAGGCGACATTGTTATAGATAAAATGTCTGCCATGAAATGTTTTCTGAAATTGAGCGAGGAGCCAATAATTGCATCTCCCCCTTCCAGAAAGATTATCTGTTTTAGCATCATGTCTTTCCTTTGTCACAGAGGAACACCTGGGAGAGAGTGTGAGCACAGCATACACAGATTTCCGCCTTTCATGCCTTGTGAACTACTCATCCCTTTCCTGTCCATATCACACAGATAGCCGACTGCTTTCGACAAGGCTGCAATCATCGAGCCCTGATTTTTCACTCAGATCTCCACAATATCAAATTGACAAAAGGAGAAGAAGCTATTTCTGAAAGAGGCACAAGAGCATAAAAAGCCCCACAAATAGAAGAAGAATCGATAGAGATTCTCTTTTTGCAACATTGGGGATGTGCGATGTGGTGTATTGTATGGTACATCAACCTTCCACCCACACTTTGCAGATCTAAACAGACACTTCGCTTGTTGTTCGTTGTGTTGCCACAGCAATATTTCTATTTATCCTGTGAGACAGCTATACAAATAGATGAAGTGCAACAACATGACATTTTCTGTACTTCAATTACTTTGCAGGGCTGGGCCACGTGGGTTAAAAGCCAACAAACCATAACTTTCCCTGACATTTCCTCCCCCCACAGTGACCGTTGATGGATTCTCCCTGACAAAGCATTCATTATCGCAGAGAACAGAGAGTGCACTAAAATCTCTTCTCTTTTCTTCTCCCCTCCATCCTCTGCCTCTCTGTCCAAATCGAGATGAACTCAGCTGCAGAAGGAGAATGGGCTCCACACGCACACACCGTCTGAAGGAAAAAGCGTTGAATCGCTGCAGGATATTCACTGGCAATCAAAAAGTATATCCTTATTGCAAGGCAGCCATTATGGTGCAGTGGGCAGAGGGGCATATCAAATGGAAACAACTGTTCTGTGCCAGCTCAGATTTGATCCTGCTACAATGAAAAGCCTTCTATGGAAATGAGCTACGATGGGATGCCATTGAAGATTAGCTCCCTTTTATCATTTATCTCAGAGTTCAGTGCACTGAAGCTCAGTGGTCCAAGATGCATCAAGTCACCATACGTGACAGGCAGTGCCCCAACCCCACCGCCCCACCCCCCATAAGCCCTCTGGAAGGGTGTAGCTAAGATGTACTATTCAGACAGCTCAATCGGTGAAACAGTTGAGCATGCATATGCAGAGATTGAATTTGAAGTCTGGCTCAAAAATAAACCTGTGCTCCTTGTTTTACTTTCTTTCCTTTTTTTTTGTTTAATGTGATCGCATAGTAGTCAAACATGCGTAAGGGAGCAATTTACATGCCAGAGTTAATGTCTTAATCACATCTCTTTTGGATGGATGCAAACAAACATACACAAACACACACACACACACACAAATACGCACACATTTTATTCACCTACAGGCAGGGGACTGATTGTCTGATAGCATTAGCATTCCTGTCCAAGTCTGGTAGAAGCAACACAGGAATCAGGCTCACTTCAAGAGGTGCACATCGCAGACAGAAACACATCCATTCACTGTGGACAGGGTAATAAATAAAAGAGTAACCCTGTGGCAGTAACAAGCCTATAAAGTATAGCTATGTTTTACAAGTGAATCAGACGGATGGGCAAGAAAGATGGTTGTCTCGCGATAGTCAGGTATTTTATAAGGCTGAGAGTAGTGTGTGACTGTGCAATACTGCACTCTGCTGCAGATTGACTCTGCTTCATCATGATATGAAAATCTCACTGTCACAGCTTGAGTTATCATGTTTACACTGCAGAGATGACACGCTTCTCAGGTGATGTGCTTTTTTCGTAAGATATGAGCTGGATTAGAAATGCATCCAAACATCTTGACACAAAAACTCTCTTTTAGAGTTTAAATACACACCTGTTTAAAAGCTTCAAAGCACTTTAATTATAAACTTTAATCTGAGAACAAAACTAATTAATAGATCAGTGATGTAGTACATTAATTTATGGCTATAAAGTACTAAAGAATATTTTGTATATATCAATTTCCCAATCCTTATGATTTGATTTGAGTTGGAAAATTCATCAACTCTTAATAGGGCAAAGTTTTGTTGTCATATAAAGAATTGCTTGAATGGCAGTAGTGGTCAAAATATGGCACTTCTGGCATCTAAGATGTATTGATCTCCTGTTTTGCAGTTTGGACAGATTGACCCAATGATCCCGTTCTGAGTAGATTATAAAAAAGTGAAATAACACATAACATGTTGTAATCTGACTGTATGACAAAATCATTTTTCTTTCATTTTTTCTCTTCTAGACACAATTTCTGGTGTTTTGTTTCAAAAACAGCTTTCAGTGATGGCACTCAGCGTGTGCCGGAGGTTCTAGTCATGCAGGATGACCTGAAACTGGAAAAATCAACCTTTTAAAATACTAATATGAAAGTAAAAAAGTCTATTTATTCCTGAAAATGTATTGGAATTATTAATTTTGATATTATGTTGTAAATCTTTTGTCCTTTTAAATATTACAGTATGGATACTTTACATGCTCTCCAGTGTTCTTATTACCACACTAGACATTGCAACCAGAACACAACTATATCACAAGTGGACAAAAGATAGAGAAATTGCTCTGAGGCTCCAGTCTGGCTGTCATGCCACATTCACGCCTGGTAGACACACCACTGCTCGGTAACTGACTCTATGTCAGCTCCAACATATGCACATCAAATTGTGGATCAAAACGCTGGTGGACATAGCATCTGTTTCACAAGAACTAAAAGCCAACCAATCAAAGCAAGCTAACTCTGCTGCCTCAATTACTGGGATCGCCTGAGCAGCCAAAACACTGGCCTCATCATGTGAGCGTTAGCCCTACTCCTGTCCGCCGAGACTGCAATCAGCAGCACACAACACAAATATAAACACATTAGCTTTAATTAGATTGTGGCCAGCACTTTGACTCCATCAAATCTAATACATGTTATGCTGGATGTAATCCAGCTGGTTGCTATGGTATTGTTGCTGTTGCAGACTATGGGGGCTGGGCCAATGCGTGCTGCTGTGGAAACAGATCTTTTTGACTGGAGATTTAGATGGGAGAATGTAAGTCTGGTTAATATGAATGCGTGTGCAGCTCATGCTCAAAAAATGTATACGGTTTTTCTGTAGGTTTGCATACAAGAGGGGAGTTTGTGCGAGTTTGTTAAAAGTGGTTTGGGCATAGCTGTTTGTGTAAATCCATACCGCACACACACGGGTCTGTACAACCATAAACCATCTAACATATGCTCTGTAGAAGTTCACTTTGGATGGAAAACGAATTGGGGCAAAAGGCAGGTCTGTTCATGAAACGATCCAAGAGGATAATGTGGAGCACGTTTGTGTTGGCCGCACAGATGACCCTGGGGGCCTTGAGAAGGCTGGCGATCTGTTTGCGTCCTGACTGTTATTGTCTTGTCTGTTTACTGGCTGCTGGAATGCAAGATGCTATACAGCTATGCATTCCAGCATTTGGAAGAAGTGCAGTCATACACATTGAAATGTATGCACAGTTGTAAACACATGGCATTTGACTGGTGGACTTGTGGTCGTTTGTATACAGAGTCGAAGCTTTGATGCAAAACAGCTCAGGTCTGCAGTTCATCAGATTGAAAAGCAGTGGTTACAAACAGAGTACACACAAGCACACATGCTAAAATTATAACCAAACACAAGTGTAGATAGAAATATAACTTTGCAAACATCAATACACAAATATGCATGCACATTTGTACAGGGTGAATTATATGTGTAGACACAGTGATGTACTGATTGCTTTTTTAATGCCATTAAAAATTCAAAACTCAAAGATAATTAGGAACATCACATGAGGCATAGAAAACCATAAAATTTTCATCATTCAGATGCTTAAGTGAATGAAGTGGTTTGTCCTTAAATAATGTGTTATCATAATGGTTCGTTAGATAGGATTTCCTCAGTCTATTTTCAAATGTGTCCATTGTCATAAATACGTCATGGGTATTGTCATTGCACCAACTCACCATCATCAGTAAGAACTCATTGTTGGCATACTGCCCTGCCTATATTCTACATTTCCTAGTTTTACCTTTACCACATGACACTGGTCAGAGTCTGACAGCTCCAGAGACATCACCGCTGCCATAGACCAGAGTCTCTTCAGCTCCCTCAGACAAGTCCTGCAGACATTTCAGTCCTTTCTCTTTAAATTTATTAAGACACCTAGGGGGCTGGCCCATCCACAGCCTTGCTTCTTATCCATTATGACCTCAAGGAAACCCCTCAGGTTCAGCTGTCACTCCTACTGTCTGTTTTACAATGGCATCCCTATTGCCATATTGTCATTTTGTTTACATGGTGATCTATAAATCAGAACATCTAAATAATCCTAACATGTACTTTCCATGACAAAGAGAGGTAAAAAAAAAAAAAAAAAAAAGCAGGAAGACTTGAGGAGTATTATTCCAACCTTAAAATGTTAAAGGAAGCATCTTATGTTTCTTAAAAGATAACATTTTGCCTAGTATAAGTGTTATGTTTCACACAGCAGTTATTATATCTGAGGAAGAAGATGCCATTGCTGATGGTGCTATTCAAAATACTAAACTCTTATGCGGTCCTTTGATAATTAAAGACATTGGAAAAAAAAGTAAATAAAAAATGCGTGGAATTTGAAAAAATAGTAATTTCTTTGCCTTAATTACTTTGAATAAAATAAACAGAGGAATTGAATAAATGAATAAACATATATAGCTCCTGAAAGTTATGGGAATCTGCTTCCTTCATAAAGAACTGTTATGTTTCTGTCAAAATCACCCAAGAAAAATGTTTATTATAATATTAGATTTATTATACAGCAGGAATGTCATTCAGACATTGTGTTTTTTTTCAGCTTCAGATCATCAAACTGTGACCTAATCTGCCACTTATACTTTGACAGGATGCGTATTTTCACAACAGCAGTTGTATTCCTGAAAACTATTAATAATTCCTTGAATAAGACTGTTATGGCCAAAAGTTGCTTGTTTTTGATTGGCTGGGATGACCACTGATACTGTAAACCCAAATATTTCAAATACAGTTAAGTGCATCTAATGATGTGTAACGGGTTGGTTACATAACAAGGCTTATATAACCAGCTTGTCATACACTATACTGATCAACATTGTTGGTCAGTCAAATTAAAGGTAAACTGTTTTCCCACTCAGAGTGCTGGACACACTTGGAGAAAATAAAGTGCCATGTTTATAAATTGCATTAGAGATGACATTAGGTGGTGGGGATGGACAGCAGTTACATAAATTACATAACTCTTCCAGCAAAACCCTGGCATCCAGAGTTCTGTTTGTGGTTTGGTTTATTCAGCAGAAGCATTTTGTTGAGAACATGCAAAAACTGTGAAAATAAACAAGCTGGAGCTCACTGTGGATTATTTCCATTCATTTAAACCAGACCTTGATCGTTCCCCACCCCTTACAAGGAGTTTTACTTACAAAATGTAATAATTAGAGGGCAACAACACAGTTCATGACATATTTGCCTTATAGTTAATAGTTTTGGTAACACAAAGACAGTTATTTTTATATTAAGATAAGTTCCTTGCAGCCTCTCCACAGGATGCAATGTGAAACTTGAAGGTTAATAGTTTTGATTATCTGTTAAGACAAACAATATAAGCTGTTTATAGGCTATTTACAATATGGTGCAAAAGTCTTGAGGCACCTTATTTCTTAATAGTTTGCTTCCAATGAGCCAAATGTTCTATATACTTTTCAAAATGGTCTCAAAAATAGTAATAAAAGTCCAGTCCCTGTACCTGACACATAACACCATTTGAGAAACATAAAAAAGTATTTTTGCACCTGCTATTACCCTGAAATCTAGAATATATGGCGTATAATATGGAACCAGCTGTCTGTTTTATCTTTTCCTCTCCCAATATGCACCATGACCAATGTGACATTTGCAAATCCATTTCTGGACCTCCAGTAGAGCCTATGTTTTTTCCTAGTGTGGACTAGTTACATCCAAATTGCATTTGTCTAGAACGACGACCCAGAAAAACCAAGGTGCTGCTAAGGCATGCCATCAAGTACGGCAACCTTGTCTCAAATATCCCACTTTGTCTAAGTATCAGCCGGGCAGGAGGTTTAGCTGTGCACCTACTAAAGCTACGAAATCTAGCACATCTGGTGTGTAATATGCCCAATAAAAAGTGTAAAACAAAGGAAGTGGCAGAAGGGTAGGATAGAATAGTATCTGAAAGCCATTGTTTTACGAAATAGAAAAAATCCAGCAAAGACCTGACACAGGACATGAAAGGTGCATCGGACCCAATACTCACAGAAGGGTCTCAGTGTAAAGTTGCTGTCAAGAAGCCAGAGAAACAGTTAGAAAAGGCTGATGTATTATAGGTGCCAAATTACACAAAAACTGGACAATAAATTAGTGGCAACATGTCTAATGTAGTGATGAATCCAATTTTGAGATTTTTGGTTCAGATCTTCATCAATACATACAAAGGAGGTCAGTAGAGAGGTACAACAGTAAGTGCTACAGTCATTTCTAAAATCTGGTGAAGGCTCTATGAAATAATGAACTATAAATTATAATATGAACACAGATTTTGACCCACCAAGGGAGATAAAAAAGAAGAGCTTTAGAATGTCCTTCAAGAAGCCTGGTGAGCTATTTCTGAACACTACTTAAAGAAATTACAAGAAAATTGGCCTAAAAGAGTTCAGGCTGTGTTAAAGAATAAAAGTGATCCAATGCGTTATATACTGCATTTCCATGTCTGTCCACACATGTTCCAAAAAACGCTGCACCTGTTTTCCATTTTCCTACCAAAATATAAAGAAATGAGGGTTGGCTCAAGAATTTGTACACTAACATATACTAGATTCAGAATGTAGATGTACTGTACGTGTGATATTGATATTGTTTATGCTGTGTATATTCCTCTATTCCACTTTTATAGAAACAACTCCATAGGTTAATTCTTACTTTGTTGTCTGTCTTACTGTGGTTCTTTATATTACCACAGCTTCTTGGCTATGAAGGGAAATACTTGAGATGGGGGTTTTTTTTCAGTGTGGAGTGAACCCAAAGAGAAACCCTACAAATGACACAGCCGCAGCCTCAGCAGATCTCTGGCCAATGGATACAATCTGTGACGCGCAGAGCTTTTGCTGGTGTAATGTGCAAACATTACTGTTTGAGCTGATCTGGCTTTAGCCTGCACTAGTCTCTCTGCCTCTCCAAACTTGGAGAGCAGCACCCAAAGCTGTGTGCAGTTACACGTCTCTAATCCTGTAATTACTGGCCCATCAGCGCCTAGTAAAACCATAATTGGAACCAGCTGTCTATTTGTTTTGTCTTTTCCTCTCCCAGTATGCACCATGACCAATCTGACATTTCTAAATGCATCTCTGGACCTCCAGTAGAGCCTATGTTTTTACCAAGTGTGGACCAGTTAGGTCCAAATTGCATTTGTCTAGAACGGCAAGCCAGAAAAAAGAAGGTGCTGCTAAGGCATGCCATCAAGTACAGCAACCTTGTCTCAAATATCCCACGATTCCACTAAGTACCACCAAGGCAGGAGGTTTTATATATATATATATATATATATATATATATATATATATATATATATATATATATATATATTAGGGGTGCAACGATACACAAAATTCACGGTTCGGTTCGGTTCGATACTTTGGTGTCACGGTTCGATATTTTTTCGATACAAAAAAATGTTCATGCATTTTTAATTTGTCATTTATTAAAATTATAAATATATATTTTAACTCAAAAGTACAGTTTTTAAATTTAACCCTAACCCTTGTGCGTGTTTTTTATTTTGACAGCGAATGCGCACCTGCGGACCACTTATGTGCAGCCCTGGTTATTTAGCTCGTCATATTGCAGCCACAGAAATTCTTTTGTCCATGAAACCATAAAGCTGCACTTTCTTTTTGCCTTATAGTCTGATTTGTCATAACTTCTCCGTTTTGTGGTAAGCTTTTCTTTGGCTGTCACTTCTTCACCCTGACCTGTCTTATTTGGCTCAGCAGAACTAAAATATATATCTGTCTGTGAAGGTTCTCAGTCATCCAGGTCATCGTAGTCAAATATAAACCTCTCACATGTTTAAGCTTGCTGCGGGAGATTTCACTTGTCATGTTTGCATAGTAAGCTAACGATTAATAAGACGATGTCAGAGGAATTGGTGCACAAATTATCATCACTCACAGATCAGTGCTGTCGCTCTCTATACACAGTTCGCACGATTGCAAAGTGAAAGCAAAAAAACAAGCGCAAATTCAAACGCGACTTCAATATGTCACATATTGACAGTGGCTCACCGATGCCAATGACATAATTACCCAGCTATATTTCTGAAAGAATGCAAAAGCATTGACATATATTTTTCCTACAATAGCCCGACGGGCAGGGCAGAGATAGATTTTGGTAGCCGGACTGAAAAAATCGCTAGCTCCGGGACGTCGGGCTAGCGATATTGCGAGCCCTGTATCTGATTGAGGAATCACTCATCTTTGGAAAAGAGAGTTTATTACAGAGAAATGGCTCTTTCCAAAATAAAAGCTATACTATCCGCTTCTTCTGGGCTATATTCTCAGCAGCATAAGGAGAATCATGTGCTAACAGCTGTCTAAATGACTCGGCTAAAGTTAGTAGCATGCTTGCTTTTTTTTTGTCTGCTTCCACTTGTCTTTGCACTAGGATGATGTCGGTGTAAATGTGCAGTCATATTCGTTGTGTTCCCACTAGTGCTTTCAGGTTAATCTCGTTGAAATGACCTTAACGCCACAACACGGCAAATCTCCGTTAACGAGCTACCGCCGATTGCTCCGTGCATGGGGCTAGACGGCCAACACGTTAACGAGCTAACTGCGCTAGCACACTAGTTCACACCAATGTAATTGAGCATTGCGTGGCACATCCAACATACTGTTTTACTTTAGTCCATGACTCGCTTACCTTCAGGGTCATACTTCACATGAAAACCAAAATAATTCCAAACGCCAGAACTGAATGAGGGTGGGGGAGGTGCCCTGCGCTCTTCCTTCTGACTATGCTGTCTGTGTTGAGCGCTCAGTGGATTTCCGCTGGACAGTGCAGCCTAGGCGGAGTAGTCGAACACAGATTCACTGAGCGCTCAACACAGACAGCATCGTCAGAAGGAAAATTGATAAAATAAATTACAAATGTTGTATTGTTCGATACATATGCGTACCGAACCGAAAGCACTGTATCGAACGGTTCAATATCAATACGAATATCGTTGCACCCCTAATATATATATATATATATATATATATATATATATATATATATATATATATATATATATATATATATATATAAAGGATACTCAAACATAAACTGACAGGCAACCAGAAGATAAGGCCGAATGAGACAGTTGTATTTATGTAAGCATTTCCCAGAAGCAGCTGTGTTCTTGAAAAAAATAAACACCTTGGTTCAAGAAATGTTTTCTGCTTTCATAATAGGTTATTTCAACCCTGTTGACCTACAGAAGCAAAAATCTAAATAACTCTGTAAAATAACTCTGTACTGACAATAAAAACATAACTGTGAAAACACGGACAAATCTTCATAGTTTCATCAGTTGACACGTTAGCTACGTAGACTGACACCACCCAGTTATATGCACATGCATATGGTTACTATTGCTAGAATGCACTATAATAATTTGAGTACAAGTGAGGCAATAAGAACTTGGGCATTTCCTCTAATCTGTCATTCATTTGATAACTGCTGCTGCATATGCCCTTAGTTTTATTTGCTTGGCTAATATTTAAAGGCGCTCTGTGGTGTTTCCTTGTACTGTAAAAGTACAAAAGTTAAAGTGCAAAGCATTGCAGAAGGAACACCTCCAACTCTGAAAATTGGAGAATGGCAAAAGCAGACTCTTTTATAAACCTCTGCTGCTGTTGTGTGTGTCAAGCACAGAAAAAAAGAAAAAAAGAAAAAACATTTCTATCTGCAAACATTATTCATTGGGTGAATAAAAACAAACTGATACAAGTTTATTTTCTCACAAATAGTAAGCCTTATACACAAGTTTTTAAAAAAAAAAATCAAAGCACATACTTGATATTTTGGTGCTCATTCCCTGTGCATAGATAAGTGTTTACTACTCCAGAGAAGATGTTCCTCACAGCTATTCTAACCTTCATTTTCATTCAATTTTCCTGGTGAAGGTCATTGTTTGCTTTCCCCCCCTCTGTATACATTACATTTCACAGTCTATTGCTTCATTCTCATCTAATGACTTGCAGGCTCCACTGTCTGATTTGCCAAAAATGAAAGTAGTCATGACAGACTAAATGACTTCAATTCTACTCGGGAGTAGAACTACATACCCTCAATGAAAACCACGCACTTGATAAATAGTGAATAGAGAAGCAGACAGAGCTATCAAGAAGTACAGTCATGATGCAATAAAGCTGAACCACAAAAAAGACACGATTAAAGTTGTTTATGCAATACAAAAAAGGAAATGGTTATTTTATTTTGAATTGTGCTTTTAAAAAATTGCATTTCGTCAGACTCTGCGTGATTATAAAAGCCGCCTGTGCGATGTTGTCTTTTAATAGTGCAACTGTTTTGTATTTGTGAATTTCATTTGGAACAAACATAAGGCACGAAACAATTCAGCTTGGACATATTTATTAGAGTTTATTCCTGATGATTAGAACTACTTTAATGGATGTAAGAGGATAACCTGCTATCTAAAATAAATGAATGAACCAAACTGTATTCCAAAGAGTTTGGATGACCTTAGCAATTATTGACACCACTTGATATGCTGTGTAACACTGATGTCTGATAATAGTACTGCTTATCTATGTTATCTCAAATTAGATAATAACCTTAGCATATAGAGTTTACAGATTTTGTTCATAGTGTTCAATAGAGTACCTTAAGCCAGCATCGCCTTTGGGCTCAAATTTAAAATGCTACAAATGCTGTAACAACACAGGATAATTTAATAGGTTTCTGACTGCCAGTCCCCAGGAGCCAACACGAGACAGGAGGGGAAAAAGCAGCTATTCTAATGTGCGCTTGGCTCTCTCTTCCTTGCAACTAGCTCTGATAGGAATGATGGTTTTTATATGTATCTCTTTCTGAGTGGAGGCAGATGTTCCGCATTCTCCAGCAGTGCTCCGTTCCAGGGGGAAATCAGGGAAAACTACGCACTATAAAATTAAACCACTGACACTTCACCGGCCCTGAAACCAAACAGGGCCTGCAGCATCGGCAAGCTGGAGCGAATCCATCATTTCTCATTTTTAGAGGGTTCCATCTGCGCTTACTTTCATTAACACTAGCTATATCTGCAGTGAGTTGCTTTATAAAAGATAAACACTGCGATACTTATTCGTCAGGTCCCATTGTGTCCTGCATGAAAAAATTTAGGAACACCACATATAAACAGGTACAAAAGCTAACATTATCTGATTTTATTATGTGCAAAACATCAGTAATTATTTACATCATTGTGTGCCACAGTGAGATTGACTCTGTCCTAACAAAGAGACAGCCTGTTCAAAATATGTGTTTCAGTCTGAATAAGATATTTTTGGCTCAGGATGGTACAGATGGTAGGGCTGATTTCCTGGATGAGTCATTAGAGCTTTATTGTTAAGTCCATTTTCCAGAAATGATTTGTTGCTTTTTCAAACTAGGAACTAAAAATCTACTAGTTAGCAAATGCACTTGAATACTGCACACACACTGGTGTGCAAATGTTTTTGCCCATAAATGTAAATTGGGGATGCTTTTAAAAATGATGGCGTGAATTGTTTTTAATCAGGATTGATTCAGTATAAAGCGGTAAACAAGGGACAAAAGTCTCACGCGTGCGGTTTTTTAAAGTAGCTGGCAGGTAGATTGTTGTAAACACCTAACATCTGCTTTACAGAAAAGAAATAGAAGTCAAAAAGCTGACATGGTAAAACAGTTTTGGTGGACGCAAATTTGTGAGTTCTTTGATTATTGGAGGGGCTACAGTTAGAAATTCACTGATATTAAGAGATTTCCTTTCTATAGAAATGACTACAACCTCCCATAAATAATGTTGTGTTAAATATGGTTCTCCAGACTGTGGGCTGGTTCTCATAAATAGAGTAAAGGGGAACTGTTCTGTTGATTGAGGCTGTTTCAGATACTTGTGCCTCTTTATCTAAACTTAGTCTGATTTGATAATGTTGATAACAGATAATAGATCATGACCACATTATCGGAGAACTCCATGTTCTTCTTGTGGCTAAACTGTCTAGTACAAAATGACTCACAGTATGTTTTTGGTCATTACCATGCTGCAGAAGAAATCTTACACATGCAGTTTTTCATGTATATTTGTTACTGTTGCTCTGTTTAGTAAAATGTTTATTCATACTGCATGAGAATAAAAATAATAATAAAATGAAAGTGAAAGCAAAATGTAATTGGAAAGAAAGGATAAACATTGGATGCTTAGAACAAAATGAAAAGATGCTGTAGCCTGTAGCTTGATGCACTCTACAGTATCTCTGCATGTTCCATTTGAAGTCAAAAGTTCAGAGAATTTTCAACTTGTAGCAGCTTCACAAACCCTGATTTAACAGTCCAAGAGGGCGCCAGCATGCACAAAGATTAGTAAAACTGCACTGCTACTTTTATGTATTTGTGATTTGCTCCACTGGCCAGACTCTGTATATGAATGTGTTGCAGCAGTGTTATAAAGTGCAAGAAAACAAGCACTGAGCTGCATTGGTAGTGATGCGTGAATGGCTCTACCTCCTAAGGAGCAAAACAAATGCTGTTTTTCTTTGTTTTTTCCACTTTATGACAAAAACACAACTCAACTCACAAGTGACATCACTCCCAGCTCCAACATCCCACTTCTGCAGTATGGAATTCAGCACCTGACCAGTTCGATCTCCCTAAGCTTAATTGATGGCGTTAATAAAATGTATAAAATCAGTGTATTTACTTTCCAACACAGATTTAGTATAAGATCCTCATACAGCCCATTTTAATTATAGTAACTCTATTAATTTCTTTCTATTTTTTTGAGTGAGTCCATTGTAACTATTTAGCCTTTAAAGTTGCCTCCACTAGTAGCCAATGACACCCAGTTGAACCTGGATAAGAGGATTAGGCCTCAAGCATTATGGAAATGGTAAAGATCAAAAGAGAACCAGCAATGGTCAGGCTGTTCATGCAGGTAGACTGGTGGAACAAAGCCTTTTTAATTACCCTTTTAATTGCCCCTTTAACAGCATGAATTAGCATTTTAATGATGGGTGTGTAATTAGGGTGGAAAAGGCTACAAGAGCTGCAGGCTGCTAATAATGCCTCTCAGCTCAGAGATCACAGCAACAGGAGACAAGAGCAGCTGCACCTGAGTGCCAACACACACTGCATCACACAGCAAACAATGAACAGATGCTACATACAAACACCCACACACACACACACACGCATATTAGAGCTTTCTGCACACACAGATATATGGATTCATATATACAAAAGTTTAGCAGTCACTGGGGTGAACAATTAATGGACATCCAGAAATGAAGAGAACTCAGTAACAAACATTTTCTCACACACGACTGCTTGCCAACTCTACAAACGCCTGATTAAATCATTAAACTGATCATTAAAATAATTACACATCATCAGTCACTACCCTAAACCTGGCAGTTTCTTGTTTGTGTTACATTGTAGTTCTATATTGGGAGCAATGATCATGTTATCTACAACATACAATAACAGACGCACTTGCAAACAGACCACTTAAATACACAGACTCATACGCGCACATTTCGAGCACGTAGCCTATCAGTGCACGACTTACAGAGGATAGCTTTGAGGACCTTGGCAATTACACTATTAACTACAACCTCCCGAGCTTCCCCACTCTCATGTTGAGATGGAAACGATGGTAAAGGATGAGAGTAGTTTTGCTAAAGGCTTTCCAGCTAATTAAAAGACTAACGTTGCTTCCAAATGACCATTAGGATGCATTTGGCTTGTATGCAAAAAAGGCAGAGATGTACATCTCATCGTAACATCGAAACGCAAGTTGAAAGCAGGCACCATCAAACTTGCCAGTGTGTGTATGCGTGTGTGTGTGTGTGTGTATTATTTGTTTCAACAGAAACCTTTACCTGTGTTTACACGCAATGCAAATTGTTCAGCAATCTAATTTATTTACATATGAACAATAACTTAAATCTGCCTGTAGGAGACACAATGCAGGCAGTAATTATGTGACATAATGACGATGTTTGAAAAACAACAGCAGCCACATATCTGATTATACTCTAGGAAGAATATCTGCAGTGCAATAATGGAGGTAGCTACCTAGAAGCTCATTGTAAATTCAAAGTATTCTTTTTCTTTTCCACATAATGAAATATAAATGCGCTCCCTCTCATTGACCCTAGATTTGTATTTTATGAGAATCTTTGCTGCTAGTATTTACATTTAGACACTAATGCCATGTTTGTTTGCTTGCAGCTTTTTATTATGTGAAACTTGTAATCAGCCGCAGTCTGAAACCTGCCATTCTTTTCACTTGTCTTATTTGATTGCAGCGTCTTTTTACAAGCAAGTAAGTTTTATTTAGCACTGCAATAGGATTATTTAACCAGCACTTTGGTCTATCATGACCATCTTTGTGTAGTTTTGTTTCTGAGGAAGAGAGAAGGGGTTATTATGCTCTGGACGTTTGTCCTAATTATTTTTCCCACAGATGAGGTTGCATTCCTCATGACCCAATCACGGAGAGGGGATAGCTTGTTATTAACGATCTGAAGACAAACAAACATGCTGACTAAATGGCATCCATTCAAAATAACCTTTTTCTTTTTTTTTCTTTTTTATTTGGCTGTCCTCGCAATGATAAAATTCAAACAAACAAATGTAGAAACACAGCGAGCAAAACAAATAAGAGAATAATCTTAATATTTTTAGCATGAGACTTTCAGCTTTGGAACAATGGAACAGATTTTTCTCTTTTCCCTTGAGGCATGCAGGACTGTGGCATGATGACACAGCGGGCAATAATGCCATTAGCAGACTATTACTGTTATTTGATGTGCATGAAGCAGCCCTTCTACAGATGGTTTAGTAATGTTCAGGGTATTAGGCCTGTTGTCATGGTGAACACAAAGGCTCCAGCAAACTGTCGGGGAAAATTATTGAGATAATAAGCCTTTCTTGTCCTAATGGATTTGTTTCCAGTGATGTTAAATGTTGAACACACATAAGTGTGACAAGCCAAAAACACAAGCCAAACAGACAAATACAAACATTCAGTTGTATTTGCTTTATTATCCTTTTGATATATGGCATACATTAAATATGTAGGATTTCTCAAGTATCCCCATTCCTTTTCTCCCCTTTTGTGGTGCTTGGAAGTCAGTTGCAACGTTAGAACGAGGCCCATTCTGTTAGAAGTCATGTATACTCCACAGACATGTCAGATGATAATGAACATGAGAGCCTGTGAGTGGGGGTCTGTAGTTAAACACTCAATAGCGGATGGAGTGTTGGATGAATATATTGGCTGTGATATCTGTTTGGTTTTTTTCACAGATATTTGTGGTCAACTTCCTTCAGCTCTGTAAATAACTATCTTGTATGTAAAAGCATATGCTAATGGAAAATGTAGTATGATTTAAATTGTCTTAACCAGCCCATCAAATACTGCTATTAAAGCTGCTGGATTCAGAGATACAAACAAGATGTCCTTTGGTGTCCCTTTATGCAGCGGCTCATGGTCTCACTCCCAACCTTTTACATGTAGCCACTCATTGTTTTCAATTTTAATACATTTGATACTATTAATCGGAACTTTTATATTTTTGATCCAAATCGTGATTTTTTTTTTAAGTAATTTTGTTAAAATGTGGAATGAGTATCCAGCATACATCTTTAGTGACTTTAAAAAACAAGAATTGGGTGCACAAGTTTGAATTTATTTTGAATTTTCTCTAATTCACACAGGATCAAAATGATTGATGTGGGCTGAAATATACAAGCATATAGTATGTATTTTTAAAAAGGTTCCCCACTTTCCCTGCGGGTGGTCTTCAGACCAATTTGTCTTATACTAACTAAGGGGAACTACCAGTTGTAGGTAAATGATTTTGGCCTCGTCAAGCTAAAAGATGTTGCAGAGCCTTTGGCACCAGTTAATAAAAGATTTAGTGAGTATATGTGTTTATTTGAGCCTAAATCTAAACTTTTGATTCTGTGTCGATTAGAGAAAATTCAAAATAAATTCAAACTTGCACCCAATTCTTGTTTCATTGAAGTCATTGTAGATGTATGCTGTACAATCGATCCAGTCTGAGTGAGAAACACATTAAAAACACCAAAATACCATGACATTACTCATGGGCAGGCATTCACACCTCTGATGAGTCATCATACTCTAGATCCTTTTGGGTTCCTGGATGAGTACAATTACAAATCAATGAATTTTTTTTGTCTTGTCTTTTTTTTTTTCTCAGTGATTGAGGGTGGCTAACAGCATCGTCAGCATGACCTTGGTTTGTTAAGAAAGGAAAGGCAGTTAGAAAGGCAGTTAAAGTAAACTGGCCTTGTTATCTGAGCTTCTGCAGGCCCCGCTACCATCCTTGCAGTTTACTTTTTGGTACTTTGATTACAAACTCTTTCTGTTTAAGCTAAAATATCCAACCCATAAAAATGAAACAGAATCAATATAGTATGCGGTTAATATTTACCTTCATGAACAACACAAAGCAATAACATGTACAGAATAATCACCAGTGGTATTAAAATCTGTTTAGACAACTCACAAAGCCTATATAGTGACACGCGTTTGCTTTTACACACTTTTTCTTATCAAATTTGATATTTCAGAGAGCTCACTTGTCCACAGTCACAATAGGAAGAGCTGATTCTGCTGAAGGTCACCCTGACATCAGAGCTGAATGAATGACATTTAGAGTACAATTTCCTATTTTTCACCATTTTCTTTGAAAGGAGTTATGCTACGTGAACAGACCATGCATGCGTCCACAGAGCCATACTCGCACACAACCATACAGAAGCCTTTCAGCTGCCGCTAAGCTATTGTATTCTACTACAGTGAGTTACATTAATGACTTGTCCTGTCCCCCGGCCACTTCCTTCCCATCAGATCCCATCAGAATTAAAATATAGACTGATGATTCAAAATGTATTTAAAATTTGAAAATGAATTGATGGTCAAACACTGAAATAGAATATACTCAAAATAAAGTTCTTAGGGAAACACTCTAAAATATTTCTTAAGAGCCTTTGGTTCTCTTCTTAATCCCCAGAAGAATCAAGAAGTACATTAGACATTATTTCAAAAGATTATGTATTATATAAACATTCTCTTTTTGCTTATATAAATTTCCAGAATTATAGCTGGTACTTTTGCTTCTGTTATTAGAAGCTGGTATTTACTTTCTAACCCTGTTGCAAAAGGACATGTCTCTTTGTGCTCCTTTCCAGGATAATCAAGTCATCCTTGTTCACATGCCTCCCTATATCTTTCCCCCAGCACCTTGACCTTTATCTTCAGCTAAATCTTATTTGCCTTCAAGACTTTATAGGGTTTCCCAGTCATTCATAATCTATTTGCAGTGTCCTACAGACTTTTCATTGCTATGACATTTGACAAAAAGCTTAATGGTAAGATATTTCAGTCCCTGTATTTGTTCACCGTTGACTTTTAGTGATTTATTTTGGAAACATTGAGTGCATATGTTGTGAGATGCTTTCCTCGGGTTATGTTTTCCACAGTTTAAGGAAATTTTAGATATATATTTCATCAATCATTTATATTTATGAAGGCAGAGGAAGAAATAAGAAAAAATATTTTTTTAATATGTTACTGTTTACTGTCAAGTTTCAACAGAATGCAACGCACTACATAAAAAAACTGTAGAATTACAATTATTAAGTGTCACAAAATATCGAATATAGTTTATGTACAAAGTATATTTATAATCATGTAAATAATATATAAAAATCTTGGACCTTGAAATTTCTTTCTACACATTTTTTAGGATATTTAGATGCTCATATTTCCAAACTGAAAGTACCCTGGGGAATACCAACACGACTCTGATTTGCTGTCAAATCCACAGAAATAGCTGAATTCTTACCATAAACAGCTTCTAATAAGATCTGGACAATATTATCGACAGCATTTGGAAGTGCTAAATGATATGTGCATTCTAAAGTTTAGTACCATGGATACTGTTTGGTGGTATTATGCACAGTTTCCATTGACAAGAAAAGAAGAGCATAGAGCAGCAGGAATAGGAGAAAAATAGTTCCCAAATAGACATTTCACAGAACTGCAAACAGTGCACACAATGATTCAATGGCTTGTAGAATGACCTTTAACAGCGTTAACTTGAAGTTAATGCTTTCTGTATAAATTTATCAATTTCTTACACTGTTGTGGGTGAATTCAATTGAGGTTTGCAGGGATTTATTTAGGCACAGCTCTGTTGAGGTCAAATACAGCATTTAGTCATTCTGTTGTCGATTTGCTACTGTGCTTGGAATCTCTGTCCTGTTGCATGACCCAAAGTTGACCAATCTTTAGCCGTTGGACAGATGGCCTGACATTTGACTCTACAGTGCTCTGGTGTACAGAAGAGTTCATGGTCGACTCAATGACTGCAAGGTGCCCAGGTCCTTGCAGTCATTGCAGCAAAATAAGCTCAAATCATTACCCTCTCCACCACTGTGCTTGAGAGTTGGTATGAAGGCTTTGTGTTGATATGGTATGTTTGGATTTCACCAAATATTTCCACTTTGGTCTCGTCTGTCCAAAGGCTGTTGTTTTAAAGGTCTTAAGTTTTGTTCAGATGCAATCATTTTATTTTTTTCTCCTGGCAACCATTCTAAACAGGCCATACTTGTTCAGTCTTTTTCTAATTATACTATCATTAACAGTGATATTTAACATACTAGCATGCTAGGTTTTTGTAGTTTCTTTGACCATTGCAACCTTGGGTTAAATTCACTGGGAAGTCCACTCCTGGGAAGATTGGCTGTGCCGAATGGTTTCCGCTCGTGAATAATCTTTCGCACAGTAAAATAATGAACTTTAAATTGTTTGGAAATGGCCTTACAACACTTCCCAGATTGGTGGGGAGCAACAGTTGCTTTTTAAAGATCATTACTGATGTCCGTCCTCCTTGGCATTGTGTTAAAACCCCCCTGACTGCTCCAGACCTACAAACTGCCAAAACGTCTGATATAGAGGTGGTCACACTTACTGATGATCAGTTAATTACGTGCATTTGAGTAACAGCACCTGGCTCCTCTTAATTCCTGTGAAAGAAAATTAGCAAAATGGATGAAGACTGACCTCCAAGATCATGACATAATACTTTACCAGGTTTTGCATCATTTGTCACATAAAGTAGATTTAATGAAAGAAGACAGAAGGAGAGCCCAAATTCAAAGTCTAGTTGCTCTTGCAGGACCCAAAACCTGCAGCGAAAAGAGAACAAAAATGGATGAGAAGAAAATGTTGGACTTTTCTGAAGCTGTTTGTTGTGGAATTCCAATTTAGTTCCACTTTGTTTCTAAATAGTGTGCTCTTCGCTGAGCAGAAGGGTGCCATGGAATTTGAGACAACCATATCTTAGTATTTAAAAAAAAAAAACAACTGCAGAAAATGTTGTAAATGAACTGTTAATTTAATGTGTCAGCTCTTCAAATATACTCATTTCCCCATTAAAAAACAACAAAAATGTTTTTAAAAATATAAGGTGATGGAAGCAAGTCCATATCCAAATGGAGCTGTTACAGGAATTAAAATTTGCAGGTGTGATAATGTTTGTGTTGTGAGACAATGGCATGTTTGACAGCCCACTTTTGCATCCTTTAAACAAGCACCACCAACTCATGAGTGTCAGATGACATACATGCGATTTTGTGTGCATTTATGTACCTTGAAATATTTACTTGCATCCTTGGTGTGCATTTGCCACAAAAGGTTTGAAAACCGATAGAATGGGGGTTTGCTACCAAACATTTGGGTTTAAAACCACATTATTTCTCTATAAAATAACATGTTTCTCAACAACTCTTCTTCTTTTGTCCTTTAGAGCCGATGGACTCAGGACCTCATTTATGATCTGCTTCTAATACCTGCAATCGGTAGCTATGGTGCAAGCTTCCTTGATATCTTCCTTAATGTGGTTTCTCACGTTGTCTTTAACGCCGACTTTTGCAACTTCTGTTAGGCTGGTCTTTTGCACCACGGGAGCTTGGGATCACGGGTATCGGCCCGTGATCCCAAGTACTTAAATTTGTGAACCTGAGCCTTGAGATGATGGTTGTTGTGATTTGACACTGCATAAATAAAACTGAATAGAATAGAAGTGAATTGGACTTTAGCCTGTATGAGTATGCATGAGTTCATAGTGATTCCAAAAGAGGTGTCCGTGTCTGTGAATATTGAACTATCACCAGCAAACATCAAATGAGTTAGGAAGCCATCTTCCCCAAAATTGGACTCCAGTGTTCAATTTTTCTCCTTTATAAGAGGTTTGGAGAATAGTTTATGAGTCACCTTTACTAGTTTAAACATATTTGAGAGAAAATAGTTTTTGGTTTTTTGTATTTAAGTGGAAGTGTAATAGTAATATTTGCCTCATCTGTAAGAGATGTCATAGTTTGATATAACCAACACAGTGATATATTGGCTAAAGAACCTGAGAGGACTTGTGCTTTGATATGATAATATGCACTACCTCGTTTAGATGTGTTGAACCAAAGATTCAAGCACAGTAAAAAACAAAAACAAACAACAAAAGCACTTCTTTAAGATTCCTGATTTAAACATCCTTGTTTACGTCTGGTATCACATAATGAGGCACTCTGACATCCTAAATGTATAAATTCATCTACCGCCACGTTTAATGCCTTGAAATGCAGTTGATTGATTCAAAAACTATGTTGGCATTATTTCTGAGCGTTTTCCCAACTTTAGTTTTAGTTCCCAAACTTTTACAATTCATGGTTGCAGCTTTTTCTCTTCACACTTGTTTCTGTGGGCATTATCAAGCGGAGCAATTTGGGACACACGAACAGATAGATGTCAGACCCGGAGACTTCTAGCTTTATTATACTTGGAGAAAAATTATTGTTTTGGTTTTTTTGTGTATGCCAAATGTACCAGTGTTGGGGGTCTATATTACATCTTCAAATATAGATTAAACCAAAAACGTGTTATATTTCTGATATGAAGTCA
The DNA here is from genome assembly GCF_041146795.1 of Maylandia zebra. Lineage (NCBI taxonomy): Eukaryota > Metazoa > Chordata > Actinopteri > Cichliformes > Cichlidae > Maylandia > Maylandia zebra. The sequence goes on from NC_135167.1 coordinate 9,765,826, forward strand.
AAGTGGGTTGCTCATTGAGAAAGTCTTAGCTATTTTTATACAATCAGCTGTTTACGAACCAGCACTCCAAAGGCCTCTGGGATCAGATGGTAGTGACAAGTTCTTAACAATGTTTTTTTCTCTTCTTTTTGAAAACACAAAATAAAGAAAGCCATAGCCCTCTAAACAACCAGAAACATGTTCTTGCACCACACTGTGAATAGGATGGTCTCTGTAGCCTGCAGTTGTGAGGGTGGAGGAGGAGGAGGAGGAGGGTGCAGGCTGGTTGGAATCAGTGACATTCTTCAAGGCCAGTGTAAGATTAAAGACCAGGGCTGTCGTGCCTCTGATCATATATTCACAAAAGATACCCTGTGAAGAACACATCTTTAAAGAGAGGCTGGCTGAAAATAACACCACTACTTGTGAATATTTGTGGCAGGGTATTATACATATCATATAAATGGTCTATTACTGAGTAAGGCGCTTACAAACCAAATACTTTTTGTAACTCGCCCTCTCGTTTGGCACAGTTGTGTGAGCAGCTGCCTCCAGTGGCATGAGTTTGTCCTCTGTGATTTTTTTATGTGTGTAAAAATCACAGATCCTAGATTTGGATTTAACTGAAAGACTTTGCAGTCTCTCTAGCTCTATTTTTTCTGATCGCAATACCTCCAACATCCTAGCATTGTGGCATTGAGCTTAAAGAGCACTGATTAAAAAAAGCTAACAGCCTTGGGCACAGTGTGCAACCACAAGCATTTATGCAGAAATGAAAAATGTCAATAGTGCTTCCTTCCATAATATTGCCTATTTCTCCAGCACATAACACTGGCCTGTGACTCATGAACATAAATTCAGTGCACATAGTATACTAAACCGAGTAATGATTAATATAACTTTCATCTTGGGTTTGCTTCACTTGGTGTGGCCTTGAGCTTTTTTACAGTCATGGCATAGTGGAAAAATGTAATGGCTTGCTATTCTGCATGTCCTTCAAATAAAATATTTCCATAATGGATTCTCATTGGTAGATATATATACATAGACTGCACCATAAGCTTTGCCCTCTTTGTATCTTTCACAAGAGAGTTAATCAAAAACTCTGCTTGATCTCACAGCCCCTGGAAAGCAACAGCAAATGGCTGTTGAGAAGTATTAATATAATAATCAAGCGTTTCAGGTTGCTCTTAATTCAATTGTCTCTCTTAACATTTCCCAGCTATGTCAATCAATGTGCCTGCCTTGTCTTTAAAGCAACAGAGGAGTTATCCATTCCGGCACCATTAAAACATCAATGTCTCATTTCTGCTAAATGGCAGAGGAAAGATAATTGGCATGTGTGCATGCATATTAATTAACTGATAATGAGACGATAAGGCCCCCTCTTTATCTGCAGGTGTGGAGCCACTAATCAATTGGCAGTGAAATGGGGTAAAAATGCGCTTCTTTTATCCCACTACTGAAATTAAAAACCTATTTAGTACCACGTTTTCCAACAAAGTGCTTTTCATTTATCTTCTCCGGCGCATTATTCAATCACACTTTCCATTTGTATAATGGTAATATTTTCATGTAATTTCCCACTGCCTCTGAGATGGGTATTTTTGATATGGCTTTGTAAAATGGCTATTCCATTCCAGCTCCATTCACTGGTAATAAACTTACAACCTATATTTCAGATTAAATGTCTTCAGCAAATGGAACCAGCCTCAGACGTCTCACAGCAGCGGGGGAAGATCGCTCCTGCTCCCTGGTGGGGGCAAAGGGAACTGTTTCCCCTGTCTCTATGCCCCCTGGTGGCAAGGAACATAAAGTTCTGGAAGGTCTTCTCAATCCAGCTCTTGGCAGCAGTTTGTTATTTGTTGTATAAAGACTGTCCAAATGAACACCGGTAGCAGCCCTCTCATATGCAGAGCATCCCATCTAGCTGAGAGCTGCAAAGTACACAGAGCTAGCACATAAGTTGACTGTCTTAAAGAGTTGCTGCTTTAGCCTACAGCAGTATTGGAAGCATTTAAAAGAGAGTGTTGTAACTATCAGCTCTGACCAGAGGTGTGTGAGTGCAAGTAAAGAGGAGAAGAGAATGAAAATAAATGATTGTGAAAAAACAAAGCAAGGTACGCCGCAGGAAACGACGCCTAAAAAAGAACATAAAGGCAACAGAGGTTCAAGACAACACAATGTAATACTCCAAACGATATATTTATCACAAAATAGTTTCTAGACTTTGACAATAGGAGTCGGATTTCTAGAGAAGTGTGCGTATTTGATTATGTGTGCCTGGCCCAGATGACAGACGTTGATGGACAGTAGTGCAGCGTCGCCTCATCCTGCTTACAGGTCCTCCTTCACCCTCGGACAGGCCAATCTGTGCACACACCAACACAGACACCACAGAACGCTTCTCAGTCACCATGCAGCCCATTTGTCACGTCAAACTGCTTCAGAAAGACACGGCGGTCAAGTTACAGAGGTAATTGTATCAAAGTGACCCCTATGCAATGGTCATAGATTGCTTACTTTACAGAGAGGTGCTGTATCCTTGTTCATTGATAGAACTAAAAGGAGAATGAAAGGACATAGTCAGGTAATAACTAAAAATCTTAAAGGCAGATTATGAATAACATTTAAAGAAAAAATGTTCTTACAAGAAGAAGAGTTAGGTTCGGTGTAAAGGTGGCGCTCAGCTGGAACTCTTCGTTTTTTCATCTTTTTCTTTTGTTCCATTCGTTTCCTCTGCAGGCGCCTGCTTGGTGGAAGTGGCAGTTTTCGGCCTGTCCTCTGGCTTTTCAGAAGGGTCAACCACTGTGACCCCCCTACTTGTGTTGCAGCCCATGATTTTTCAAAATTTGAGAGTGTGCAGCGTGTCGTTCAGCTGATGGTTGTCCACAGGAGTATGAAGTGTCAAAATCCTGGTCGTCACCTTAAAACTTGTGTGTTGTGGGCTCAGGTGCATTTGTTCTCCATGGCAACTATATGACTTCCTGTTGTGTTAACTTTGTTGGTTTATTTTACAGTCCTTTGTCTGTTGTATCACATTGCCTTTTTGCAAATACATCCCTAAGCGACAGTGGTTGAGAATTAACTCTGAAGCAAAACATGGTTACTGATAAACACTGAAGTGGGCTGTGTGTCAATCACACAGTAGCTATGGTTACTGACTTTTCCACAGTGGAAAAATTTGTGTTTTGATTCCCTTGGAGGAGTTTTAGCCATCGTCATTTCACAAAATCCAATTTACATCAAACTTTATAGAGCAGAAAGAAACAGGTGTAAAAGTCAACAACTTGTGATCAGAAACGTTAGAATTTAAAAAAAAATCTTTTTTTTTTAGATATTGGATCTATACATGACATGTTTCTGAATTATCTTTTTGTGAAGTGTCTTTCAAACTCTTTGAAAATTGGTTTAATTTACAGGTTAAAGTGGTTAATTTGCATTGTTGTAAAGTTTACAGTATTGTGATATGCTGGATGGTGCAGAGCAGGCTGTGGTGTGCACGGTCACTGGGAAGTTAAGAATGTCAAGGGTGGCCGACATTAAATTAAATTTAAGGGGATGATGCTGTTTAGATTCATTCACTAAATTTGACCTTATATACTAGCTTTATTGTGTCTAGGGGTTTGCTCATATCTTTCTATATTTAACTGCCTAAATCCACAAAGACCAGTAAGCAACTGGTCCTATTCTGGACACAGTAAACTCTACTGGAGCTAACCACAGGAATTCTTACGTTACGTATTTCTAAGTTATTCCGTCGCTGAAGTGCTACAGCTGAGGGTTACCCCACCTTTGAAATCGCACGTTAACTCTTGATGTAACACAACATAACAAAAAGGAAAGAGGCAGTATATTGTGGTGCTATTCAGGAATAGCACAAATTAGTTACCAATTAAATTTTTCAAGGACGCAGATTAAATTAGCAAAATAAAAATCTCCACAAACAGAACTGCGGCTGAACTGAAATTTGAAAAATTCTATAGAAATAGAAAGGCATCTGTTCCATTGCCAAACCCTAGTTTTTTTACATGATGTTGCACTGGTTGGCAGTGTTTCTTGGAGGTTTCTGGTCCTCACTGGGTGAAATTGGTTGCAAAGAAGGCGCTGCACTGAACTGGTTGGGAAATAGACATTTTTCCTAGCAACAGGTAGTTGACAGGATGTCACTGACTAATCTGTAGGCCTGCATGACTGGGATATTAGCAATCATTTTCCCAGCGACTGCCACTAACCTCCAACCATTTGCAATCAACTGAGGACTGCTCATTTCCCCCCTTCATGATGGGTTGTTTGCTGAGGGGTTCACTTGATCCCACATTATTAATTGTCATCAAGTTAAAATCTTGTGGTTAGTGGTCACGTGTCTTCAAAAGCTCGGTAATACCTACTTATTGTTAAACTCAGATTTAAAGAAACTTTGTTGCATCAGCAGATGATAATAAAGCCAACTTCTGTCAACTGACACATGTATCATTCTGCGCAATAAATCTCAAAAGCAAAACACTTTTCTGTTTGGAAAAGAGCTTTAATAAAATCACCATGCAGTTTTTGATTGATGTCCTGTTGAATCAGCTGTGATACTCAGTCTGTAATAAACGGTGGCTAAAACTGCTGACTGGATTTTTAAAGATTTATTGAGACTGAATTTGTTTTAGCTTCTACATTTATGTTGACCAGTGCAAGTTTCTGCTACTGTAACAGCACTTTTCATTTATTATTTTTGCAACAGTCTTACTTTAGTTTATCCTCAATAGTTTTGCGATAAGTTGAATGTAAAAACAACTTTAAATTAATTTAGAGTGGTATGCATCAAACCCCTAGTATCACCAATATGCAGTCAGAATCAAATCACTTCAAACTTCAGTATTCATGCAAGTCATAGACTGGAGTTAATGTTAGTATGTACACTCAAAATTCCAAAAGTAAGTCAAACATAAAAAACAGATCAGTCTAGTGAGAACAAATGAGTACATCCTCAAATTAATCACACAGGGCCTTCAAATATGGTGTCAGTTATTAGACTCTTCTTAGAGAGTAATAAGTCTTATTTTAACCTCAGACATCCAGGGTTTGGTGTTCCCCAGTTAATTTAAATCAATAATTCTGCAAATCATCTAAAAAAAATCTTGTAGCTAAATTTAAAAAAATAAATAGCTGCCAAATTGTCCATAATGGGTTGTCTCAGCAAATTATGCAAGTCTCCAAAGACCCCAAGCTTTCATCAGAGGATCTGCGGTGAACTCTTTGTGTTGTAAACAGTGCAAAAACTTGACCTGCATAACAGGAATGCCCAAAACAGCAAAGCTGTATTTTTATAGTTAACATAAAGGCAAAGACCAAGGCTACTAAGGCACATCTAACATAGCCATGATAACAGTACGTGTGTGGATATATTATGGTTATGGGAATGCTTTGCTGCCTCTGGGACCTGGCAATTTGCAGTCATACAACTATGAAGTGAGAATGAAATTTAAAATATGCTTTAAGATAACCTTGAGTTGAAATCTTTCAACAGGACAGTGATGAGCATGCTGGAAAATCCACCAAAAATTGAGTTTAAAATGTTCATTGAAACATTTAAAATAAATAAAACATTTTGCATACATGTAAAGGTACCATGTTATTATTATTATGTGAGATTTAAGTCATTAAGATAACGAACTATAATTATATAAATGTTCTAATTATGCAAAAATGACTAAATCAAAATTTTGTTTTGTTATATTAGCTTCAGAGGCCTAAGTTACACTTTTTTTAACAGAATTGTTAAATTTGTGCAGAAAAAAAACTTTTTGCCCAAATGTCTATTGGATGCATTTGTGGATACATTTATGTTTTCATATTACTGTAAATATTAATTCCTGTGGATGCAGACAAACACTAACTAATCTGCCTTTTAGTTGCTAAAGTCCTGTCTCAGTCCTTTTTTTATCTAAGAAAAACTCACTGGGCACTTTGCAGCCTTGTCTTTCTTTAAATTCATACAATATCATGAAGGACACTTCCATCAGGCAGCAACCCAGGATGACCAGTCTTCTATTACTGTGCTGGGGATAAAGTGGCTTATTCACAGACCTTCACACATGACTTATGGTATCAGAAAAAAATGGTTCCAAACAAAAGAGCCAAGCAACGGAAATTTAGTCCTTTGAGCTGACAGAGAATTTGTCAAGAAGTAAATGTGTGCTTTACTTCCATCGGAGTGGAGGTTAGGCCTGTTAGCTGGAATAAGCTAGACCTGGTCCTGGTTCATTCTTGTAATGCGATCATTGAACACATTTCTCAGTCGTCTCTGCCAGGCTGACTGCCCATCCAAACGAAGCCTCTTGGCTGAGGATCCATCTCCTTCCTCATCTCTATCCAGTGATACCGCGTAGCATCGCATGTTTGGTGACCTGCCCGTTTTGATCATGTTGTTGATCTCACGCAGAAGCTGTGAACAAAAGGAAAATAATATTCTACTGTGTGCGAGCAAAGTCAACCATTTTTATTCACTAAATCATTTCCAAAATAGGAATGTAAAATGTATTCAGCCTAGATTGTACCCCAACACACAAAATTTTTTAAGACGATCATGTGAAAACAAAAACACTATATCCACACACCTCTGGAGGACTTGAGTTGAAGTAGTAGCAGAGCCCAGTTCTGTGAGGGGAAGGGGTTTCTGTGTTGTATGGTGAAATGGAGATGGACGGGCTGTTGGACAGCTGATAACAGCGAGGAGATGCTTTCCACTGTCGAGGGTATGGAGACAAAGGAGGGGTGTCTCGCTGGACAAGAAATGAAGTGTAAGCATTACATGGAAAATAAACATTTCCCATTTTTACTGAGTTCTTAGTTTTGTGACGTCAGCTCAGAAAAAAGAAAAAATGTTCACTTACTAATGAGGTTTGAGCAAACTGTTTGGCAAAATGCTGCATCTTTGTCGTGTAGACCTGGTTGTAAAAATGGATGAGATTGCCCCGTTCCTCCTGCCCAGGTCTTGGATAATGTGTTGATGGTGTGTTGGGGGTTAGGATAGTGCTGCTGTGCTTTCCGGTATCTATAATCAACAATATAATAAAAAGTTACTTATCACTGTGGAATTACTCTGGGATAATGGATATAATGCAGGTAAAATGTTGTAAGTGAATCATTTGGTAACTTGATGGGTGTCATTTTTCTTGTGCAATGAGGCATTGCTATGAGTTCTACCTCTGTATAGTACTTTATTTGGATCTAACACAACACATGCTGCATTCGTTTTCTTTAACTCTACCACCACCAGTGCCACTGTTTCCGAGCCACATAGCCAGCTAACAATACATGCGCATTTCTTTGCCCACAGTGGATTGCAAGCATGTGAGCATGCATTACACATATAAAGCTACGATGGCAGTGAGGGCAATGTGTAGTCCCATTTTCAATACTTATTGGGACGCATTATGTACATTACTGTAATTACAAGGCTATTTTGTAAGTGTGTTTTTTAAAACAGGTGTTCCATAATATTTAAAATATATGACTTTTTTATTTAAAAGCTTTCTTACTGATTTTTTTAATGGTAGAATTTTCCTCCATCCTTTCTGAAATCAGCACGTTTTTGCAGACCTGCAGATAGAAACGGTAAATGCTGAAACAAGTGCTTTGAGTTGTTACTGTCAACCTGCTAACCTCCTTGCAAGACTGAAATGCTCATGTAAAGCAGGTATAATGATATTGTCACAGTTATTTAAAAAATGTACCTGTTAACATTAAAACATTTGATGATAAACACAAAACAGAATGTCGCTAAAACTGATGGAATCTTGGAATAAGTGGGCCCAGCTGATACACGTTTCAACCTGTATCGCTATATTTTGTTAATTCACAGCTGTATACTAAAGACAGCAAAAAATAAAAACCAAAATAAAAGAAACTTACACTTTTGTTGGCACGTGGCTGTGACTTGTAGCATTTCATTATCTGTTTGAAGGGTATCTCCATCTTGGTAATCTGTAAAGGCAAATGCCACCACTTAACTGCTGAGTATGTGTTTTCCAATGAAGTCCATGCATTACCAACATGGATTCTTTTTAGGATTACAAATACAGTTTTCCTTTAATTTCATGTCAGTGAAAAGCGATAAAAACTTTTTCAGCTGTCAAGTGCCCTCACAACAGTCTTTAATTTTATTTAAACACCAAGTAGTTCTTTTCCATAAAACTGTAAATCTGTAAACCTCCCTGAAGGTTTTACTTCTCCGTGGTCAGGGTGGACTCAATTTGGGGCAGGTGTCCAACATCAGAGGTCTAAGAAGTCTGGCCATTCTGATTTACTGTGGCTTTGATTTACTGCACCGTCTCTCTGTTTGCTGTTCTCCCTACCTACATCTTGCTGGTACTGCATTAGTCATCATCTGCAAAATGCTGGTATATCTTAGCCCACCCTGAACATTTAAATGTATTCCTCACTCCCTAAGAATTGTTTAAAGTTTATTATTCATCTTCTCTGAGACAACCACTTGCATTTTCCAGTTGCATTGTCTTGCATTATTTTAGCAGATTCTGGTGGGTTTTAATAGTATCTTTTAAAACCCACCTTTGCTATGATGTAGATAGCACACATGAGCAGTTGGTCCAGGTGACGGTCTTCCATTAGACAAGAGCAGTGGACCAAGGAATACTCAAAGCAGGTCCAGATCTTTAATCGCAGCTCATCAGATATTTCCAGCGTGGAACACAGCTCCCTCAGACGCTTGGCCATCAAGCTGTAAACCTGAGATAAAGACAGACATGACCACACTAAACATGCCATATAACAACAATGGCAACTGGACGCATGATATAGAACTGACCTTCCGAGCAAACAGATGGAGGGAGCTGCATCTCTCTTGTCTGTTTATAGCTGATGGGGAACACTGCTGCTCTGTCCTGGCTGAGTGGTTCATCCCCAAACTGACATCTACTGGCAAAAATAGTTTACCACTCAATCTATAGTAATAGTGTAAACAGTTTGCAGGGAATGGTTTTATTTAAAATGAGTCTTTAGTGCACTGTGTTAATACCTCTCGGCACACCTGGATCCGTTTGCATTGGACCTTCAAGCCTATTTGGATGCATTACCTACATTTGACACAAGGCAAAACTCTCATTAAAACCCGAACTGCTCAAAGAAAAATTTAATTGCTTTGGATATGTTATAAAATTTCCAAATATTGATCATTTATGATGTCAGGCAAAGAGTATTTGTGTTATTCCAAACCTGCTGGCAGGTGGGCATATGGCCCTCGTTGGGTGTGATTTCATCCCACAGTGGTGAGTCGCTGATCCAAGCCAAGTTCTCCAAAACCTTTTCTTCCACTTGGATGAGGTGTGTGACCACATAGTGAGGCAAGCCTGACCCAACCCGCCAAACAGGCTCAATCACCTGTGAGAACAAAGAAAAACAAAAGAGGGAGCATTCAAATCACAGACTAAATGTTACTGTATCACTAAGTGTACAGTATATGGCAAAAACAAAGTACCTTCCAAAAGTGGTATGGTTCCAGTTTGAGGATCTGAAGGAGCAGCGGGAAGTCACATGGTAAGCTGTTTGAGGTTACAGCGATCTCCAAGCAACAGGCCACCAGACAGCGCTGGAAAAGATCATGCTCCAAGATGCCCTGCATCAAACACACCTGTTTTACATGCATTACAAGCACCAGCTGCTTTACTTCAAAGATGACTCAAAATAAATAAAATACATAAGTTATGAGATCACAGGTGCTGTGAGACATTTATCTGTGACTGCTCAGTTAATATGGTCAAAGCTCAGTTCCATCTTTGGCCACCAGATGGCGTGCACTTACTGAGATGTCACTGAAGCCCAGCCTTTTCCTCTCTTGACTGATCAGGCTCTCCAAGATTCTGTGATACCAAACCCCTGCCTCGTAGCAGCACTTTGCTGCCAACTCTGTGAACAATATTAGATAGATTATTTTTTGGCACGTATCAACAACCCGGGCTTTATTCCAGAATTTCACACCTGCTATCAAAAGACAGCCTGCTCTCTAATCATAAGAATTTCGGCTATCAACCAGATACACGCTGAAGGCCACATTCCACTGTAAAATCATCACTGTACCTTTGGTCTTCTCATTTCCCTCGTCATCCCTGTAATGCTGTAGAAACATTTGCAGCATGCATTTCAGTCTTGTTTCAATCGCCTCAGTCGAATCTCTGGAGCAAGCCCTGAATCCAAGGCATCGTCACAGAAATTTGAGCAGCACAAAAGGAAATGGAAAATGTAATTCAACAATATTCTGCCATTGGCATAAAGTGGAGGTGTAAGTTCTAAACTGTAAATGAAATGCCACACGTGTGTTTTTTAAAGCTCTTGCTTACAACAGTAGAAACTATATTAAAGAATTCCCAGTACAGAAACTTTATCAGCTCTGTGTGCTTACACATTATTGATCTTGACCACACCCTCAGTGCCTTTTAGCAAAACACCAGATGTTAACTACACTATGTAGCTGTTAAATTGATCTAGCCACATTTGTACAGTGTGTGAGGCAGACTGATGAAAGATCTGAGGCGCGTTGTGCTTTATTGCAGCTATTAGTGCTGCGAGTATCAGTATCAGGTTGACATACACACAGCCTACACAGATAAACACTGTGTGAGTCAGTAATGCTTTGTAACTGCAGGGCTAACCTCAACATTGCGATCAGACAGTCACTAGGGCCAAACCTTGGCTTTCCCACAATCCCCTGTGGCACAGTTGCCATGGTGACCTCCTCACTCACACAGGATGAGAGTCAGAGCAGGAATCAAATGGACACCTAAACATGGAGTGAAAAAAATACACATTTTGTTTACAAACTAGAGGTAACTTTGCATGAATCATAATTGAAAATATTAGCTTGTACGAGGACCTGAGGCATAGGCAGACTAAGCAGCTGCTTATCACACACCAGATAACTGCATCATCATCAGTGTCAACTAATCATTTTCATTCTAAATGGCTCAACGTGGTTCTCTATTGGACGGTGTGCTGGCAGACCATAGCGAGCTGCAGTGAGTGTGTTTTGCCACAGGGAGGCAGTGTCCAACATTTGTGGTACAATCAATGTGTGTGCGACTCTTGCTTGCGCTGTTGTTGGTCTGTGCAAGTCACGATGTTACAACATACAAAGTACTGAAGGAAAACCAAGTGTTAGAAATATTCAAAAGCGTCCACTGCAGACCCTTGTCTGCTTCAATTCTGTATTTTTGAGCTTTGATGAATTTTGGCACTTTTACTGTTCCACTTTCACCCCCATTCTTTTCCAGTTGGCTTGTCCACCAATCAGCAATCACCTTACATCCAGTTGAGCTACTTACTATTTTAGAGGATCATGTTTGCATAGGTTAAAAACCCCTCACTGTAGGCAAATAACTAGAAAAATACACGCAACCTTTTGACAACGACTAACCTAAAAGCAACTGAACGGGGCTGTGGCTCAGGTGGTAGAGTGGGTCCGCTACTAATTGGAATTCCAGGGAGGGATGTCCGGTGTTGTGCGCATGCGCAGAAACAACGGGTAGGATGGTTTGCCAGGTAGGATGGATTCCCAGAACACCGGCTCCTCCTGGTCATGTGTCGAAGTATCCTTGAGAAAGATACTGAATCCCAACTTTCATCTGTTGGAGTGAGTTTGTGAGAATGTTAGATAAAAGTACGTAGGAACACATAAAAGCACTGCATGATTTTGTGTGACTGGATGAATTAGACTTTTAGTAGAAAGTGTTTTGAATGTTCAAATTAGTAAACGGTACTAAATAAGTACCAGTCCACTTACAGCTACACTGCTATAAAGCTAGCTGTTTGTTAATGGACTGCAACAATTGTGTCTCAAAAAAAACAAACAAAAAACCACACTTTTAAGCCTGTTAATGGACAAATGGAGAATATATAGTTAATACTGACTGGTGATGGATTTTACTGGGAAGGGTGCCCAAAAGCCAGCTTATTTACAGAAACGTCAAACTATGGTCTTACACCTGGAGTTTTATATTTGCTGCTGCCTTTCTTGTTATGGATGCATTAGATGGCCTGGTGGTCTTGTTGACAGCACCACTTTCCCACTCTGTTCATTTGCCTTTAGTGACTCATGTGTACTTCCTGCTCTGAGGCAGCTGTGAATAGTCACTTTTGTTCCTGTGCACCTCACATACTGAAAACCTAAGAAAAACATCTCAAACTCAGTTTCCCTGTGCAGGGCAACTGTCAATTTGGCAAGTCGTGTAACAACAAGAATATTTTAGATGCCAGAGAAGACTCATGAGGAAATAATAAGTTAAATACTGAACCATCCTTGGGTCACGTGAATAATAATGGTGGATAATGTTGACTGTTAATCTCTAAAAAGTGTGTTTCAAAGCATGGTTCGATCTGCTGAGAATTGAATACTCCGTCCCCTCGCGGTAAAGTCCCCTCTTCTTTTTACAGTCTCTTTGTGTGCTACCACCAGCCTGAACGAGACTCTGTTCCTCTAACCATTCTCACATGTGCTGTTTATTACTGCCTGTGCTGAGTCAGTCTACAATGACTGCGGATGACACTGTAGGTGGATAAGAAGCAGTTTTGCTCAAAAATGTGCCATAAGGTTTTCAGAGTAGAGCACGTCACACTCAACATTACTATTGTGATTTCCTAATATTTCCTTTCATGTGGCTATACTTTTCCCCCCACTAACAAGACAAAATCAGAACCAGAATTAGTTTAATTCTGACCTTTTGCTTAATCTCCAACATAAGGACATTTCTATATACTTTTGTGATCATTGCAGCTTAATGGATGCCTTTTGATTCTCTGTGTTCCAGATTTGCTCACAACTTACTGTTCGTGTTGGTTGAAGCAGCAGCTGTCTGATGCGTATTCCATGTGGTGAGGTAAAATGGCAAGAAAAACTCTCATCGTGCACTCCAAATTTTAGTCCAAATGCTGATATCAGTCCAATAGCATCTTAAAACATCAAGTTGTGTCTCATTCTGACGGACTTCCAGCTGCTGCATCTCAGAAGAGACAAACAGGAAGTTGGAAGCATCAATATGCATGCAGCTTCTCATAAATATGAATCACACCCTATCTTGTTATCTTTAGCAGGAAGATCCTGGAAGCACGGTGTCGATTTAAAAACACCACAGATGTGTTTTCTGCATGTTTGTTTGCTGTTTTAATTTTGCTAAAAGCTGGCACAATATCTAAATCACACCCATTTCCTGTTTCCTCTGGACTGGACTCCACTCAAGTCAACTCACATGCAACTCATGCTAAGTGAAAATAGGCCTACTTTCACTTTCTAACATGTGCTAGTCCCTTAAAGAGAATTAAACTAAACATTGCCTTTATCTTGGTTTACAATCAGACTTTGTTATTCAGTGCATTAAAGCCTGCTGAAAAATAGCTATATAGATGGTTAATGTGTGCAGAGGATTCTTTTATTCTGCAGCTTTTAGGAACACTGAAGCAGATCGTGTAACTGTTGCATTTTACTCCAAATAGTCAGCTGACTTCCAGTGCAGTTTATTATCTCTGTGGAACTTTCAACGTAGCTCAAGAAAACAAAACTCATAAACCAGGATCAAAGTCACTCACCAGTGTCAGTGGCTCTTCTGGGATGGTGTTAGGTCAAACTGACAGACTTCTGCTCTTAAAAATCTCTCCTGTGTGTTTGTCTAGTAGCAGCAGAGCAATGCAGCATGATTCAGTGCAGCCAACCTGCTGCTCTGCAGGGTGAGGAAGTTCAGCCCATTGGCCTCTCACATTAGACAAGCCTCAACTTGTCATCTGGTCTGGTTGCTAAGATAAGTGCCAAACAGCAGTAGAAGCAGTTAAACAGGTCACTGAGCACCACCCTGAGGAGAAAAGAAGGACTTGCAGTGAAGAAAGGCCCTCTGCTGCAAGAGTTTGGTATGTAGCCTTGTTCATTTCCAACATTGCTGGAACAATATGGGCACTAGAGTTCTGTGTCTACTAACGTTTATGCAGTGTTTATGTGCAAATGGATCCATTAAACAAGCAGTAAATTGAATATTTAAAAAAAAAAAAAAATCACAAGGAAATATGTAATTGTTTTTTTAAGAAAATACTTGGGAGTGAAATAAATTATCAAGCCTCATCTAGAATATTAACAACAAAACTATGTTTTTCCTACTGCATTATTTCAGTCACACATACTCACCTGTTGTGTCTTTGCTCTACGGCCTAACAGTTTGGGTGCTCACTGCTTCATCATTGTGTGTTACTGTGAGCTAGTGCCCTGCTGCAGTATGTGTGTAACTAAACTAATGTTGAGGCTACACAAATATATACACACACACACACACACACACACACACACACACACACACACACGTATTTTTGCATGTGTTGTGATGCTGAACAAAAATTTGATATATACCTGTACAATTTTTTTAAAGGATTCAAGACAAAGCGGTCAACTCCTTGATATAACTGAATTCTTCAAAAAGTCCCTGGGACAAAGTAAAAGGCACACTTAATTGATAGTCAGAAGAATATGTTTAATAAAAATAATTAAACCTCAATTTCCTCTATAGAACTTCATAGAAAGTAATCCAATAAATTACAAATGACTTTTAAGACGTGTTTTCCTGCACTACATTAAGAATTATTTTGACTACACAGACCACAACTTGCAAATATATCAACTGTCCAATGAGAAAGAAAGAAAAAAAAAAGAAAAGAAAGAAAAAGACACAAACTGACCAGGGTGACATTTAGGATACTATCAAGCTTGAAATAAAAATACAAACCCCATGATGGTAGTTTTGTCATCTCAGTGATTACATGTATGAAAACCTCCCTGTACAGCAGTAGTGTGTTTTGTCGTTCCTCTTGCATATTGGTCATTGTTTTCTTGTGTCTGTGTTTAATGCAGATTCAGCACAGCCTCTTTAGCAGCAAGCAGTGCTTTCAAGGTCTGTATACAATATAACCTCTACAAAAAGAAGGGAAAAAAGGAAGGAAAGCAATGAAAGCGAGAAGTCCCATCTTGTGTCTACATTTATCTCTTAGCGAGGATTAACACAGTCATCAATCCATCGCTGCGGGGCAACAAAAAGTAGCAAAAGTCATCAGTCAGTCACCTACAGCAGATGTAGCAGTGGCTGGGTGTTTGCATAAGGGCACTACAAGTTTAAAGAGCGTAGAGGTGCAGATATACAAAATGACAGTGGCATGTTTAAGTTCATTGCTCAGACATAGAAAAATACCGTACTGTTAGTAATAATAATTAAAAAAGAAAAAATGCAATTGCATTGCAAGCAAACCCATGACGAGGTCTATATATAACAGGCATACAAGAAAACCACATTAAAGCAACATTAGAAATCAGGCATGTCTTCAGTCTTTGTTCATGTCTGAACCCACGGAGAAAAATGCTACAGCTACACTTAAGAACTAAACAGGTTTTTCAGCGGGCTGTCACCCTCAGCCCAAACAGAAACCTCACCTCGGAAATAATTTGTGTATCTAACAGTCCACTGTGTAACAGCAGTCCTAGAGCAAGCACTGTTGTGCTGAGAGAGACTTACAAAAAGGTACTTCGGTTCGAGTGAACTCCAGTGTTTGTGTGTATATCCTGGTTACAGGTTTAAAATGGACATGTGCACGGATGCTGAGCAAAACACACAAGCATGGATAGTGAGCGTAGATGTGAGCGGTGAATGAAGGAGAGTGAGGTACAGGATAAGGGCACTTCTACATCTATCTGAAGCTCTGTTCGTCAGAAAACAGAGTTGAGGGTGAAGTGAAATAAATCAAGACAGCGCTGAAAACTCCCAGCAACAAAAGCTATTATTGAGCCCTTCCTGAAGCTAACCCGTGTGGCACTGCGTAAAATTTAATACTTAGACAATGACAGTGATACTACAATCTTAGCCAGGAACTGAACTAACTTGTGCTTGTGCCCCATGGGCTTTGTAGGAACACAGGTTGCCATGCAATGCGTATCATCAAGCACTTGAATCCTCCAAATTTCCAAAGAGAAATTTTTGACGGTATTAAAAAAACAAAACGACAAAAAAACCAAAAAAAACAACAGCAATGCGGTTTTTTACGTCTCATAGCCTGTCAGCCCCCACACCACCACCTAACATACAGCCTGGTGAGTTATGGATGCGGCGAGAGGAGCAGCTCAGGAAGCAAAACACAGAGGAAGGTTTCATTTAAAATAAAATCAAAAAAGGCCTCTGACACACATTCCAGCAGAGATGAGAACATTGTGTACATTGACAGATCACACACACACCCATGCACATGTACATTTGCACAGTGAAGCCAATCCATTTAGCAAAGTTGAGGTAAGATTCAGTCAAATACATCGGGGTTGTAGAAATAATATCCATCAACACTACAAAGACCAAACAACTCCGTCAAGACCGCCAAGGGTCAAAGGGCAGTTTTTTGGCACACAGTAGAAGGTTTTTCTCTGTTACCGCAGCTCAAGGAGCTTTTAGTTATAATTAAGAGATGTGCAGGTGAATGTGAATGCCTACTGTTGGTGGCTAAAGTGCGCCTTGAACATGCTGTGGCATGTTTGTAAGGTGATGGTGAATATTAAAATGTAAAGTCAGACAGTAGAGAAATGAATTATGTTTAACTTCTTCTTTTTTTTTGAAAGACAGATTTAAGCTTGTGTACGTCTGGAAAAATAATAATTTTACCATTTTTCCAAGTCCTTACTAAGGAAGGAATCATTTCCTACCTGGACAAGGAGAAGTGATAAATAACCTCTTCAAGATGATATGAAGATATTTGACAGGTTTGTGAGAGTTGTGCACTCGGGTGGAACATGGCAGACAGAGAATCTACAGCTTCAGTGACATTCATTAGCTGCCCAAGTTATTGCTGACATATCCAACGTATGATCTGCAAAGCATAAGTGTCAACGAACCTGTAAAAGTACTATTTACAAGAGAACCCAAAGTGTTTGTCAAGTGTCATTCCCCACACCCCTGACAATCAAAATATATTAATAGTACAGCTCAAAGAGCGTGTTGATGTAGTTTTACTTCTTTTAATAAAATTAATCCTGACATAATTACAATAATGCCTTTTTTGTTGCAATAATTGCATGGTACAAGTTCAGAGTTCAGAAATCTACTAAAGTCTGACATGCAAAATGTCTCAAAACAAGACTGTACCTTGTGAACAAACATTGACATTTTATTTCAGTTTCTTTAGGTCAGTTTTTCCTATTTTTTTATTTCTTTTTTAAAGGTTTTTGTAGTCTTTATTACAGAACATTGTAGTTAGTTCTTGTATTTACATGTAAAGAAATCACAACAGAAGTGCTGGAAAATCCATATATATATGTGAATATATGTATACATTTCTAGGCAATACATAAATAAATTTATATTTATATATTTGTAGGATCAGTCCTCATCACTTGAGTCTGAATCGTCTGAGGATGAGGAAGAGCTCCCAGACTCTGATGAAGAAGACTCTGCTTTCCCTGAACCTTCAGGACCACTGTTATCCTTTTGTTCTATGGATTCATCCTCTTCCTCCTCCTCCCCCTCATCCAAAGCGTCTTCCAAAAGCTCGTCTTCCTCCTCTCCATCCTTGTCTCCCTCTGGCTGCTCTGTCTCCTGATGTGATGACTGGGAAACTGAAGGTAGAGGAGGAGCAGTTGGAAGGGTGGGGTCACTGTTTGAGCTCTGTGGCTGTGTGGTGGACACAGGAAGGTTAAGGCCTGGAGTGAGAAGCGTCCCTGGGTAAAGCATACTGGAGAGTAACAAGGGGTTAAGAGACAGTGGCTGACTGGAGGCTGCAGAGGCAGCTGAAGCACTTTGTGTGGCGGAGGAAGAGGAAGCAGAGCTGGAAGTGGAGGAAGGAGTCGTGTTTGAGCCCTCTGTCCTTTCTCCTTTGGTGTCTGAGGTGTGAGAGGGGGCTTTAGAGGCAGTTGGCTCTCCTGTCCCACCGCTGGTTATTCCCTTTGTTTTCTCTTCAGAGCCTCCTGCAGCTTCCTGAGCAGGCTTCCCAAGCAAGCTGCCCATACTGAGGAGGTTTGGCAGTCCAGCCATACCAGACAGCATCATGGGAAACATGGCAGCCAAGTTACTTGCAGCCAGGTTACTAGCATCAGACGGCAGCCCCATCAGGCCTGCAGTGAGCTGCAGGGACTGTAAATTCTGGAGGTTTTGCTGGAAGGCCTGCAGACTCGTGAGGTCCATTCCAGAGAGGAGGCCGTTTGCCAGCAGTGGGTTCAAACCTAGTGCCGAGGCTGCCGGGTTAGGTGGTGCTCCTGCCGCTGCAGCTGCAGCTGCCGCTGCCTTGGCCAAAGGATTCTTAGGTCGCCGTCCACGCCGACTTACCTCCTCTGGAACAATGGGTCCAGTCAGGATCCTGTCAAACATGCTCTCTGGGAGGTAACCCTGGAAAAGATGGAACGATGTTGGTAGGGTTCCCCAATACAAGCAAATAGTCAGGTAGTGACAGTGACAACAGTTCACTGTTACTTAATTAGGCTCATTGAGATAAAACTAATGTTGTCCTAAGAGAAGAAGAACAGCACATATTTGAACATATGCATTAAGGTTAGTCAGGCCAGTTTTACTACTATCTGCACTCAATAACATGAATGGGGTGAATTTAAAAACCATTTTGATGGCACCAAACTGCCGTCTCTAAAATGATCAGAAACAGGTTAAAACCTTCATGACAGTAGAACTTACGCCTGTTTAAATTTTATAAGGTATAAATTTTATAATATGTGAGGGAAGTGTTACTCTGTAACTTACCGACTGTTTAACAACATCGGCCCATTCAGGCGGGACTCCATACTCTGGGTTTTCCTGAAGGAATCGGCATAGGTCCTTCAGCGGAGGAGCAAAGGCTCCACCAATCTTCAAGAAAGAATACAGACAACATAAACCCAAGTGCACATCACTGTTATAATGTACACACTGTCAAAATGATTATTAACAAATTAAAAGCCATCTTTGTATTTGTATGGCTGGTTATGACTTAAACACCACCAACACACCTTGCGTGCGTTTCTCCTGTTGATGATCTGGACCCTTTCTTCTCCCGTCAAGCTGTTCACATCAATCTTGTTGGGGTTTCTACAGCGGTGCCTTTTCTGCTTTGGCCGGCCATCCTGGAAGTGGAACTGCATTTGCATCTTATTTACCCCCTAAACATGAAATGTAACGACAGTTAGTTATATAGAATGTCTAACTACAAGAAGTTTTCTGCTCATACTGGTTCCTCTGTTTTTTTAATTAAATATGTACTAAATAAAATAATGTTTCTAAATATCTATTATTTTAGTTAATCAGGAATTGTCTCTTTTCAACAGACAAGAAGAATTTGAAGCCCTTGGAACACTTACACAGATAAAAGCTCCTGTGTCTGCCACAAAGCCAGGGTTTTCTTTTAGCCACTGCTCCAGTTCTTTCCTCCTGGGGGCATCATCCCCAGCCAGCCGGGTGCCATCTTTCAGGTTGATAACCGGGACCCTGCTCTCAGTGTCTGCAGGGACCTGACTGGGGTTCTGACTGTAGCTTGATGCAGGGCCTGGAGTCATGCCCACCTGGCCAATACCCCCCCACCCTGGAGGTACCTGAAAGCATATGAGCATGTCATTATATACTGTATACTTTGGTACTTTGCAGAACAGCCATTAAAAAAAAAAAAAAAAAAAATCAGAAGAGCACTTTTAACAAATATAATTGGTTCCAAAAATAAAATAAAAAAAATCAGGAAACTGCCATTTGTGATTGTTTTCTGATTTCTAGCATAACATACTTACTAAGAAGTATGCTCAGCTAACAGAACAACTGCTTACCTGATCGGGAACTGTTGGGACTCTACTCTTGTTCATGAAGAGCAGGTCCATTCCCTCAACGTTCTTCCTCCTCCCTCTCCTCCTTTTAACCACTGGCTGGCCATCTATTACTCCATTTGGCCTCATCTGACCAGTAAGACCTGTAGGAACTGGAGGAGAAACAGCCTGTTAGCAGTGAACTACTGTGTCAGAAAAAGGGCTAACTCTAAATCTTTTCTTAAATTGGAGCCACATTCATATTTTGGTGTCAGGACTTTGACTTTTTCTTACATTTAAGAATATTATGAACAGACCAGATGATTTTCTTACAGAATTAAGATATTTAATAAAGAAAATGTCTGTATTGAGTACGCAAAGCCAATGCAACAGTCCAGACTGTTTTTCTCTGATCCTTTGCTACCATCTTGTGGTGCTAAAGAAAAACAGCATTGTCCATTTCAGCACACTGTGCACGAACAGATGCTCAGATCTTTGCTCTATTTACATTCAGATATATTTTAGACAGCACACATCATCAGGCAATACATTTCTATAGTGCAATGTATTCCCTTTTTGGATAACACCAACTGTTTAACTGCACACAACTAAAGCCTACTCAAATATGAATGGTCAACACTACTTGGACTACAAACAGAGAACTTCTGCTGCCTAAAGTCTTTCCTGTTGCCTAGAGATTTGCGTATTCATACGCCAAATCTGTTGAGGAAGATTATTTTTAAAGAAACATACCCGTCTGGAAGCTGGACTGAGGTTTGGTGATGTCAGCAAGTCCTGTATCTGAGGCACTCTGGAGCTCATGAAGCCGAGCCAGGTACTGCTGCTGGGCCTGGGGACCTTCCTCAGACTCCAGGGCCCTCTTCAGAGGTAGACCCTGTTTCTGGAAGGTCAACTTCAGACCTCCCTCCTGTTATACAGACAACAGTGTAAGACAAGTCTAGGAAAATGACTGTCGGGGAAATGTACAGATTTATAAACAAAGAAAAGCTTTAGACTTTATTTGTTGAGTCTGTCTGAGACTTTCCTGAATGATCACATTCTTTTTGTCTTGTGATTTAAGGATGACTAGGACTGCTGTTCTCATTGCTCTCTCTTAATGGAAATGCTTACTTGAGATCTTTGTTAATTCATCTTGTAAAAAGTTTCTCACAAAATAAAAACAAATCTTGTTCAGATATTTTCTGGTTAGTAATACTGGGACACATGGACACACAGTGGGTAGTGCTTAGCAAAGCAGTGGGTAAAGCTTTTTCAGACTGGAGTTGAAAGCCATGCCAAAGCAATAGCTGCTGTCAGCATATAATATCTTAATATTGAAGGTAACAAGCTTCTGGTGTTTAATGATCTGTGATGGTAAAAACCATAAATTTGGAAAATGATCCCCATCAAAAAACAGCATAAAAGGAAAGATGAATACAAGCAAATCTGAAGCCTGCCATGTTAATGGCCACATTGCTTAGGAGCATATCAGAGAACACCCACAGCAGAGGTCTCCATTTCAATCTGATTATTAGCAAGACCCCCTTCAGTCTAGAGAGGCTTCAGACTGAACCTTATTATATTCTCATGACTGACTGATTTGTGCTCATGTAATCACAGCCCAAGAGCCCAATTCAAATTGAGTGTGTGGGAAAAGAGAGGAAGGCTGCTATTAAATTAATCTCTCCTCCTGCCAGGCAGTCAAAACCACTAATCATACCCAAAGGAAAGCAGGAAGAAAACCAGAGAAACATGCTGAACACGGCAACTAACACCGGTCATGGCAGCAGGAAGTGGTAGGGTCCTAGGATTAGGGCGAAGCGGAGGGAGGAGGGGAGGAAGGGAGAAATCAACATACATCGTTGAGTTTTACTGAGAACTCCTTGTTTTCTGCAACATGCTTGGTCACCTTTGACCCCTGTGGTGAAGCAGAGGGGTCCTCGCACATGCTGTTGGCATTGTCCAGCAGCTTGGTGGTGTAGAAGGAGGCCACAGCGCCTCCAGGCTCATAGACCCGACGTGTTCCCGGCCATTTGCCTTTAAGCACTGCCTGGCAAATGCTGTCCAGGCGGTTAATAATCACGCGATCCTTAAAAAGCAAGAGCCACAGAATTTTAGTGCGATTTCCCCACAGCACCTGACCACACTGTAAGTGGACATATTAATGTGTTTTTAGCATTACATCATCAGCAAATTATGCAAACCGCACATATGCATAGTTAATCACCTTTGGCCAGTATGATGCAGCCAGCATGTACCCTCCACCCTGGAAAGGGTGTGAAGAGTTGTTGGAGATGCCATTCTCAGCTACATGGGTGTCTTGTGTTTCATCCTGCGTAGCGCTGAGAGATGCCACACTGTCCTCATCAAATCCCTTTACACTTGTAACAGTGGGGACTGAGAAAAATCGGCAAAAAGACATTTGAGATCCACAAAGAATGAAACAGAGAAAATGCATTTATTTGAACCTAGAAAAGCTCACTGTCAGCACTCCTAACAAAACATTACTTGCTTTAAGTTTTCTGGAACTTGCATAAGAAAGTACTCACCCTTCTTTTTTCCTTCCTCTCCCTCACTTTCACTGTCATCAGAAGAAGATGAGGAGGAGGATGATGATGATGAAGAGCCAGAAGAGCAAGATGAAGAAGAAGAGGAGGAGCTGGACCCTGAATGTGATGAGGAAGATGAGGATGACGATGAAGAGGAAGAAGAGCGTGACGTCGAACTTGAGGAGGAGCCATCTGAGTCGGACTCTGTGCCATGCCTGGCTTCCTTGCGGCCCCTCTTGGTCTTCTTCGGTTTCCTCTCTGAGGAGTTGGGTGTGAGGGGTTTCGTTCGTGCTGCCACCATCTGCCTTTCATTGTCCCTGGTTACTGAAACAGGCTTCTCTTCCAGACCTGTGGGAGTAGCTGGTGCTTGAGTCGGGGTCCAACTTGCTCCCTGTCTTTCCTTGCTCTCCTCACCCTCTGAAATTGGTTCCACTTTGGGCGTGACCCCACATAGGTCTGCGTCTCTTTGAGTGGGTGGAGGCAGTGGAGAGCCTGTCAACACTGAAGTGGTAGCTTGGTACTGAGGGTGTAAGAGCGGTGTGGATGTACGTGATTGCTGCTGTGCAGCTTTTGTTTGACTGTAGTTGCGTTGGGCAGCCATGAAGCTGAGTTCAGGGTCTCTCAGAATGTGGTAATCAGTGCGACTTACACCATGCTTTGCAGCACCAATTAGCAGGTCACGGTCATGACTACCAGCCTCCCACCAAACAGGTAAGTCAGAGCTCATCTGACACAGTGGCAGACGCTCGTACAATAATTGATGTCGAAGGACTTGTTCCCTCACCTGCCGAAGCAGCTCTATTCTGTACAGGGTACGAGATGCTCGCTCTTCTGTAATGGGCTGGATGTTTAGAGAAGGGTCCACTGCAGAGTCTGGAACAAAATGAACAAGCAGGTTTGAGAAAAAAAAAAATTCTCAACAGGAAACTCTCAGACTTGTTTTTGTCTGGAGCTTCAATGTCACAGTGTTTATCTTTCCACAAATGATTAACCTTATCAGTCAGTCGTCTACCTCAGAACTGCTGAGCCAGCTTGTTTACTAAGGTGTTACAGACCATCCTCCAAAACAGAACCTTGGAGTCAGGATTGAGTGAGCCACATACTACATGAAGCACTGTTTTCACGTTAAGTTATCCAACTAAATGGATTTTCTTGATGAGATCAAATGGCTTAGAGACACTAACTGTTGAAAATAATCTGAAGGATCTTCCCTTCAGATATAGGTGTGACTGGACCATAATATATGACATTGTGATCTGCATACATGTCTGCAAATAAGAAAATGAGCATCTGACCTCCCTCTTTAGGTGGCAGGCGACACACACGTCGGCACATGGCAGTAAAAGCACAAAGGTATTTCTGCAGGCTCTCATCAGTCTTCTTGTGCAGCCGAGCCATAGCCCTGAACTTGGTCCAATCAAACCGCCCGAGGTTTGGGTCAAAAACGACACCAAAAGTAGAGACAACGCGATAAAAGTCAGCCTCTTCTCGTCTGGTCCATCTGTTGAAAGTGGAAAATAAATTTAAATTCTATTAGTTAAACATACGCTCTCTCTTAAAAAAAAAAAAAAAAAGATTTCTGATGTCTGGTTGGCATACTATTGACCAGTCATGTTTGAAACTGCGATACTAAGAATAGAATTTGAAAAAGTGCATCAGAAGACTGATGGCTATCGTTAACAATCTTGATTTGTATTTACTATTTTTACTATTTTTAAAACTGAAAATGAATATCCATTGGCCCATTTGAAATCCTAGAAAATTGCCTGTTGCTCTGGGAGGCTATGTCAGCAGATTGGGTAATGGGTTCCCACACTGCCCAACCCTGACACATAATATTCTGCTTTTACGAGAGCATATGAATATTGAATTGCTTCTTTTTCAGCCATCACTGATATAATCTGTGTTCTAACCTTTGTTGCCGTTCAATCTTGGCAGCCATCTTGGGGTTGAGGGTGTCGTTGAGAGTGGGGGGTAGCGGGCAAAGTGGAGCAGACAGCACCATAGTCTGCTGGGAGGACTGAGACTGAGTCTGGTGGATGTGTAGGATCTGGCGGCTCTTGGTGTAGCGCTGAGAAGCTGTTATCAGACGTCTCAGCCTGGCTGTCAGCACTGAGGGGGAGGGCCAGTAGGCACTTTCACTTTCTGTCACTGGAACAGGATCTGAATTAAATAAACAGCAAAAAGAGTGGCATTATTTCTAATATTTTTATTGAATTTACCACTTGAAATCTCTAGATTTCTCCTGCCCGTGGGAGGCCTGTGCTTGTAATCATGATAATTTGCTGTGAATTACAAGCATCTAATACTTACCTCCAGCACTGTCAGTGATAACCAAGTCTCCAGGAGAAGAGGCGTCGTCCTGAATGAGAAGAATATATGTTTAAAGAAGATTACTGGAGAACTGACAACCCCAACAAGTCAAATTAAGTATCAAATATCTTGATGCATGCTCAATCATCCAGGTAAGGAAATCCTAAAAAGTTGATTCTGTTCAGCTGAACAGAAAAACGCTACATCCACATGAACAGAATAACATTTTGGGGAATAAATATCAAATAGCAACATTCACCTTTGAGTCTTGTGACCTTACCTCCATGTCGTCCTTTAACAGTGCTGGAGCAGGCTTGTATTCTGGATCATCCACATCCCTATCCACATAGAGAAAGTTTGTGTCTTGTTGGGTTTTTTTTGCAGATGACAGATTAAAAGATATCTGGACCAGCCTAATCAAATTAAAGTAAAAGACAAAGTATTTTAACAGTTCAGGTGGGTGTCGTGTACTCACCCATCCATGAAATCATTGTTTCTCTGTTCAGCAGCGATGGCCTTCTCATCTGGTTTTCCCACACGCTCTAGGAAACACAGGGTAGGGTCTCCACGAATAGTGTTGTACTTCTCATAACCTGGGAAAGCACAGGAGGATAAGTAAACACCAAAATTAGTTAAGGATAATGCATGGAAACAGATATGAAGTAGACAAGCTGGTTCATTTCCCACCAACGAAAAATATTTTAGCAGGTTTCCACTGATGGTACTTTAAATAACAAATGCTGACTTTTCCTTTTCACCAAACTCACCACTATCATCACGGAAAAAGCTTAACTTAAAAGCTAACTTTTAGTTGGAACTTAAAATCCAGAATTACATTTTTTGTACTGAAGTTTTAAAACAAACAAACAAACAAGCAAGTCACATTAGTAGAAAAACTGTGTTACCATGCTTAAAGACACCCAGCAGAAGACACTTGTCAGAGATTGCATCCCACCACAGTGCTGGAAGCTCTGAATTGTCAGGCTCTGGAACCCAGATCTTTACTTCACTGTAGAGGACAAGAAGACGCACAGCTTTAGACGGGTATTATGGGGAGTGATGTTTATACATTTCAATATACTTGCTGATAGTTGTGACCGTTTTTCAAAAGATACTTCTTGATGCATTTTTAAAAAGCAGCTGGATTTGATTAAACAACTTTTTTTTTTTTTTTGGTCGTTAAGAGCTTTATTTGATATAATGATTTTCTGCTCAGAAATACAAATGTACTGTTTGAAATAAACAATTTAGCATAAAAATATATATATATATTTTTTGATTAAACAACTTAAAAAAAAACAAAAAACAAAACCCTTATACATCTATTTGCTTCAATACAAACGTCTTTTATTGTTAATCCATACAAAGCTATTTGTAAAATGTAAATAGTCATTTCATGTTCATGGCAGTTGGCATGTTTTTGAAAAGATCACAATGTGGCATTATACCTTAAATACAAATAAGGTTGCTATAGTGAATTTAGTGTTGAATCTGGCCACGTCAAAGATGCAAAAGCACTGTAGTTGAACCATCTTGTTCTTGAGCAGAAAATAAATAAGTCCCGTCTTTCACCAGCAGGTGGAGCTCTGCAACCTTCTAATGAATTTGGCTGATCATTTGTTCCCTCAACAGGTTGATACCATAGGCTAATGACACCACTCCAGGAGAGAAGTCTGTGGCAACGCCTTTAACCCTTTAACCAGAGTTGTCATTTAACATCTCTATCAAGGCATTTACTGTTGTATTAAGGCAGAGGAAGCATTGGTCTTTTCTGTACAGTGAGATTGCGAGTAGTGTACAATTATAAAAATGCTGCATAAAGGTTTAAAAGCTGTCTACTGCTAAGTATAAACAGATGAGTTATGTCCTAAGAAGAGTATAGTATAGTCTTTGCCAAAAATAAATTCTAATGGAGACCCAAGCAATAAGAGTTGCAGGAAAAACTCATCTTAGTGATAAACGGTTTTAATTCTCAGTGCAAACAACCCAAGTTGACATCAGACTAGGTAAAAGTCAAGCTCACCTGGAGTCCACGCCATCTAGCACCTTCTGGGCCTGGCTTCCTATCACCTCTTGTTTCAGGTAGTAGAGCATTCTGACCCTGAGCAGCACCCTGCACAGAGAAAACCCACTGGTCAGAACAAAGCCCTGACCACTCAGCCCTGCTGAGCAAGCAGAAGTAATACACAATACACAGACATACGCACACAGACTCACCAATTTGTTGGGCAGAATGCAATTAACTGTGTGGTCAGACTACAGACTGTATTGTATACTCATTTCATTTTCACTTATACATTTAGTCACATTCATCAATTTATGCCTATAATCTCTCATCTTTAAGTGTACTAAGAGCAAAGTACAGCTATAAATACTCCACTGTACTGGCCTTTGACGGAGCAGGAGACTCTACCCAACTCTTCTGAAGAGACCGGCATATGTGCCAACCCTGATCAATTAACTATGAATTATTGTATCACTTAGAGTGACATTATTGTATAGACGTCACAAGGGAGTCATGAGCACATCCACAGCTCGGCTCTGAGGACTGAATGAACAGACAAGCGTCTCTCTCCAGTTGTCATGTGGTTGTACTGGCAGTAGATGAAGGCTGGGAAGTCGAGGCTGACAAGGTAGAGAGGAGGCTGACTCACAGGGGAGACATTAGCTCTGTGATGCATGATCGCACATTACAGGCAGCAGGCTTTGAGCGCAGACAGTGAAGTGCTGGGAACCGATGTGCTGGTGTACCAGAGCTGTAGCGTCTAGCAAGCCTTGAGATTTTCTTGGTGACGAAGACCTACGGTCTAGTCATTCTGTAAGAACACATCATGATGCCTGTTGGCCAATTTTGGCTCTCAGGTTTCAAGGACAAAAATAAATAAATAAATGAATGAATTTTGAAAAATCCTAAAATGATTTTTTTAGGTCACATCTCTGTTAGTACCATTGTTGGCAGGCTAGTCTGCTTCCTTGTATTTGTGACCACTTTTTCTCATCACTTATACCACTATATTCATACATCATCATATGGATCCATTGCTTCTCCTGCCAAGGCTTCTTTTCAGCACAGCTTTTCTATCAAGAGCACTGAAAAAACTGTGGGCTGCTGCTCACAAATACATCATGTCAGGCATTCCATCTTTCTTCTGGTATAACTAGGCTAAATATTGTTATAAATGAGCCCAAAATCCTTCTTTCATTTACTGACACGACCATGAACAACCGGAGGGCTCCAGAGTCTGTCCATCTGTAGGAGTGATGGATGTCTGTGTTGACCGGCCTGGACTTGTGGCTCTGGTAAATTAGAGCTGAACGTCCTCCTCCCTCCGTCCTCCACCCTCCATATTCCTGTGTGACTGGACCCGCCCAGGAGCAGCTGCTGCTTCCTCTGCCTGTCAGCACCCCTTTTCCAAGCCTCTGTTAGTTGCATTTGTGTTTGTGTGTGAGAGATGTGGTTCACTCAGAGAGGCTGCAGAGGATCTCAGCACAGTCAAACACAGTCTTTCAAAAACAAATAACCCAAGTATGTCTGACATGAGTGGCATGCAAAAAATCTCCAATGGGCTCTACATAGAAAACACCATCAGCGTAACAGAGAGATTCTTCATCATAGATAATATTCTCATCCAAAACACGCAATGACCATAAAATGCCTTCTTAAACCTGCATAGTATAAGTATATTTTCATAATTATATTATTCAGCATGCAGTAAAAAGGGGAAAAAAATCTACTGCATTTTATTCAGTAAGGTCCAAGATGTTCACATCGTTATCACCCACTATGATCCAGTTTCATAACCTGTTGATGCTTTAAACTTTTCAAGTCTTTTAGCAAACAGTCTACAGTAATTTACCCCTTCTTCCTATAGCAACCATTGCTGTGCAAGAGCTGTGTCCTACATTTGTGGGTCTGTTAAGAAGCCAGTGCACACCCCCACCCCACCAGTCACATTCCAGGTCCTCAGAGGGAAAACGCACAAGTCAGCAAACCCTGCTAGCTGCATGTCCCCAATTGCCCGGTGTGTCACATATCAGACAATCCCTGGATTCAGCAATACTGGAAAAGGAAACAATGGAGAACTTTCTATGGAAGCTTCAGTGCTCTGCATCCAAAGCCCAATGGACACAAGCTCTGCGTTTTACAGCGCTATTCCCCCCTCTGTAAATAAGAGAGATCTATGACAGCCATTAGATGGGCTGAAGCCTCATGAAGATTCTTATCAGCTAGTGTCAACGTCAAGTCTGTTAATCAATCAGCGAACTGTCAGCTCCAATACATGTTTTAGTGCTTCCTAATTATTGTTGCTTGAAGATGCCGCGGTTAAAATTTGAGCCACGTGCAAACTGTATTTTCATACACTTAGGCTTCATTACACGAAAAATAACTTGAGATCATCTTTGTTAAAAGAGAATAATCACCACCTGCCAGTTTCTATAATAGCTTAAAGTTTTACATCAGCACTCACATACCTCTTTCTCATGCACGGGAGACTAAACAACACAGCAATAGACAATTAGTCCCCATCTCCACTATAAGCCAGTTAAATGCATACTCTCTTTTATCTTATAATGCTTTTGAAATAGCAATATAGAACCTCTATATTGTGGTCATTTGGAACATTATTTGTCTTAATTGATGAAACTCAAATTGGATGAAAAGTGCCATAAGTGAATACTTACTTGTTGCAGTGGTGTTTCAGGTGCTTCTTATAGCCATCGTCCTGAAGCATATGCTCAGGGTTGTGCTTCCTGAGCCACTCAGCCTTGTGGATGTCAAAAGAACTAGACTGGGTTTTCATCTTTTTACCCTTTCTCCCCCGAGGAACTGGGGCAGACAAGCCTAGCAAAATAAAAAAGTGTTGTGGTTCAAATTAATTCTTACTACTTACTGATTGTAATAAAGTCAGTAAATGTCGGCTTGAATTGCTGAGACTCACCTAAGTGATTCTGCAACTCCTTTGTGCGTCCATCCTCGGTAGGGGCTATGAGGTCCCACATGAAGCTTTTGATTTTGTCATCTCCACGATAATGGACCAGGCAGTAGGCCAACAAGGCCCTGCAGATGGACTCCACATCCCACTCAGTCAACTGCTTCTTAAAACGGCCATGGTTGAGGATATCCTTCCAACGACCCCATCTGGAAACAGAATGGGAATGCCACACTTAGGAATACTCATTTGAGTATGGAAGCAGACTCTATATACAGTTTGGATAATGTTTTTTAGTGTTAAAGCAAAAATGCATATTGCTGTAATTTATAATCCTGATGGTCTTGTTTGTTTGTATGTATATGGACAAATTCAAGTGGAGATAATAGGATGTTTAATTCAATCTATTACAAATTTTTCAGGAGCCTCTTTGTTGACAAAAATTCAGGTAAGTCCTTCCAAATACCAGCTATGTTATTTAATAGTTAGTATTAGGTTAAACTTATTAAATGTATCTTACCCATAGACAAGCAAGTTCTTCTCTACTCTGAAGCACTCTGTGCGGCCATAGCTGTTCAGGCGATCGTAGTTTCGTCTGAGCTTAGGTTTGGTCTCATCGCCGTCACTCTCGCCCTCTGAAAGCTCTGCTAGCTCATCCTTGGTGGCACTAAAGGGCCTTGTCTGCTTTCTGACACGAGGAGTGTCAATGACCAGGCTGTTCTGTAGAGGGGGAAAAAATTTCATGGACTTTATGTCTTTTATGCAGTTAAAAGGGAATAGATGTCCTGTGTATGTCACATTCCAATTATCCATTTCTGTGGATATTGTATCCATTTTAGTCTGGTACTCACTCTGCCATTGACCATATCCATATCAATGTCAGCCTTTTTGGCCCACTTGTCCCAGAAATTAGGGTCATCCAGGGAGATGTCTGTACGGTTTCCAGATGCTACAAAACTGGCCTGAAAGCAGACATCAGAATCACATTAAGTTATAATCATATTTGTTTTTCCCCGTATCCCTGAGTCAGGAATGGGCACAGGTTGAGAATTTTAAATAGCCAGCGATATGCAATCTCCACACTCATGTACACAAAAGGCGATAAAGCTGATGTTAAATCATTTGTACTTAACGAGTTCTATTTATCAGATTTCTTGTTTTTTACCTTGGCAAAAGTGGATCCTCGTCCCTCAGACTCAATGGTAATGGTCTTTGTCCTGCGCTGCAGGATCTGGTCAATGTCCTCCTCACAGAATTTGGCCCCTTCATCCTCCTCATCCATGATTGCCCCGTAGGCCCCACGTCGCAACAGATCTTCAATCGCCTTTTTGGACAGCTGCTGCTGCACAGCCTGTAAGGTAAAGAAAAAAAAAAAATCACATTAAAGTCATGAAACTATAACACTGTTATAATTACATGATAATAGACCTGAAGTCTACAAAATAGACTTCAGGTGTGAAATGGAACCACAGGAGGAATGGCACTACATAATGCATGAGTTGATCAAATCTCCAGTTGACAGAAATAGCACACTAAATGCAGGCACACAGATAGAGCGACAAAAAGCGTGCCGAATTATTAAAATCACAAAATTAGCAGCTATATATCCAACCCCGGCATTTGTTTAGTATGCAGATATGTTCAGTCAAACCAGATGTAGAAAACTGCTAATACATCCTCCTTACTGTTCATATAACTCCCAGGGGACACAAACTGCAGCTAAGCATCCACCTACACACCTCACAGTGTTGACACACTCCCTCACAAACAGATTAGACTAACAGGATCGGTTACACTTCAAGTGGAAATTTTAAGAGTGACCTTCACGTTTTAGTTTTTATTTTTTTGTTGGCTTGACAAGAAAAAATTGGCTTAGTGTCATTTCACATTTGCTACAGTGTCCTCCTAATGTAATTCAGTATCCCGGGTATGTATGTCAAAACTTTTATGTTACTGGAATGGCAGCTGAAAGAAATGCAGCATTGATCTCTTGTCTTTTATAAATGTAATAATTTTCAGGAGATCATTAACTTGTTTCATATCCAGCTTTTCAGAGTTTAAGATGGCAAAGCTGGAGAAGAGAGTGGACGGTGTACTGTTCGTTAACAATAAACAGAACACTTCGATCAAAAAACAAAAAACATGTTATTATAATTTATTTGCATCTCCCCATATGAGGCATTAGTCATTGGCGCTGGGGCTCGTGTAATTCTGCAAGATGGTTTCTAATTTACAAGACTTCAAGATTTAACTACTCATTTCTATTCCAGACCGTATGGACAATTCTCAAACTTACCCCTCCCCCAGTGCCTCCTCCCAGGCTGTTATCTCGGCCACTCATGCTCTGCAACACTGCTTTATCCAAACCCAACTTGAGGCTGGCGCGATCAAACATTTCTCGCTCATATGAGTTCCTGGTGATCAAACGGTACACCTTCACTGCCTTGTTCTGACCGATGCGATGGCAGCGAGCCTGGGCCTGTAAAGTATACAAAAACTGAGGAAACTGCACCGAGCATATAATTTGTTTTAATATCTACACATTGGTTTGACAGACTGCTCTTCTTAAATGACTCATTAAAATGAGATTCAACAAATAACATGTAAGTTGTTTGTGGAATGACTGAGCATTCACAACATGTACTTTTTACTAGACACAGTGTAATGCACTTCCCATGGTGGCTAGTTTTGCTGCCTATTAATTGCACGAGCAGATCTCAGATAACTGTTAGTATGCCACTTTCTCGAAACAGCAATAAAACAAAGTCTACAGCATTTCGCTGAACCCACTGCTGAGTCCTACCTGCAGGTCGTTTTGTGGGTTCCAGTCAGAGTCGAAGATGATGCAGGTGTCTGCTGCTGTGAGGTTGATTCCCAGCCCACCAGCTCTTGTACACAGAAGGAAAACAAAGCGATCTGAGTCAGGCTTACTGAAGCGGTCGATGGCAGCCTGTCGCAGATTTCCACGAACCCGTCCATCAATACGCTCGTACAGATACCTGCAACATAAATGAAATAAATATGATGAATGTTTGTACAATACCTTTTTAAATAGTTTATTCTGAGTTCTTGTACATGGGATCCAGGTATAGTGCTTATCTAATCAAACACCAAAATGTGGGCGTTATTCTTTGACAACCATATTAATTTATCCATACTCAAAACAAGACCACAGTACTTATGGTCTTCACACTATCAAGTATTCTTGTTTTGTTTTGTATTCCCTTTTTCTTAACCCGAGAAATATAAAACTATTTCTACAAGAGGTGAGTATGCTCTTTCATCCTCGAGTCCACAATCATCCCCTCCTACAATCCTACCCCTTGCTCTTCCTGGGGTTATCCACTTCCACTCAAGAGAAACCTCAGAATCTCCCACTTGTCTAATGTGATGGAGCCCTGAGGGCTTTTGTAACCTACTGCTGAACCCTGTCTGAGGTCTGTGTTGCACAGCACCTCACATGTTTACAATAGCTTGAGGTTTGTTCTAGCTTCTGGTGGGCAGCCAGCAGAAAGAAAGAAGAGAAAGAGAAAGGAAGAGCTAGAACAGGACAGTGAAGGGCTTTAGCTGGAACTTAGTTTGTACACATTAGCTTTATATCTTTGATGAAAGAGAAAAAAAAAAAATTCACGTATACTGATTGAAATAGCTCCGTGTATTGCACTCTGAAATTTAAACCTAAAACCCTGTGATGGAACTGAGACATTATCAAGTTACAAATGCTAAAGAGAAGATTAAAATAGCAGGCTGTCGTGTAAAGTGCCTGGCAGTTTGGTGTGATAATTTGACATCTCTTTGAACATAAAGGAAATTAGAAATTTAAACAATGCAGGTAGAAAGGAACATTTAAAACTACTACTAAGTGTACAACTAAAACCTTGTTTGGTTGTGTACAACAGATATGGTGCTTCCTTACTATCAGACTGGATAGAACGAGGTCAAAGGTAAGCGAGTAAGGGTGATATCACATTTGAACTGCAGGACTACAGTTTGTCTAGTTACATCCTGTTACCTTCTCTGAATGAGGTAGTCTTCCAAGATGTCCAGACAGCGGACCATTTGGGAGAAGATGAGCACCTTGTGCCCTCCTGCCTTCATTTTAGGCAGCAATTTGTCAATGAGGACGAGCTTCCCAGCAGACTGCACCATAGCCTGTAGGTGAAAGTCTAGGGCAGTAGGGCTGTGCACTTCCCTGAAGTCTTCTAGGATCTTTTCCTCTGCTCCTGTCATAGCAAAGACATGGGCGCATTAAAAAAAAGTATTGTCAAAATTAATTATTTTATTTAAAGCCGGATTTCGATTCAATGACTGATATTTAAGAGCATAATTATATGAGAAACAATGGTACTTGTGTACCATAAAAAAGCAGATTACAGAAAGAAAGTAAATTGGCTAAATTTGGCTGTTAGCTCTAGAAGGTGAGAACAAAAGCTGTTAGTTTGCAGTTATTACAGAACTTCTTTATTTAAGCTTTCAGCGCTGTCCTACCTTTGATTAGGTAGGGGTGGTTGCAACACTTTCTTAGCTCCATCATAGTGTTGACCAGGTTGGGCATATTTGCCGGGCCAGCTCCTTTAGCCAGGAAAGAAAAATTCTTCTCTAGGATGGCACGGTAGTATTTCTTCTGAATGTTGGTGAGCTCAACTTCAATGATGGTTTCCTCTTTCGGAGCCAACTTCTTCTCCACATCTTCTTTCAAACGACGCAGCATCATAGGCTTCAGGATACCCTGAAGCTTTTGCACCTGTGGGTCACAGAGACAGTTTGAACTCACCTTTGGCAGCTGCTTCTATGCTGCACTTGTTTGGGGTCTAAAAATTGTATGTTTGAAAAGGATACAACTGTAGCTGTGTTGGGTTATAACGAACAGTATTATCCAAGTCATCAAATTTCCATTTTCAAATTTAGATTTATTGCATTTAATAAGTGTATTTTAAAAGTTACAGAGCAGCAAAAAATGAAGAAATTCAATTTCTGTTCCATATCATAGACAGACACGTATCATTACACATGGAAATGTGTATTTCACAAGTATAGCGGGTGATGCAAAGAACCACTAAAAGTAGATAACATACATTATGTAAATAATCACTGGCTAGAAGTGTAACTCGGTGTTAGCTCAGCAGTTGACTGCAAAATTATTTTCATTTCCAGCTACTGTTAAGAAATGCCACAGTGGGGAAACTATTTGCATCATTTGGTGTTAAGCGCAACCATAGTAACACATACAATTTCACTCTTAAAGCAGAAGTCGCTGAAGAGTAAAGCTGATCCAAGCACAGTATTTTATATTACAGAGTCACCTTCTACATATTATCATTATTATTGTAGCTTGCCAAAGAGGTATAATCTAGGCCATCTCATATGTATGTCTAGTAATTTTTCCTTCATCTTATGAAGACCTACATCTCACAAATCATGAATTTGTGCTGTAGTGCAGCATCACGGTGTAGATACTATTACACTCCAAGGACTGGGCCAGCTTTACAAAGTGCTTTTTTTATTACACACCCTGTGCAGGACTTCATTTAATATCAGTTATGCTGTGTGGAGAAAATAAGTCTCCTAACAGCACCAGCAGCTTTTACTATGAAAAGAATTACACATTTCTAAATTTAGTTCCATGTGTTGAACACTGGCTGCTCCACACTTCCACACTCCTGACATTGAGATGTTTTCAGCAGCCTTCCATTGAACACCTCTTTGGTAACACTGACTAAAAATGAAATGCCAAACAGCAGTATGTAGCAGGAAATGCGAAACTGTCACATAGTCCAGCACTGAGCAGTGCAATACCTGTTATCAATTGTTATTATTCATCATGTGTTGGATGTGTGCGTTTTATGACTGTGCCCTAGTTAGAATAGGCTCCAGTTCAACAGTATCTTCACTGATGAGCAGTGTGTTTGAAATTTGGCTGCCCATTCATAAAAAAATACTGAAACCAACACTGAAAAGAAAGATCTCTTTTAGATTCTGCAAATATTAAGGTGCTGTGTGGAGCCATAAAAGCACAACAACACAACACACATTGATGCAGTTTTTCTCTAAGGTGTATTTTTGTCATGGAGAATAAAACTCTTGAGACAGAATGTGCACATATCTAAGCTCACCTGCTCTTCAGTCTTAAGGTCTCCAAACTCCTGCATGAAGGTGTTTTCAGAAGGGAAGCGTGCCGGCTCCAGAAAGTGAAGCAGGCTGAAGAGCTCTTCCACTGTATTCTGGAGAGGAGTACCTGTCAGCAGGACCTTGTGTTCCTTGAAGAGGACAAGAGTTTAAATGTAAAGTGAAAATTGCTTCAATTGGTATTTCTGAATAAAATTCGGACAATGTGTAATAATTTTCTCTAAGCTCATGATTTATCTACCAGGTTCATGAGCTTGAATCCCTCTAGCAGCTTGCAGTTCTTGTTCTTGAGACGATGGGCCTCATCAATAATAACGCAGCGCCACTCTATGGCATTGAGTTCGGGACAGCCTCCAAGAATCATCTCAAATGTGGTAATAACAGCCTGAAACCTGTAGGCACCACGTATGATACGACCCTGAAGACAAAAAGGGGAGAAGTGTACATATTTCATCCGTTTAGTTAAAATATCGTATTTTATTAGCTGAAGTATGCTCAATGTGTTATGTGATTAAAACAATGTTGTTTTCTATTTACACAAGCACTGAATCTGAAAAAAAATGTACTGGAAAAAGTGCTATAAACAGATGCACATGAAAGGTACATAGTTCTTCTGACAAAGCTTGTCCTTTTCTGTGTTGACATTAGAAACCTACATATTTGCAACCTTTTTAGCTGTTGACAGCAAACACAGGGTTTCCTTTATTTAGACTTCTCAAACATCAAAAAACATACATTATGGTTAGGAGGCTATCTACAGCATATCCAGTACACAAGCACCTGCCAGTGAGTATTTATTATTTGTTTATTTGTTTGTTTGTCTGGGGAAGCGTTGCTTTCCCCCGCCCCTCCATTTGTATCCATTGCCTTGACAACAGTCCTCAAGGGATACTCAGTTATCCAGTAACCCCCTCCCACAGCCAGCCAGCCAGCCAGCCAACAGGCTGCTGTTGAGGAGTCAGCCACTCTGATATGCCTGAGCAGCGATGACAGAGATCTCCCCGTGGGGGCTGCTATGACATCACAGGCTGCCTGGGAGACAGGCTGGTGGCGGCTCCACTCTGTTCTCCTCTCGCCTTAGATTCCTCCTACGTCAGAATACTAAAAGGTCCTAACTGCCTGCTGTGACACATCACATGGCCTGCCAACCACATAAAGCTTCTGTTCAAGGCTCACTAACTACCTAGCAGCCTACATATTGTCAGGCACGGGCCCTATTTGGATTCTTGCTATATGCATATCTTAGTATTATAAACCAGATATTTGTTGAAACGCTATCTCTCTCTGAGCAAACCCAAGCTGTTTATAGATTTATATTTTATACAGGCTGACAAAAATCAATACAGCTACAAAGTGATACCTTTTCAAGCGATTCTGAACACAGCCTTGACACAAACCTTACAAACAACTTGCACCAAGCACAGAAATCCACTGTGCTTGAACTGTTGTTTGTTCCCGTCTTACAGCAGATGAGTTTTCCTTGAAAAACATGGTGTTAAATGAGGTTGCTGCACTAGCTATAAGACTGTAAAGGGTATCTGGCGTTTGTGTTGCACACACAATCACGGTTTTCCTGGCTTTTCAATATCCGACTCCTATTGTTATAAGAAGGCCTCCTGCTTTGAAACATATCATTACACTACTCATAGGATTTCATGTTACTGACACAGTGCTGCTGTTTTTTAAAAAGCACTGTGATTACTTTAATCTAAGTGAATCACAGCCTTTCACTCTTAAAAGGTAAGCACAGCAGAATTGAGTTCTGCTTGCCTGTTTTTAAAAAGGAAAAATTAGGTATATATATTAAAATGAACTAAAAGACCTCCAAATCCTTACATTTCTCTATGTGGTTGGTAAGAGAAACAAGCTGGGAGTACCCCTGTGCATCCAGAGCTGATTCCTTTATAGGTCCTTAAGTCTTCTCATAGCCAAAAACAGCCAGCGTGGTGATATACAATCATATTACGGTACCTACTACACATTGGCCAAAACTATATGAAAGGATGCAAGTAATACATAGCACATTTCAGCTTCTTAAAGGGCTCCTTTCTATATTATTCTCTTGATTGTGTGACAGAATAACACTGGTACTTGTAAAATAAGAACTACTGTACTCAAGAGCAATAATTGTGAATTCTTGTGTTGAATCTGCTGTACTCATTTTAAAATTTATTATTTTCTGCACTTGATATATTCATTTACCTGTGCATCCCTGAAATACATCTCATACTGCTGGAGCATCTGCCTGCTGACCATGCTTCCATGGTAAACGATGACATTGAGGTGGGTCCAGGTACGGAACTCCCGCTCCCAGTTGGTGATGGTGGAGAGTGGGGCAATTATGAGAAAGGGCGCTTGGATTCCAACGCGATGGATTTCTTCTAGGAAAGTGATGGACTGTATTGTTTTCCCTAGGCCCATCTCATCTGCCAGGATGCAGTTCCGTCTTAGAAAAGAAAACACAGTGGATTTAGGACAAAAAGAAAGCAGGAGAAAATAAATTCCTTGCTTTGTACAAAAAGTAAAGTAGGTGTGTGGGGGGGTGCAAATGTTTTGAATCTAAGTACTGTATGCAATTTTATCACAAACACAGCGTGGTGTATATT
Organism: Maylandia zebra; assembly: GCF_041146795.1. Taxonomy (NCBI): domain Eukaryota; kingdom Metazoa; phylum Chordata; class Actinopteri; order Cichliformes; family Cichlidae; genus Maylandia; species Maylandia zebra. Next base: position 9,804,110 of record NC_135167.1, read on the forward strand.
ATGAGAAATTCTTCTCTTCTAACAATATACAAAATGTGTACAGATGGCCAGGGGAATAGGTGAAAAGAGGAAGAGCAAGAAAATGAAAGGAAAATGCAGAACTCCGGTGACAATAAAAAACAAACAAAAAAAAACAAACAAAAAACAGTGAAAACAAGATAATCAGCAGTAATAATAGTCCCAAGATATCATACAGCACACAATGGTAAATGCAACTGCCTCTGCTGCGTGGTGTACTCCAGCTAACCATTTATTCAGCTGTCCAGTGGGTGGGGGTATTATGTCTTGATGCTAATTGCAACGTGCAGATATTCCCACTGGCCTCTTAAGCAGCTCTCTACTTTTGATGAATCTCTCTGCGTAGGCATACACAAACTCCTGCATGCTCACACATAACAAAACCAATTCCCAGGGTTAATGCAAGCGCACTGACACTGTGTTCAGCAGATGTACTGTGCAGCACATCTTTTGAGATTGTAGGCGAAGAAAAGCAAATGTCGCAACAGTATGCACCTTGACAGGAAATTTGACTACCCTCACAGGCCTAAACAAATAATGTGAATACAGAAAAACACAAGATGGTCCCACACACGCAGGATTCAAAGCAAGATAAATCATTCATTATTTATTATCTGCAATGCCAATACACCCAAAAGACCTCTTCTTGAAACACAAAATGTATGTAAAATAAATCAAATATACTACAGTATCCTGAACTGATGGACGTTTCTGTTATTAATCCAATTTGCACTGATACAAATAGAGCAAAGAAAACAACAAACAAACCTCTTTGTACAACGCTAAACAGATTAGCAACACTACATATTATATCCCCAAAAGAGACCACAGAATTGGATAAGCACATCTCTGAAGTATAAAAAACAAAATATTATTACCTTTATGAAATTAGGGCACATTACATAACCACTGCAATTTGTGATGTGTATGAAATTATATGCCTTTATTTTTATAAAACAATGGTTCCATAATTAAATTTGATCTCACTTAAATTAAAAAGAAGCGTGTGTGGGGGGCTCTGTGCAACGCGTCATACAGTTGACTGCTTTTGGTTTGAATCATATCTATGAAATAGACTCCAATTTGTTCATGTAAATGGAGAGTCCTCTTCAAACACCATAGGTTAATTATGGAGTTCCACAGAGTCACGTGCTAGGGTCAATTCCTTTTACATTATATATGCTTCCCTTAGGCAATATCATGTATCATAGCATACATTTTTATTGCTTTGCAGGTAATACCCAACATTATCCATTAAGCAAGATAGCACACACCAATTAGTTAAACTGCAGGAATGCCTTAAAGACTTAAAGACCTGGATGATTTTCAAATTTTCTGCTTCTAAATTCAGATAAAACTGAGGTTATTGTACTCGCCCCAAAAATCTTAGAAACGTGTTATCTAACCAAATGCTTACTCTGGATGTCATTACCTTGGCCTCCAGTAACACTGTGAAGAATCTTGGAGCCATTTTTGACCATTTAATGTGCATAACAAACAATACGTAGGAGTACTTTATTATATTTGTGCACTCTCTCTAAAATTGGAAATACCCTGTTTCAGAGTGATGCTGAAAAACTAGTTCATGCATTTATTACTTCTAGACTGGACTATTGTAATTCAGTATTAGTAGGCCCTCCTAAAACTCCTTGAAAAGCCTTCAGCTGATCCAAAATGCTACAGCAAGAATATTAACAGGGACTTGGAAAAGAGAGCATATTTCGCTCATGTTGGCTTGGATCTTGTTAAATCATGTCAAATCTTATCAAACAGGTTTCTTTAACACGGCAATGACTTCAATGGAATGAAATGCTCTCCAGGTTTTCTATTGGGCTGTGATATTGCAACCCAATAGAGCATCTCTGGGGTGTGGCTGAGTGGGAGATTAACATCATGGATATCCAGCTGACAACTACAAAAACTACATGATGGCATAATTTCTGTACTGTGATACCAGTTAAAAGCTATTTGGGTTTTTCACAATAGCTGCAGATTTTTTACAGGTATGCATACTCACAGTGCTTAAAACTAACCTGTTGTACCAGTTGAAAAGAAGCCAGTTGACTCCTTCTAGCTGGTAGTCCCTGAGGCTGTTGCCATTCCTGTATTGCCTCGATTGTTCCCTCTTCTTCCACAGATTGGCAGGAGGACGCTCCTAAGTGACATATATGGCAGATTGGAAGTTAACTTTACATTTTTGATGAACACTTTTCCATAGAACGTAAATATTACAAATGCATGACACAATTTCTTATACATAATGTTAGCATTATGACCGTACAATTGACTGGCACCCCATCCAGGGTTTACTATAGCCGAGATAGGCTAAAGGATCTGTAACTTATACAATAGTAAATTGGATGTGGAGCTAGCATTAGTGTTCATAAGCAAAATGTTGGTTATTCAAGCAAACTGGAGAATGACATTGGTTTAGAATATATAAAAAATAAGGAAATCCAGCAGTGTGACATACATGCAATATAAAAACAAAATCTCCAGCACGCCAACCTTTCTGCATCTGCAAACCTATATGGTAACATTGCACGCAAAAACGATATACACACAGGTGTAGAGGTGTAAAAACTGACCTATTGTTACAACCACAGGTATGCAAAGTGTGAACTATTGTAGTGGACAGGGAAATAAAAGACGAAAGATAACCTGAAACAAAAACTGTCAGTCTTCATAGTACAAGTTACACGACTGATCTCTGTGTAGTCTAGTTATAAATACAACAATTTGTTTCTCAATAAAGGGGAACTATAGAGTATGATAAAAAACAAAAACAAAAAAACATTGTTCTCTTTGAAGATTCGTCTATTTCGTTTCTCCTAATTTTGACTTCCGTCTGTTCAGTACGTCTTGTGAATCTTCAATAGAAAATGTTTTCCTAGTTTTACCTTTCCAATAAAAACATCATTCACTGATGTTGAAGTGACTGACAGCAGGGGTTTGTCTTTCAAGCTCGCTCATACCCCTGTGTGAGTGTTGTCTTATTTAGATCACTGTAATATGTGTGTACACGCACACGCGCAAGAGTGATAAAGAAACATGGAAATACAGCGATAACTGAAGAAGGCTGGCAGGCACAACTTACCACCCTGCGTGAGTCTGGCTTGGCTGCCTGCAGCTGCTCAAACTCCTCAATCTTGCTCTGATCTACATCGTCCTTCAGCTCCCAGGTGCTGTCTTCATAAGGCAGAGAGCACCACTTCACCAGGTAGTACACCACTTCCTGTAACAAGCAGAGGAGGATTAGCACTGAAAAAGACTAGAGTGAGGCCAAGCTTTGCTTTTACAATATTAACAAAGGCTGCAAGGAAGCCCATTAGGATGGCCTTGGGCATTTCTGAGATACAAAGACATTGCTAGAGTGGAGAATCTTTTGAAAGGAACAAAACCAAGAAAACCATTCAGGAACTTACACAAATACAGAACTCACGTATGTGATGAAATGAAAAAGGATTCGCTTACCTCTCTTGTATCTTTGTCCTCGCAATATGACACCTCCAGCACTCTATCTACTTCTACATAGTCAGGGTTAAATGGCTCCTCTTCCATCTGAGCGAGACAGAAGGAAAACACAAAAGGAAATGAAAAAGATTAAATAAAGGGAATAAACCAAAGTGCCCACTCACCATCTGGAAACTGAGATAAACATTATATTGTATCAAATGAGTGAGTAAAGAGACTCAAATATATGCACGCAGATGTGTACTGAACGTGCAGTTGCATCCTAAAAGACACACCAAATTGTGGAGACACGCACACCCACTTATAGAAATGTCCTCGACAAAAAGACCCCCCCCCCCAAAAAAATAAATAAAAATAAATAAATAATAACCAAATATTTGTGTCGACACGGGTAGTACAGTACGTCCCCAGACACAAACCAGTCGCACATCCTTACATCTGCAAAGAAGAGTGCCCTCTGTGCCTGTTTCATCTTGAAGCGTTTGATCTTCTGCTGAATCCTCTTGTCCTTCTCCAGCTGCTGTTCTGTGGCCCACTCACAGTGTAGGTAGGAGCTGACACACACACACACACACACACACACACACACACACACACACACACACACACACACACACACACACACCACACACACACACACACACACAAGATCAGTAAGGTAAGGGACTCTTGCAATCACCTAAACAGCATCTGGGGGAATTGCTGAGGCCAGCAGGTGTGATCACAGATTGCAGATGTGGTCACAGTATCCACTGGCATGCTGTTCTCAGTCATATTTGTTTAGAAATATTAAAGTGTTTTCACATTCATATTTCCATCCTCATTATCATTTGGCTGTGAAATGATGGATGTGATCTGGCTGATGACAGATTATCTGCCACACACAAAAAAAAATTCTGGGAAGCTGAGTATGACACTTAAATCTTAATTTCCAAAACATTAAAACTGATAATTTGGTGTGTGAATACGCTAGAATTTGTATTCTTCTTTATTAACAGAAAAAACAGTCATCATAACATTGAGGACACGACAATACTAAAAGTTGTCCCATGCATGCCTGTGATGTACTGACATTTGAAATGTCAAAGGTTCTTAATTACATCCTCTAGCTTTCATGTTGCCTCTGTCTCTATAGATATATCTATAGACAAAAACATATTTGCCACTAACCACCCAGAAACTACATATGAATAACTTACTAGTTTTTGTATTTTACAAAAAACTCTTCCACCTCAATGACCACTCCTGGAGAGACCTAAAGAAAAAGAATGCAAAAACATAACAATGAGAAGCAATGCTTTCATTTAGTTTTAGTGCTATAATAAGGGGGAAAAAAACATAATACAACAATACAACTCAATACATAGTCCCAAAAATCTATTAAGCTAAAAATTTGCAAGAGAAGCTTTTATCACAACTGTGCAATGGTTAAAAAATAAGGCAAAACAACAAATTAAATATTTACCTCCTTCTTAGCAATACGAGAAGACATGATTTTGTCAACAACAGCAGCATCCTCTTCACTGGGATTCTCCTAGAGAGAACATGATATGGTTAATGTCAACTGATAAATTCATAACAGTCACCCCAGAGCATTAAGTTGCATAAATGTCTTCATAATATGATAACAAAAACAAACACCAGATGCTCTCTTACGCTTTACACATCATAAATTCCTTTGTCAAATTTGTGATTCTGCATTACATAAAAATATCCCAGAACTGAAAAAAACAGTTTTAGACAACAGAAATTAGAGGACAACTAATTTTATTTTTAAGCATTAAAATGTTTCTGTGGCCCTTTCTAACTTCTGTGCTGTTGCATCTAAATCATAAAAAAAGGACAGTGAATATTATCCTTCTTCTTTTTAAAAGCCTTACTGCAGGGGTCCTGGTTTGTACGTCACAGTGTGTTGTTGAAAAGAACAGGCTATTCAGCAGAGCAAGCAGTCCTATTGTTTTTTGTTTCGTTTTGTTTTTTTACTGAGTGTGTTTGTGTTCTTTTATGGTACAAAAATAAGATCTTCCCAACAATGTTTATGTGCATTATTTCCACAAACAATTCTATTTCTTTTCAAGTCAAAACTCTTAATACATGTGAAAAAGAGAGACAAGACCAAAGTGGAGAGGTTTGGTCATAGACCAAAGCACCATGGTTGACAAAAATCAAACAGCATATCAGCACAAACACCTCATACCAACTGTTAAGAGCAAGTTGGAGGGACAATTATTTGGGCTTGTTTTAAGGCCACAGGACATGAGCACCATGCAGTCACCAAGTCGACCACAAACTCCCCTGTATACCAAAGTATTCTAGAGCCAAATGTTAGACCATCTGCCCAACAGTTAAAATCTTGGTCTAAAATGGGTCATTGGACCATGATCCCAAACACACCAGCAACTTTACAATAGAGTAACTGGAAAAGAACCAAGTTGTTGCAGTTGCTCAGTACAGACTTTAACCCAATTCAAATACTGTGGCGGGACCTTAAGATAGCTGTGCATAAACAAATTCCCACAAACCTGATAAAACCATGTAGAAAATAAGTTACTTCAAGTTATTGCTGCTAAAGATGGTTCTACCAGCTAGTCAATCATAGGGTGTACTGTATCTTTTTCACAAATGCAACATCCACTGATTCCAGTTAATACACTGAAGCTGTATTTTCCCATTTATGTTATAACTGAAACAACTGAAATTAAACGTGTTTCCCACAGAGTTATATGCAGAATTACTTACTACAAATAGCTGAAGAGCGGGTTCCTTGGATGCTGCAGTATTGGTTTTCTTGGCTTTGACAATAACCTTGACTTCTTCATCTGACAACCTGGTCTCCAGCTCTTCAGCATACTTCTTCCTCTTCACCTGTCGATTAGACCGCCTCTTCTAAAAAATTATAAGATATAAGCCAAAAAAAGGAGTAAGAAGCACATTTACACAAAAGACAAAACAAAGTAATCTCAAATACTTCATTAATCAATTTTGAAACTGCAAAATAAAATTGGTAATTAATGACTGCTTCACATGAAAATTTCCCATATGGCTCTAAGACTGAAGATTTGATCAAGACTGAGCAGATGTTTTCTAACAGAATCTTGAGCATGGACTCATTTCATTCTTAACTAGTGTGCCTGTTACAAACCAAAGCAACAATGTAACTACATCACATAGGTCGCCAAAGCAAGGTAATAAACTTAGCTAAAGAAAACACAAAGAAAAAAAACGCTATATGATCAGGTTCATGATTGACGTATTATCAAGGCTCAGAGTGTCCTAGGGCTGTTCGATGTATATATATCGGATGACGATATAAAAACGTCTATCGTTTCATTTTACGTTATCGTTTGTTTCGTGGTGTCGCAAAATAAACTGTTTACGGCAATATTTTTTCATCGTTTTGATGGTCACTGTAGTGGTTATATTAATTACTTAAAGTTCTCTCTTTCTCTTATATTTTATATAACCACACTATGGACGGACAAGTGCCTGTTTTTATGCATTGTGGTTAGCAACAACAACGGTAACAGCATCGCGTGTCCGCTTGTTTATGTTCCACATAAACCTTTCACAATAAAGCTCAAGATCCTGTTGAGACTTTTCAAAATAAACTGAATCACGTGAAAGAGCAGATTATTTACGGATGAAAATTTAAAAAAGAGCCGCCAGGTGCTAAAAAAAATAAACCTTAGACTCAAACGTTAGAACGCCGTGTAATAAATACAAAGAAAACGGCGGCCTTTACAACTTATGTGTAAAAATGTATAGTTTCATGCATCGGTTAAAACACTCGACTCCAGCTACATGACGCGCAGCTGGAAACACTTCCTGCAAGACGAGCTGCCCGAGATTCACAGAAAATGTTAAATTTTTGTGATTTATATATCGTTATCAGGACGATAGATTTCTTATATCGGGATATGATATTTTGGTCATATCGTACAGCCCTAGAGTGTCCCACTGCTTAGTTAAGGCAAATTACACATGCATTTACGCTTAGTGTGATTTAAACAGACAGCAACAAAATCTACAAACTATTTTAAAGTTGTGACTAATGAGCATGCTTTTACTCATATAAATCCCTGCCAGTACTTCCAACATTTTATTATTAGAATTTAGAATAAGATTAGAAAAGCATTAGGCTAACAATCAGGTCTACTGTCAAATATATTTTCTTTAATATTCTATGATCACAGATGTTATCCTTCTTCTTGCTGGTTGAAAACACAAATGGCAAAAGCTAGGGCTGTGCGATATGACCAAAATCTCATATCCCGATATAAAACATCTATCGTCCTGATAACGACACAAATCACAAAAATTTAACATTTTCTGTAAACTCTGTGAATCTCGGGTAGCTGAAGTTTTTCCAGCTGGGTGTCGTGTACCTGGAGTCGAGTGTTTTAACTGATGCATGAAACTATACATTTTTAGACATAGGTTGTAACGGCCGCCGTTTTCTTTGTGAGTATTTATTACACAGCGTGCTGCGGGGGAAAGCCTGTTCTAATGTTTGAGTCTAAGGTTTATTTTTTAGCACCCGAAGGCTCTTTTTTGCTTCTCATCCATAAATACTCTGCATACTTTTTCATGTGATTCAGTTTATTTTGAAAAGTCTCAACAGGATCTTGAGCTTTATTGTGAAAGGTTTACCTGGAAAATAAACAAGCGGACACGCGATGATTTTACCGTCGTTGTTGCCAATGACAGCACATAAAAACAGGCGCTTGTCCATCCGTAGTGTGGTTATATTAAATAAAAGAGAAAGAGAGAATTTTAAGAAATTAATATAGTCACTACAGTGACCATCAAAACGATGAAAAAATATTGCCATAAATAGTTTATTTTGCGACACCACGAAGCGTAAAATGAAACAATAGATGTTTTTATATCGTCATCCGATATACATCGTTATATCGAACAGCCCTAGCAAAAGCACTTAACATTTATACATTTCCCTGTTCAAAATGATAATATAGAGTTTTCCATTGTGCAGGCCATTGCCCAACATAACCTATTACTGGCCTTACGTTACTAAAACCAAGTCAAAGTCCAGAAAAATATCCTTAAAATCAGAAAAAAAAGTGCTCTAAAATCCGGCTTCTTTCTATTCCTTCCTGTCAAGCCTTTATAATTATCATATGCGTGGGCAGCTGCATCCTGCATCAATACACGAGCCCCTCCTAATGATAATATGTAGTTAATTAGGAATAAATGCCACTGAGCCACAGTTAATTAGGTGTGCAGCACAGTATTCCCGTGGAGATATACCCTCACATTCACAAACCCAGACTGACCAGAAGCTGGAGACTCAAACCTGCCGCATGCCACAACAATAGGAGCGAGCCCCTGAGGAGATCATGCTCCTGTTCCAGCCGGCGGCCAAGCTACTTCAACCTCTTCCACAAGATCATCATAAATGAGTCATCCACCGACTATTTTAATTAAGTCCTGGGGTGCCACTTAGCGGGCGTAATTATATCATACAACACACTGTAGTTAGTGGGGTGTCGTCCCCAGTCATTCATTCATGTCACTCATAACCTTTTGGATATCTGTCAGAACCTACTAGTGAGAAAAGCTCCACACAGACCAGAAGTGTGTTTTAAATGCTAAAGGGTAAACTCAGGTGACACCTAGTTCAATTTGCCATTCTATCATTGATGCTCTGACCTAGATAAAAACCTCTGCTGTCAGTTTTCTCAATCATCAACACAGATGAGAATGTGCACTTGAGATAGCCACCCACTGTATGACCTCCATATGAACCAGAGAGTGGAGCCTTCCAGAATCAGACTAAAGCTGTTAAGTCTTCTACAATGCTCAGCAGCAGTGTGAACAGCCAGGCCGAGGACACCACTTAAGTTTTATCAGAAAGCTAACAGAAAAAGAGTCTCGTATTTCTCGTCTGCTCTCAATAACACCTGCACAAAATCTGAATAAAGTGGGGAAATAACACAGTCAAATATAGCCAAGTTCCAACTTAAAATTCTAGTGTTGTCTCATATGTAAGGTTCATAGTTTGGTTTGATAAACAGCAATGAAATGCACTAATTTCTCCCAGTCTCATTAGAGCCCCTGTTCCTTGTTGGCTTGTACTGTGCATGTATGTCTGCATAAGTTTGTGTATACTTTATACTGGAACTCACAGAGTCATCATCCTTCAAAGTGTGTTGAGGGGGAGGGTCATCATCCGACTCCTCTGAAGACTCGGGCTTTCGCCTTTTCTTCTTTCCAATCTTGATGACAATTTTCCTAAGAGAGAGAAAAAGACCCCATGAAAACAATAAAAAACATGTACCAAATATACAATTTTTACTCTGCTTTAGGCATATTTTAGCTGGACAAATGCCCTAATGGTACAATCCAGAGGCTTCTGATTAGTGTTTTCTGCCTTTTCGTGCTTGATTCGACACTGTAAAATTAATCTACATTTATTTTCAAAACATTGTTAAAAATCTTGTTTATCTCACAAATGTGTCCATGTCTAGAGTTCTTAAATATGAAATGATAAAAAAAATATCTACCCAATAAACGTGTTCAAGTGTATGAAGTCCTGCTAAACATTCTACAAGCTGTTTATCAAGTATAAATATTCTACATGGGCAATTTGGCTTGTTCATTGTTTTTGACAATTCTGCACTTGCATAAACTTTAGGGAGTATATTAATGCAAAGTGAATGCATTTTTAAGAGCTCATCACAGAAAGCAAAAACACCTCAAAAGAACTGACATTTATTTCAGAAGAAACAGGGTTATTTTGAACTAAATCTAAAGTGAGACATTTTAACAGCTTTTAAGTGGGTGGATAAGGAACTACTTCTAACAAAAAGGCTATCATTAATGACTTCTAAGAGAAGGGTGGAAAGACAACCAAAACTATTGGGCCCCTTGCAAACATATACATTGAAAAAGAAAAGCATTTGCTGCACTGTACTCCAAAAGGAATAAATGCAGTTTAATGTCAAACTCCAACATACATATAACAGCAGTGGAACGATTGTAGAGAATGGCTGCACGTATTAACATGCTCACAATGGACGCTGCCTCAGTTTATACAGAGAGGAATTCGGTGCTTTACTAAAGCTCCTCCTTAAATGGAAGATTCACACCAACGTCATTCGATCCTAATTTGGTAAATATTTTTTTCCTCTTTAAAATACCATTCCTAGTTTGTGGGTGATGAAACTCTTACCTTGGTCTAATATACATTTATAGTACCAGAGCTCCAGATATCTTCAGCATCTCAGCAAATATCACTAAACTGCAGAATGACTATATGCAAGCTTTTAATTTTTTGCCAGCATTTCATATTCTAATCTCCTCTCTTTCAGTCACATATCATTTCTGTGACCTTTCTCCATATATTCTCTAACCACATATGCAGACACTTCTCCACATGCATAATCTCTTGCTAGCCGCAAGTGGTAAATCTTTGGCTTGGTGTGATATTGATAGGAAATATATATCTTCTTCCCTATAAGCTTTCAAACATGTTAAGAGTGTGAGAGGAAAAATATGTGCAACTAGGACAGCAAAGAAACAAACTGTCAAGATAGCAACTTCAATATGTAAAGCCACTAATTTTGTTGTTTCCGATTTATCATTTCATTCCGATTTAAGACTTCTTTAAAAGTCTTATCTTCGTATATATTTGTAAGTGTGCATAAATATCATTATAACCCAATTTTTTTCATAGTTAAAATAAAGTAAAAACAAACAAAATAAAATTCCTCGAAAACATATTTTTGACACTTTTTCACACATTTCACTTTTAATGTCAAAAAATTAATCATCTGAAGCTTATCTACATGGAAAAATACTTGAAGCAACATAGAATTAGTGGTCTGATAGACTAGATACATTTCAGGTGATACAAACACTCATCCACATACCCATTATAATATCTGACTGTGTAAGGTAGAAAATAACAGACTTCCAGCAACACTGAAGAGCTGTCCCCTCAGTTGGCATCCCTGTCCCTGTCCCTGCCCCTCCACCCCTCTCTGGATGATATTACATCTCACAAATCCTCTTGACAATGACACTTTATGGTTGCCATGCAACATGCCCTTGGGAGTGTATTTGGCTATGTGGGTGTTAAATCTTCCTCATGACATCACTTCCTGTGAAAACAACACCAGTACATGGTTACTAACGCTACGAATGGCTAAGATATATGCCAAGTCAGAGTGACACAGTGGAAGAAGAAAGAAAGTTTCCAGCTCTGACGCCAAGAAAAGAAGACAAAAACCAAAATGAAACAACACAAAAACAATACTGATAATAATGATAATAAAGTAGCTAAATGGGACTGAACACAATGTTTATCGTTGACTAAATAAAAGCTGGCTGTGATATGGGTCTTGCTGAATAGCAGTGTCACATCACCATTTAGCAGCTCGGCAACTAACAGCACATAACAGGGCTAAAGCATCTCTCTGACCCCCATATGGGAAAACTTGAACTGTGAAGCAAGATACTTGAGGACTGTAGAAACATCAATTGAGCCAGAAAGTGAAGACAGAAAATACGGATGCCGGTGTGATACATTTGTATCGACATCTGCTGCATGTGTGCATGGCATTTACGAGAGTCACGTGATTTACATAGATGCCATAGTAATGAAAAATAGATTCTACACTTGCACACACAAAAAACAAAACCCACATCTTAGTGATGGTAACATCCTGTTCCACCGCTTATGTGGCTGATACACAGGACCACCCAAAGATTTACTAACATCAATACTAATGCACATTCTCCCTTTGACTGGATAGCCTTCCCACAAGCTGAAATATGGTAACTCAAATGACAGGGAATAAACTCAGACTTTGAAGTCAACCCCTTACTGACAAAAAGTGGTACAAAAGCAGACTCTTCTGGGTAGTAGTTAGTTCTCCCTGATGCAAAGAACTTTAAAAGATCAGCATGAAAACCACTGAATTACAAAAATTCTATTCATTCTCCTAAGTATTCAAAATGCCTAACAGCCTGACCAGGCAAAGAGACAGCTGTAAAAAGAGTTTTGGTTTTTTTATATTGAAGGAAAATGCCAAATTTATGAGAAAGTGAACACAAGAAGAAACTGTCTGCAACAAAGTCTCTGTGGCATGTGTTAAACAAATAATTATCTTATAATACCAACAGTCAACTCTATATTGATGCAATTTCTCATGTTGAATTTTATCAATCGGGTCAAAACCATTTCAAATTATTAAATTTGTTCTCACTGATGTTTCCCAATCTTGAGCAAAACAAATGACCTTCAGACCAACCCTCCGAAACATTATTCGATGAATAGTTTGTCCATTAAAACTAACTGATATCAGAAGGTGACTTCATAACTTTGGCAACCATGTCATGTTTCTTGACATGTGATAACCACTATGGTTGCAGAGGACACCACTTCTACTCATTTTTGTTTCCTATATTTGTACTTTATGGTGCATTTCCGCCCAGAGTTGCTGGGTGGAAATGTTTGTTCCTGATAAAGATTCCAAATTTTACAAGGCCATGTTCAAGACATAATCCTACATCTTTAATTTGACTACAGTTGTCCCTGATCTGACATTACTCTGTATCACTGATGATAGGCTATCACAAGCTTTTTCCTGAGAGTAATAATCTAGTTGCTCGGCTTTCTTGGCTGCTTTTCCCCCATTGTGCCAAATAACCCCATCCCTTGTCCCCCAGTGTTGTCCTGTCCTACTTGGCATGCCGCCAGTGAGAGTGCATGAGTGAGGGTTTGATTTTAATAGAATCAAGATCTGATGGTGCTTTGCCAGCCAAAACTGCAATGAGGCATTTCAGCATGTCGGAGGAACAGTATTCACCTATTAGATAGCCTACCTCAGAAAATTATGATTTTGAGTGAACGAATTATACTCAAAAATGCCGTTAAGTATGCTGCGTGTTTGTGTGCGTTTCTTATCCTGAGGGGCTTATTGACACAGCAGTGCAGGTCGTTCTCAGGAAATCCCCCTTCTTATGAATGGAAGGCTATAATCTCAGTACCACATAGCAAACAACTGGAAACAGTAGCAGCAGCAGCAGCTCTATCAAGCACCCTCTAAAACACAAATACTATATCAGCGCAGAGCACATGGCCTCATGGGATTTCTGCTTTATACAGCAAACATATTTTTTTTTTAAATTAAAAATGGGTAGTAGCCTCTCTCTCTTCCACACAGACACACACACACGCGCGCACGCACGCACGCACACACACACACACACACACACACACACACACACACACACACACACACATATAAGAACATCTGAGTTTGCATTAAGACATGCACAGACCCCCAGAATGTTTATATATCACATGCCTGCACATGTGAACACGCACAAAAATGCACCCTGCAAGGGATTAACTAGGAAAACAATAAAAAAAAAAAAAAAACAGCTTTAGCTTTCCCTAATGAAAAAAGTGAGGGAGAAGAGATTAGACAGCTAGCAGGCAAGCATTGAAATATGAACAGCTATACGCTGCAGCACATACACTAGACTTAAACCTCCATTTTCTATCATGTAATTGATCTCACAAGCACCATTTTGTTTGATATTTTCCTACTACCCTGCTGCTTTGTAGTATCAGCATATTTATAACATGCCTGCTCACAGGAAGCATTGGATGCACAGCTTTGAGCATGCTGATTGAACCAAATTTATATTAGGAAAAAAAATGTAAAGAGGAGGGGGAGGGTGGAACAAAAAGAGCAGCACACTGCTTTCATCTGATAATTATTTGAGGGTATTTTTCAGCAGGTAGGCTGCACAGAAAAGCACATTCCAGCCTACAGAGAGCCGTGATCGGTCAAGCCTATCCAGTAAAATAACCACCTCCTCTCCTTAGAGTAGATAATGTTGGTTAATATTTAAATTTATAAAATTCTGGCTGAAAAGCGAAAAGAAAAATCTATCAGTGCCCTAGTCCTGTTTATTAAGATTAGGTGTATTTACACAATATTAAAAACAGGATATGCAGGTCCTATGGTGACCCTGAAAAAGGCATCCTGTCCACAACATCTTTTAGGGTCAGTCCATCATGTCACGCTGAAAGCAAGTAAAGCTTTTATAATTAAAAATGAACTATTTTACAATGATGGGTTAACTCACTAATCTGTTTTACTATTACGGTCTGTCATTTCCAAAGCATACCACAAGCAATTTTATGTATGATATTATGGTATGATATATCTTTGAGGCACAAATACGTGCTTAAGTAACGCCCTTTTGATTAAAACAAAAACAAAAAACGCCACAAACGAGTGAATCTGAAGATTCAACATAAACACCTGTAGTACTAACAGTTGAAATGATTCCCCAGGGTTATCGCACCTTATAGCAGCAAAGCATAAGAGCTTCCATGATGATGTGTCTGATTTGCCTAAATGCTGTGGGATCTAATGGTCTATGTTTAAGCTTTGATAAATATTCAGCAGTCATAGTGATTAAAGTCAATTTAATTATTAAGACGGTTATAAACCAAGTTGAAAATTAGTCTCTAGAATTCCCCAATAGCTGATTTTAATGTACCACATCTTGTTTTCCCAAAGTAGGACATCAGTTAGGACATTAGTGTTGGGAAATTCTTGTTGGGCTATAGTTTCATTAAAAATCCCCAGATAAGAAGAGTCATTTGATACTGAAGCATATTAGCCAAGACAAAGATAACAAATATGTAACATTTGTTCTCCGGTTTGATTTTTCTTGGATATCTGTCATGTCCACCTGTCACAGCGGCTGTTGCACCCATATTTTAATCGGCTGCATTAATTTATTTATTCTCATCAGACAGGCAGATTTTCCATATGATTGTATGACCCCCCAATTTGCTTTCCAAGCATCTGGTGAGCAAACTATCCAAGTAATCCAGAGGACACTTATTAGGCATTAAACAGAATTGATTCTCCGAGAAACATAGGTAGTGATGACAGTATAGTGGTCTCAGAGAAACAGAGCCTTAAGTATACCGACAATTAGGGTAATGGTCTTATCGTGGGATCCAATTCCCTGCTTAAAGAACAGTCAGACGATGCGATGGAAGAGTGAGCACATACTCAAACAGCACCAAATACACACAACCTCCAGCTTTCAGAACACAGCCAAGCACACACCCTCAACAGAGCAGAGCCTGAATTAATGACTTTAGCGGAAGGTTAGTACCTCTGCAGTCGGTATACATTAATATTTTATGTGGAGATCCTTGGTGGTGCATGCATATAAACAGGACTCTCTCCACTATGAATACAGAAAAGACGCTTCGTGTTATAGTCTCAATCACCGCAGTCTTCATCACAAGTGCAACAGATCTACCCCTCCCTGTACATATATAAACATATTCCAACTGCATCTGTGTGGAGCAAAAATAGAAACTGAATCTTCTTCACAAAAAAAAGAAAGAACTAGTAAACAGACTATGCATTATACAACATATCTATAATTAATTGTGTACTCTTGAATGTATGCAAATGTGTGTAGAATTGGGCTTTTATTGCCAGACCAAGAGTCAACCTGGGCAAGAGGCCAAGGCACAGTCAGAAATACAGCCATTCATAGCCTTAATGCAAGAACACTATTATGGATAGGCCCTGTGAAGTAGTTCTACAAGTCCATAGTCAAAATGTACAATGCAAAAATGAAAATAAACACTGTAACTGTTACAACAGTGCCAGTCACTTCAGTCTTTTATAGCTGGTATGTTTGTTTTGTTAGCCTGGAAAGTTTTCTCCTTTCTGTCTTTCATCAACAAGTAGTCACTCCCTGTGCATTTGCAATAATACATTTACTTCATTACTGTTTAGAAAAAAAAAAGTGGGTGTTGAAAATGGTATTTATGACAAAATCAGGCCATCCAGTGCTCAGGACAATGGGTTTTAGTTTTTATGTTTATGATTAGAGTGCTGTGAGACTGTGGGGGATCATGTTTTGACTTCGTGATTCAAGGTCTACACCTGCCTGTCTCAGTTAAACTGGACTTGCTGGATTTAGGTGAATGCACATTCTATTCCTGTAAGTGTCTTTGTTTATATCAACATGGCCATCAAGAGTCACAGTTATTTTGGTTTTTGAGTCTTCAAGCAGCATCATTAAGTGGAGCTCTTGAAAAAGATCCGCTTCAATTTGTCTGTTCTTTATTTGCTAATTAGCAAAGTAAAAGCTCCATTAGCCTCAAGATTTTCTTAGCTATGAATCTTCACACCTCAGAGGAAATATTCACACACTCCTACAAACCTCTTGTCATATACAGACAGCTATACGTCACTGCCGTGTTCGCACCAAAGTCTTTTGCATTTTAACAGCTTAACATATTTAAGAGCAATTTTAATAGCTTAAATAGCTTAAATCCCAAAATATGATTAATTAAGGCATAGTAATGTCATGTAATGTTTAGCAAAATATAAAGCAAAGCAGTCAAACTAATTTGAAATGTCGTGCACTTTATAAATTTCTCAGTATGGTCATTCTAGTCAGATGACCGGTCCATCATCTGACCTGAATACACTTCATTTTTCAAAATGGCTGGAATACATGAAGAAATGGGTGCTATAAAATGTGGTCTATATCACTGACTGTATTTTGGTCTGACTGTTTTTTTGTTTTTTAAAACAACATTTACCCCAGGTATGGTTGCTTGGGTTACTTAGCTCATTAGCTTATAACAACAATGACTGTTATCTGTGACACATTTAAATGACAGACTGCAAACACACGGTTAGCTGTCCTTTAAAGCCATCAAGTCTTAGACTGCACTTGATTACATACTGATGGTTTTAAGAACTGTCTCAACGGATGCAAGGTGGTTAGAAGAGTAAAAGATCTGGGTGTGCACTCTCTAACCAATATGAGTGAAGCTTCCTGATCTTAAAAGTCAAAGATAAATAACAAGTTCAAACAACGCTTTCATTTTAAGATCACACCTGAGCTTGTTCAAAAATTCAATCACATCCACAAACCTCATGGAGCTCATCATGGAGCTGAGACATGACTTAATGTGAACACCAACAGACACCTACCTCCAACTAAACCTGAAAGTGTAGGCAGACTGTATCACAATGACTGATGCCTCCATCATCTCACTGTTCTCCCAAACATTAGCACTTCCAAAACTTTGTCATTTTCACACACAGGACATGTGAAATTCATTATGTGCTACAGATTTTCTCCCTCAGCATACCTCATCTAATTATTAACCAAGGCCGCAGCCAACCAGATATTTAGTTTGACCATTTCCAGCCACTCTCACGCTAGGTTTCAAATGTGGGTGCTGCTTTAAAACCAATAGTGATTTTTTTTTTTTCTAGCTGTACAATGTGATATATTTAAGCATTCCCCCATTCCTTCAGTTCCCTGCCTTTGCATTCACATCTGCACCAGCTGATATCTTAACAGGCTGCGCTGGGTGTGGCTTAGAGCTACATACTGCTTATAGCAGTTAAAAACGGGGGGATGGGAGACAGATTAAGGTATCTTTACATCAGCACTACTCACAAAAACATACTAAGAAGCACTGTCCTGCATGTAAATGGAGTCTTTGTGTGCTCCTCCCATGTCTATGCTGATGACTGAGCCTGGTTTATTGTTATGGCGTGCAGTAAAGTCTGTTGAACTTTGAGCTTCCATCTTGGCAACCACAGGCAGAAAATAAATGTAGAAATGTACCAATAAAAATCAACCGATGCACAAGAACCTAAAATCAGTCAAATGCTGCTGCTTTATTGATGCAAATAGCAAGAAGGAATTACCTTAAGTCAGAAAAAGACAAAGTACATGTATAGTAACATTAATTCAAGTTTAAACTTACTGATCTGTGACTTGGGAACTTGAAAAAAAAATTTTTCCCCCTATTGAAAATTGCTCTTTTTAAACTGGCTCTTAAATCAAACATTTAGAACAATCATCATAAATATGTAATAGTTTCAAACTCTAAACCATCCCTTTAAATTCCTAAGCTTCAGTGGGAACTGTTAGAAAAGTGGATGTGGATGAAGTGAAGTGAAGAGCCTCAACATAAACGTGACTTTTACTGAACGCAAGCTATGTGTTTAACCATTTTCCAGTAGTGACAAAATAGTGATCAATAATGTTAACATGTTTTTCACTACATAATCTATAGAAAATACAATAGCTGACATAAGCTTTCCAATATGTAAGATTTGGTCCTGTAACTTTTCATTTTATATGAATCTCTGTCTCAATGTATTGTTTATCCTATTTACATATTAAAGTGGTGTATATTATTGCTATACAATTTTTTAAAAATCCTAATTTGAATTCTGAAACGCTGAAGCTACGATTTCTTTGTCTTTTGTATATTAAGTATAATGACAGATAGTTAATCAGTGGCACATGTTACTTGCGCATACGGGCTCATGAAATGCCGCTGTTACTAAAGCATGAGTTGAGTTAAAAGACATGAGATCAAAGCGATGCTTAGTGGATTATTTTTTGCCAAAGCAACAGCGCACTGCAGCAGTTTATAGCTGAGCATTAATGGTTGTGACTACATACCCGATCTTGGCCTTCTGCTTGGGCTTGGAGGAGGGTACAATACAAGCTTTCCTGCAGGCCTTCTCCTTGGACCGTGCCTTCCCATTTCCTTTGTGCTCATGATCACGGTGGGCTTTGTACTGCGAAGAAGAGCTGGGGAAGCTCTCTGGGCTCATAACCCTTGGGATGTTTTTCTCCCCTCTTTGCCGAGCCTTTGCAATAGCCTCTGATATTATCCTATTTGCCTTCTCCTGCTTGTCCTGTGGAGTTGAATCCATCTGATGATGCGTCCTCCGTGGAACCCTTTTCTCTGATGAGGAGCTGGATGAAGATGAAGAGGAAGATGAAGAGGATGATGACGAGGATGAGCTGCTCTTCATTGGGGGACTGAGGACCCGTATCTGGCTTCCGGGACCATTAGCGTTCTTTCGAGGCTATGGTCAAAGAGAAAAATAAACAGAAACATAGTGAGCATGGTACTGTAAAAGGTGTGTGATGTCATCGAGCCTTCGAAACAAAAAGCTGCACCTTAGAAAAATCTAGTGATGCAAAGATCTTTAAAAAGAAAAAGCTTAATAACAAAACAAATGTCCAAATACTAGCTTCAAAACACTGACTCACAAAAAATAAATAAAAAATGCAAAACAGGAAAAAAAACAAAAAAAAAAACAACAACATCAGCCTTAATTTACATAATGCATATAACAGATTACAAAGCCAATGAGGTACAATGTGGATGTACTGATACAGCCTGCAGCCATTTACAGGTTATGCATTTCTACTTATATAGGGGTGTTGTCACTAGGTTTGGTAACAAACAATTTAAAAAAAAAAAAAAAAAGGAAAAAAAGATATTGTTCAAAACATCTTCCTGTTTTGTAACACCATAAGCATTTATTAAAAAAACAAAACAAAACAAGCCATTAATACCACTGCTTGTATTTATAGCTGCATTCAGCATGTGGATCCACTATAGTCACACAGCTCAGCTAACACAATCGAAATATTGTTTCCTTCATAGAATATCGTGGAAGCACAGTGCGATGCCATTTTACTGTACAGTAAGCAGCTGAATGTAATAAATATGAAACAAGGTCTAAAACAAGGAAGAAACTAAATGTTAAAATCCAGCCTTCTATGAATTCGCAACATACTAGGGTGCATTCGTGTGACGAATGAAAATATCACTCATTCAGAAAAACAGAACCTTCTCAAGGCTGTGTGAAGCACTCCGGCAGCAGAGCTTGTTGCTGTCCCCATCTCAAAAGCTGGGGGTGGGGGGTGGACCTGCCATGCTCTGCATGATGCTCACTTTAACTCTACTCTACTAGTAGACACTGAGCTTGATGAAAGGCCAATGTTTCCTCCAAGAATTCATTTAGATCAAGGGCAGACGACCCTCTGTCTGAACTCTGAAACCATGTGACATCAAAAGTCAACTGAAATTCTTTTGGCTCAAGTAAGCTTTTCAAACGGAGGGTTAAACACTGGTTCAATGTAGCAGGTCACAGTGAGCCTCGCAGACATAAATAATCTAGCCTGCCTGATACATGATAATATGTGCATAATAGATGGCGTGACTGCGGTTATGACTACACAAGCACCCTGTGGTGGGCTTTAAGCCCAGCAGAGAGGGAACCCATAAATGGATGACCTAATCTAAAAATGTGTTGCGTATGCCTACATGGCCCAGGCGCGGCTGGTTGCTTTTTTTCCACACTGCTAGCTAAATAAAGAGAATTAGCTTGAACCTCACTGACAAAGTGGGGGAGGGAACTGAATAACTAGCAATTCATTTGGAAGAAGTGGGGAGAAAAAAATACACACATACACACAAAAGCTGCATTATGATTTTCACGTGTGCCACGCCGCTGAGGCTATTAGGAGGAAATTTACCAGATCATGCTGGAATGTTCTCATTTAAGTTATTGGTGAAAAGAAAGAAAATAGAGAGAGAGAGAGAGAGAGAGAGAGACAGAGGGAGGAGTAGAAAGTAATGTTTAAGAGCGGAAGAACATGAACGCACATGAAAGAGGTAGGAAAGAGGAAGACTAAATATGAAAACAGGTTTCTATCAGAAAGGCAGCGCAAGGGAGAGAGAGAGAAAAGATAAAATGCACCAAAAGTGAGAGCACTGCAGCTGTGTAATACATCTATAAATAACTGAAATTACAGCCTGCCAGCACTGCAGTGATTTCAATCTCTCTAGCAGCACGCAGTCCCATGAAAACGGCAGGGACTATTACAGCTAATGAAAAGGTAGCGTAAGCTCCATTTGGGCCGGACACCTTTCCCTCGCTCCCACCCTCTCATTTCCACATGTAGTGAGGTCTCTGGTGACTGACAGGCTCAACTCATAGAGGGCACAAACACATGCGCGCACACACACACACACACACACACACACACACACACACACACACACACACACACCATACACTGTACATAAACTACAGAACAGGGCAGCAGAATTCAACTGAGAATGAAAAGTGATGTATGATTGGACAGTGGGGATGGGGAAAATACTGTACATCCAGTAAACCATGCTAAGGTCCAGCACAGCAAAGCAAATGAATATAGAGGGAAAGGGGAAAAAAGCAGCAATGAGTTCAAGATGGCGGCAGTGCAGCATGAGCCAGTAGCAGAGGAGGTTGTTCAGTTCCTGCCGGCCCCTCCTCCTCCCCCTTGTCCCTCCTCCCTCCCAGCTCTCAGCACAGCTCACTTACCCTTCCTCTTGGCCTCTTCACTGTAGACATGGTGTTTTTTTTCCCTTCCTCTTTCCTCCCCCTCTCCAACCGGCTAACAAAAGCCTTGCCCTTTCGCTGGGTTTCTTCTCTCTCCGTTGCTCACTCACACTTTCTGTTACAAACACACTCACTCTCTCCTTTTCGTTTGTCTCTCACTCTTCCTTGAGCCGTGTGTCCCCCCCTCCCCTCCCTCACTCCTCGTTTGCCTCCCCTCCTCCTTCCCGGTCAGCTCTTCTCCTCGGGCAGTGCAAGAGCGCCGGATCTGTTCGTCTCCTCCTCCCCCAGCAGGCAGGGCTCAAGAGGAGCGCATGGGAGCTCACTCTCTCTCCTCTCTCTCTCCCACTCGCTCTTTCTCTCTCACCCTCGCCTGTCTCTTCACAGGGTGATGGGGGAGCAGCGCTGTTGGCGGTAGAGGAGGTGCGTGGCAGTCCAGGAAGCTCTCATTCTGCTGCTGTGTGCTGCTTTACTGTCGTCCGGCTTCACCCAAGTCTCCCTCACTCACTCTGTGTGTGTGTGTGTGTGTGTCAGAGTTGCCTTCCTCTCTCCTCCCCTCTCATTGATTCCTCTTTTTGCCTGCCTTTCGTGAGTGCACTCAGTGCCTCTCTGAGCCTTCACCCTCTTGTTTCTTGTTCTTTCTTGCTCTTCCCGCTTAGTCGTTTCTCTTTTTGTGCCTCTCCTCGTCTTCTTCACCAGCTGGGATAAGGTAGGTTACTCCTTTTATTACACACAAAAGCCTTTTTTGTGTTATCTTGCTCGCTTGTTTGGCTGATTGTTTTTTCCTCCTTTCTCCCCCACTTATCTTTTTCCTTGTTCTCCCTCGCTGCCCTCCCCTCTCCTTGGCTCGGGCGTGTGTGGCGAGCTCGAGACTCTGGCAGGCAGAGCGACGGAAAATGAAAGCACAAAGCAGCAAAATGCATCAGCATGAATATTAGAGATGTCGTTAAAACCCAGACTCGTTTTTCTCTCCCTCTCTCTCTCTCTCTCTCTTACTCACTCTCTCTCTCTCTCTTTGTAAGGAAGTAGGCCAGCAGATGGTGCTAGCAGTTATTACATTAACTTTCACAACTTAACCCCCAAAGTACTGGATTTCTCCCACGCCACAGATTGTCAACATCGTAGCTTTTCACTTCCTCATATTGGTTACTGATAGTGATATGTTGATTTATAAATAGAACAGCAGATTCCAAGAGAGACAGAAGAACAAACAGAAAAACAAATTTCCAAAGGCTAAAAATAAATTTCTCATACAAACAGAGTATAACAGATTTCAACTTCCTAATTAAATTGGCACACACAGCCTACACTGTCTCCAGCGGTGAATTCAAACACTTTTACCGGGTCAAAGCCAGGTCACCCTGCTACGAGTCTTGGGGGAGGGGTGACCAAGAGTGGAAGCTGGGATGTGTCCAAGACATGGAGCTCTTCCTGTGAACCACAAACTCTTTGAGCTAGAAGGCCTTTCAGGGAACTCCTGACAGCACAATGTAGGGTCCATGTGCACAGCCTGGTACATGGTATTGGGAATTATTTAGACACAGGCTGGCTTGACGCCAGGTACAATACCCCCCAACGACTGGGTTAGGCCTGAGCTACTGACGGACGCCATCAGCTGTTTTTAGTCTGTGTTTACTGTGCAAAACAAGGTAAACCAATATCCTTCCCACACAACACAAAGTCAATTTCAAATGCAGCTGCACACAACACAGTTTGTTGTCTGTCCAGTTCAATTCAAGGAAGGACACACTTTTCATGCCGTTTCTAAAAAAGAAGTTATTCTAATGGCCAAATCTAAGACACCAAGAAACTAAAGGACTAAATGGTTGCATTCATGGGATGAATAATTACCACAATTCAAAACACGAACAGCTTTTGAAACACATGCCATCTGACCGGTCAGGGTGACACAAGCTGCATGGCGGTTGTGAAGACATTAGTAAATAAAACGCAGAGTAAGACATTATCCTAGGAAGCAAGGAGTCAGACTTCCAGGCAGGAACACATCCCATATAGTGTTACTTTATATATAACTTATTATATTATTAAATGCCGATCCTCCTCACATGGGTTGTGAGTTTATGGTGTGAAATGTGTGGGGTAGTGTGTTGAGGTTACAATACAATATGGCTTTACACTCCATGTTGTACACATATTCTAACAGCCTTATTCAAAATCTGTATGTGTGTAAATGGGGGTGTTGTTATAGCAGTGGCTTTAGAAATTCTCACACCATCTCCCTCTGGTTTGCTCTTAACGCTCTATATTGTCTTTTCTACAGAGATCACAGCCATGTGTGCACAGCAATATTCCTTTCTAAGTGTTTGCAGCAGCGTGCCTTGTATCAACCTGCCAAGTCAGGCCTTGGAGTTTGGACTTTAAAGCAGACCACATGCTTGCTGCGAGCAGAGCAACAGCATTATCTCCAAGCGAAACAAATCTATTGTCAGATAATGTCCACCAGGCTACACTCCCCAAGGATGACTCGACAACACACACACTCACACTCACATTGTAATGAGTTCACAGTCACATATTGCATAGTCATATATTCAATCCACCCTAGACAAACATAAACATAACTAAAAATACAGTCTCCTCACAGTCCTCATTAAACTGCAACAGTGAAAAAATAAAGAAACTTTGTCATTCATTACTTTAACTGCCACAGGTTTACACAAGTATGCAATTTTGTACATCCCACAATGGTTTATCTTCAGGAAAAAAAACATCAAGTATTTGAAGAATAAAATAACCTGGTACAAGCCTCCAGAGAGTCGGAATAATGCCTCATTTAAAACCAGATTCAGTAACTATGTTGCTTTTAATGAAACATTTTTGCTCCATGGTAAATGTTTTTTCTACCCGGACTAGATTTTAAAAAATGAAGGGGGAAAAAAAAAAAGTATAGCAGTCAACAACGTACACATGCTTCAACGGTCACATGGCATGAAGCCACAGCTCCTTGGCAACTAGACAGTTAATATGCAAACAAGCCTGGCAGCTCTGTACAAGGGGAGTGGCTTCGTTTTAGGACAGATGAGGGAGGAGAAAGGAAGAGGGGAGGGAAGTAGAGAAGGGGAGGGGAGTAGCAGAGCTGGTAAAAGGAAGCGGGTGGAAAAAAAAAATGTGTGTGCGCATAGAGAAGCAGCGTGGCTGCAGAGGCACAGGTGTCTGTCGCTGAACACTCCATTACTTCCTCATCAAAGGGTCTGTATTAGTGCGCTACTGCTCTCATTTCTTGCCTGAACCACCATGAGAGTCTCCACCAACTCACCATTAAGAAAATGGAGAGCTCAGAGCTAGCAATGCACTGGCTGTAAATGACAAGATGGCTAGCACCCACGAGGCTCTAGAGCCAAAAGCCAGTTGTTACTCTCATATCCCAAAAATTAATTCCTTATCCAGCTCAAATGCAATGACACCAAGTGTCAGTGACAACACTGTGCGGGATGAAAAAAAGGCTGCACTGGAATAGACAACGCACACACTTCACATTTTTAAATGTTATTTAAGAATTAAATTTGAAAAGGTGATTGATAAAACACTACTTCTTTCATATAATGAGGTTTTCACTGGTGAATAAGTTTACTGCCATGTTCTCAAGCTAAAAATAAAATACACACAAAATCAAGGACAGCTATTCTGTAGCGGAGACTTAACTGTGTGATTTTGTTTTGTCTTCAGTGACCAATGCTAGATCCAATCTATCCTTGCCATGATTCTGAATTAGACATGCTATGATGAAAATGGATGGTGTCCTGTTTAACCATTTTTCTTTTTAGCCAAAAAAAGAAAGAAAGTTTAAACAGGCCTCAACAATATAATGATTTATGCATTTCTTGGAAAACAAAGCCAGCCTTCAAAATTTAATGAGAATCAATTCACAATATTCTATTATATCTATCTACTATTTTCATTTCATTTTGCAGCACAGAAGTAGATAGTCCACTTAAGTTGCAAGTGAATGAACACATAAAATCACCTGTAGTGAATTCACCAAATAGTTACCTGCCTTCTTGTGCTAAACGTATGGTCCTGTGATTTGTCCACGTACACTTGCAAACGTACACTTGTGCAGTCCTCCAAAATCCCAACTGCTCATTGCTGGATATGGATGACATGCATTGCATTTAACAGAACAAGTAAGGGAGTGATAGTGGCATTTAACCGGAATGGAAAAAGCACCCCCCAATAAAACTCCAAAGTTAAAGAAATAAAAGTATGAAAGTAGAAACCTAGTTGCAGTGGATTCATTTTGTTGCTTTAAAACACTGTTTCATTTCAGCTCGTATGTTTATAACTTCGCTTTTCTCCGTGGCTGGCTGATGGACCAACAATAGCACAAGCAAGAGTAGCCCACAGACCGGTTTTACCACATACTTCTGATACTGCCCCTATCTAATGATTTCTACAGGTAGATGGGCAGTTTGTAGCTGCCCATAGACATCTAACACACTGCCAATGCACTACAATCCCATGTGCACAATGAAACATGACATGGACCTTTTAACTAGGGAGCTCACAGAGTAAAGACCACTTGATGACTGCTTGAGCTGAACCTGTTATTTGTGTTCTTACCTCCACCTCAGTCTGGAAAAATTCTGGATGACCATGACTGTTTAATTTCAGCCAGGTTGTATGTTTTGAAAGGAGATGGGCAGGTTATTCATTCACCTTCCAAACAGGTGTTCTAGTTTAGAATAACAGAAATTGTTTTGCAAATATTTAAACTTAAAAAACAAACAAAAACAAAACATTGATACCAATGAAAGAGGTTTTGGCTTTCTCCAAAAGAAAAAACAAAACAAACAAACACCAGAACTGCTATTTTTCACAAGGACTTTCTAAGCTGGGTTTAATATACTTAAGATCAAAATGTATTTTTCTTTTTCATATGGTGAAATTTAAGAGGGAAATTGAGAGACCTCACTTAAGTCGCTGCCTGAACTATGTGCCAGTTGTTCTTATATTCTGAGTCACTCCCTAAACATTTAAACCAGGAAGAAGCCAGCTTTGAATATTTTTAATAAACTTTAAATTAGACATAGCGTTTCTCTGTCTTCTGCAAGTGTGAAATGTGTTAAACCATCAAAATGCTTGTAATGTAGGTGTTTTTAAAAAGGTGATGCTGCAGCTAGAAATAACAATTGGTCACATGGGAGTTGTTCAGGCCACTTTCATCTTACTATTAGTTCAAAACATTTTGTATAATACAGATAATTATAATGCTGCATCCACTGGGTTAACCATTCAATAAACCCAACACACCCAAAAGAAGTGAATGAGCATGAAAACTGTACTAGCCTAAGGAGAAACAACACTG
Organism: Maylandia zebra; assembly: GCF_041146795.1. Taxonomy (NCBI): domain Eukaryota; kingdom Metazoa; phylum Chordata; class Actinopteri; order Cichliformes; family Cichlidae; genus Maylandia; species Maylandia zebra. Next base: position 9,831,167 of record NC_135167.1, read on the forward strand.
TCAGCACACTATGCATTGTGTGTGCACATGTATGCATCTGTGAAGATAATTATAGATAACGTGCAAGTAAACCAGGATCTCAAAGCCGAAAAGGACGTTTTCTTTCCTCCATCCTTTAACAAACAAACATTCTCCAACAGACTGCATGATCTTTACATCAGGGTTATTTCAGTACAAATACAACACTAAATGTACTGGATACAGTTAACTAACTAATAGGTCCAGCAAATTGAAGGACAGGCTTTATAAATGTAATCATGCTACACTCCTTAGAAGCACAACAACAGATCCAACAGGCTTTCATAAAGAAAGACCATATATCCTTGTGTTTGTGCAATGCACTATTTGACTTCTTCCTTTATTTAAACAAGTTTAGCGCTGAAAGACATTCTTAATTCCAACAAAAAGCCTTTTGGGCGCAGATGGGATATAGGTATAGTATGCTGGACGTAATCATCTAGCTATGTCAGTTTTAAACACTAGGGGGTGACTGTGAGGAGACAAAGCAGGAATGTGAGGTATAGAGAAAAGATGTCTACAGCCACCTTATGTGATTCACATCCAAGTATGAGTCCAGAGTAAATGTCAGGCCTTTGTCTAAATTCCACTAATAAAGCAAAAGAGAAAAAAAAGAGGAAATTGATTTTACATTAAACAGTATTGTTTTTAACTCCTGAAGTACTATCACAAATGGGTAAATATTTGAAACTGTTTCTCTCTTTGACTTACTACCCACTTAACCAAATAAAACGGAGGCACTGTCTGCCCCGCAGCAGTGTTTCTAAAGTTACTAATTAAACTAAAGCCATGTGAATAGCAATAACGTCTTTCATTATGCTGATGACTAGATTTAAAATCATATTTTGTTAATTAACATACTGAGGAAAATAAACTCAGGTCTCTGTTTTGTGTTTGCTTTGCTTATGATGCTAATTTTCCCAGTGAGTGAACATTTTTAAAAAAAATTAACAGCCATGACGTGGGTTTGGGACTTGGTCAGAATACATAGTATGGTCTAGTCTGGGCTCTTTGACAACCAGGGCCAATGACTGAGAAGAGAGAGAGAGCAATTCTAAGTAGGACATTTGCCCCTCTTGCATCTTTAAGTGTCAGCTCAGAGGGCAGACACTCAGTGAGATTTAAGATATTTCAAGGACTAGCACTGCTTGCATGCACGAATGAGTAGGAGTCAAAATGAAAGCAAGAGACCATCCATCCAGAGAGGGACAACTCTCACAATTAGTAGCTGACAAACACACTTTACATACCAGCAGTGCAACTAAGGAGCCTCACTTCTGAGTACTGGTTAATATAATTAGTATACTTTATTCTTGACATTCAAAACAAATCTGTATGTCTTATCGCACATAAACACCCCCACACACTCGGTCTTATCTTTGTGGAAGTGCTATCTATTTGTATATCACTTTCAAACAGAGGAGAGGACCCTATCCTAGACAGAATATAAAACACAAAGTCAATGTGACAACACCAGTTAGTGAAGTCCTGTCATGAAGGGTCAGTTTTGACTATTGCCATCTTGTTGCTTTGAAACTGGACTTTTCAAGCAAGAAGTGTAACTGACTAAGAAATTGACGGACGGTGCATCATAATTTATATGAACTTTCTCAGTCTTGCTACCCCCTATTTATACATCACAGTTTAAGTGTAGGGAGAGTTTGGAAACTCATCTATTCCCTACAAAAATTAGTTTTTATGTCGAATCAAAAAGCTATTTGAGCTACTTGTATTGTAATATTTTTGATTCACATGCATTCTCCCAAATATATTTCTGTAGAGGGTCTACTGTTAGTCTCAAATGCAAGTAAATTCTTATGCTGCCCAAGATAACTAGCATTGCCTCCCTTGCCTCCAATCCACATAAGCCTCTTTACTTCACTTTAATGTGGAAAAAAAAACCCTACTAACAAGGGATGACATTTTTCAAGGTAAACTCATAACTCTTATTGGTGGTAACTCCATCACTGATCACCACAGCTGGCCAATCAACACTGTTTTCCCCTTCAACTCTGATAAATCCTGAGCTCTGCACTCTTTAAAAACATCTGTAGCCATGGCATTGATTCATCATTGGAACAAAACTAGAGAATGCAGGAGGACCTCTTTGTCTGTTATCTTGATTTAAATTAAAGCTTAATGTAAAAGTCTGTTTGCAGAGATACTCAGTTATTTCCCCCCTACCTCACTGTAGGGGCCTGTTTGCAAATGAAAGACTCCATAGTGTGGTGCCTTTTGAAGAAGGGAGGAGAGACAGACAAGCTATTTAATACTCATAGCAACAGAATGAACGGAACAAGTTAGAACTTTAAGCATAAAGAAAAAAAAGAAGCAGCAGCAAATTCAATGACTTAAGAGTTTTAACTTTGTAGGTGATATCCACAAATGTACGCCCACTAATTACGGTAGGCTCGTTATGATCATTCAACACCATATATGCACAAATGTCTCCTGCTGGTATAGCCTTACATGTCAGGCTGGAATTAGAAAATAAATCCAATTGTGTCTCTTTATTTTGCTAGCAGTCGAGCTAGTTGGATAGCTTTGCTCTGTGTTTGAGCCACACAGTACACAAACATGGAGATTGGACAGTGCCACCTTTGCATGACTTGTCCCTGCACAAGTGGTTTCACTTACTGGCAATCTCACAGGAGGGCAACAAGACCAATTCAGAAGATTGCCCAACCCTACCATATTCATTCAGTGGAGACCTGTCAATCACAATGTAGGCCCACTCTAAAGGATACCCTGCGTTACTGTACTTTTTCACTATCAACTGAAATGATAAAGTAATAAACATAACAATCATAGATCAACTGAGCAGTAGGGTGGTTTCCATTTTCATTTGTAAACTCCTACTTCTACAAATGGACATCCAGATGAGTTACCTGGTCATGAGAAAGAATGCATGTTAAAGGGATCAGTGTGTCTGTACTTTATATTGATTGATTGATTGATTGATCATACTTTATTCATCCCGAGGGAAATGATAAATGGTTATGGAGTCCATGGTCCATTCTCAGGGCTATGTGCTCATTCTAAAGTCAAATTTCATGGGACTTTGTTCATGCTGGAAGACTCCACTAAGGCAGAAACAATTTAATATGGGGACCAATCTGAATTGCTCTCTTAAAAATTGTGAAATGGGACATTTGCCTTGGTGGAGGATGTGCTTTGAAAGTGCCCTTCTAGAGGTTTTTTGAGTTAGTGTGTGCTGTGGTTGTTCTGAGTAATGATGTGGTGCTCTCTGAATCAGAGATGGCACAGCAGGTCAGACACCAGGCAGTGAAGTGGAACTGAACTGTGCAAAACAAGCAAGCCGGATGATGCCATTCATTAATGGGAACATCGGTGCAAACTGAAGAGTGGAGCCGAGAGGAGGTCCCTTAGGATGCAACAGAGAGAGAGAGAGAGAGAGAGAGAGAGAGAGAGAGAGAGAGAGAGAGAGAGAGAGAGAGAGAGAGAGAGAGAGAGAGAGAGAGAGAGAGAGAGACAGAAGGAGAGGGAGGGAGGATGGGAGGGATGAGGTGGAAGAGAACTCAGCAAAGGGCTTACTGCCAGACCTTTACAGCTCCTTCATTATTGAAGCAGTGCAAAGGCAGAGCAGGGCCAGTGCCTGCGTAAGGAGGAACACACATAGAGGCAACCACATACATTCATGCACAAGAAGCACAGTGCAGGTGTGTAGTTAACCTACAGCCTTCAAGATTTGATGAAGTGAGGACTTTTTTTCCCCCCCCAGCTTTGATTTCTACCTTCTCCTGTGCGCATGGCAGATATCTATGAAACGAAGAGAGCGAGAGTGCAGAGCAGAAGCGTTTTCCCCGCAAAAATGGAAAAAAAAAAGGAAAAGAATTACCTTAGTTGCATCTTAACTTTATATTAAGATAATGACATTTTAACAGTTAAATCCAAATTATAGATCATTTTTATGACATGTCTCATAAGCTGCAACATAAAACTGAGTTGTTGTTGTTTTTTTTCCAAACTAATATGCAATCTGAGCTAAAGGTAAAGAAGGTAAAAGAGCATGGTGAGGTCTAACAAGATCGGGTCGTCACCCCCAAGCCAACTGAGGCATAACGTAATTCACACCTCATCAGGGGTTCCCTGTTGACTAATTTACTAGTCAATTAAACATGAAAGAAAAAATACACTCAAATTGAGAACAATCAAAAAGGAGTGGAAACTGTATCCAAACAAATGTGGTTACACACTGCTCCTGTCGAGTTGCTACGTGCCAATTTACTCATTTTTTTGGTCAAACTACTGCAGTCATCTGCCTTACTTTACCCCTTACTAGTGGTAGGTGGGTGTGTTACATCTTTGAAATGAACCTTATGTGTAAGTTCAATAAGGAAGATGTGTAATCACACATCTGTGTACTACCCGAATGTTTGGAGGCTAGACAGTGCATTTCATTACTTCCACTTTCCCAAGTTATCAAGCTCACTGCTGACGTCACTGGTCTGGACCAATCATCTTTCGGCCCACCATCTTCAAGCCAATCGGCCTCCACTTTGTGCACTTTCACTCAGTGCTCATCAGGCATTCTCCCTCAAATTCAAATTTTATTTGTGTCACACACACACACACACACACACACACACACACACACACACACACAACCATACACAGTATGACATGAGGTGAAATGCTTATAGCTGTGCAATGCCCGACCATTAAATGACAGTAGGTTTACAGTAAGATATACAATGAAATAGGGCTGCACGATTAATCATTAGAAAATCGCGATCTCGATTCATACTTATGTGCGATCTCATTTCCAAATGACAACGATTTAAAAAAAAAAAAAAAAAAAAAAAAAAAAAAAAAAGACGACGACGACGACTGTACCGCATTTTGATCCGGGACGTACTCTGCATGAAAACAAGCGCTCACTCTTCTTGCTCAACAAATGACAAGGGCGGAGCCTTATACCACGTGATACAGAAGCTGTGCCGTGTGATGCTAAAATTAGCAGGGAAAAAACAACGGAGAGCACATCAGGGATGACGAGAAAGTAGGGCTGCTCAATTAATCGAATTTTAATCACGATTACGATCTGGGCTTTCAACGATCATTAAAAATGACTGAGCCGATTATTAGCCCCTCCCTCATTTATCCGCGACACCTTAAAGGCCGGTCCGTGAAAATATTGTCGGGCATAAACCAGTCCGTGGCGCAAAAAAGGTTGGAGACCGCTGATTAAGAGGACCCGAGGGAAGCTCAGAAAGCTAAGCAGAAGTTATTTGAAGAGGAGACTGACTGCTGTTGGTTGAAAAGAGAGGTTAAAAAAAAAAAACTTCAGTGGTGTTGCACACTATTTTATATTATTTTTTAAAGTCATTGTTAACCCTTTAAATCCGGTCAGAGCAGCATGCTCCGTTTTGTGTAACTATTTTTAAATCCCTGTAGAACCTGAACCGTGTAAGCTAGCGCAATAATTTGTTTTGCATATGAAACCGGAGGAGTTGTACTTACATCTTATGCCATCAGCTTGTCCTCGGTCACGGTTTCCTTCCACATAAAGCTTTGCAAATATTGCATAAAAAGCGCTTGCAGGAACAAAAACATAATATTCCAGAAACACGCTTTGCCGATCCGATCAGCTGTTCATAACACTTCCCAGAAAAAGTCGTCAGTGCGAACTATCACATGTCCGCCATTTCCTGGCCGAAACAGGAAGTGATGTCATTTTCGCGGAAATGTAGTTTTTTTTACTTGTAGGCCTTAAAAACCTATACTGGTCATGTTTGACTTTTCTGAATAGTTTCTGGGATGCGTAGAACTCAAATTGCACTGCTGGAAATAGTTTGTTTTGATGCACATGCTGTTTTCTTTGCAAATTTGCATCATAGGATTGTTTTTTTGTTTTTCCTGCAGCATATAAAAATTGCTGTATCTCCAAAATAAAACTATGAAGACACTCAAAATAAATTTCCTGTTGTTGTAAACTATTTTTTGCAACTTTTTTGTATTTAAAGTTTTGAGGGATAAACCTCTTAAATTTCTCCAAGTAGAAATATATGTAAAAAAACAAAAACGATTTTCAATTTTCTTGTAGTTTATTGCACTTTTTTGCAATTAATGTAGTTACTATGGACTTAATGCATACATATTATTAAAATATGGGCTATAACAGTTGTATAGCAACTTGAAATGCTCCCACAAATGGCACTACAACATGTAAAAAAATAATATAAGCTCTGGTGGACTTGGTTCTATAGTAGGTCTTAAAGGGTTAAATAAATATCGTCAAATAATCGAGATCTCAATTTCAGTGAAAATAATCGTGATTATCATTTTTGCCATAATCGAGCAGCCCTATGAGAAAGTGACAGGAGAAAATCCGTCCCGGTCAGCCACCCAAACATCAATAACGGGAACCTTATACAGCGCTTCCCTATACACGTCGAACTCCCGCAGGCACAAAGAAATTACGGAGGCTATCACTTATCACCTGACCAAAGATATGGCTCCCATCAACACTGTGCAAAACGAGGGATTTAGGAAAATGATCAACACCCTAGACAAACGCTACACAGTGCCGTCCCGCAACTATTTTTCTATTGTTGCACTACCTGCTCTATACACGCAGCGTCGAGCAATGGTGGAGACGGAATTTCAAGTAGTACAACATTTTGCGGCAACAACAAAACGTGAGACATTTGTTGTTTTTATGTTTATTTATTGTTTTTATGTTCAGTCTCAACTGATACGAAGTTGATGTGCAGTTAATAAGTGCAATAAATATTTATACTGGAAAAGAAAATCGTGAGAGAATCATGATCTCAATTCTAAGCCAAAAAATCGTGATTCTCATTTTATGCAAAATCGTGCAGCCCTACAATGAAATATACAAATTTACAGGTTACCTTCGTGTAAACCACCAGCTCCTCATCTCTGCCTCTCTCACATTACCAAGAACTTCATCCAAGCCTCCGTCTTCATCACCACCACCAGCATCTAGACTCCAGGGGGTCTTGCCTAAGTCATCACTAGGAATCTGTACAGCTGTGATGGGCCATTAAACTCTAGTTGCCAAATAGCTTAATTCAATCATGACTCGTGTTCAATCCACCCTAATGATCTTTTCTTATTAAACTTAAAGCTAACTGAAGTGAAATCAACAATATATGATTAGTTTAACCAACTAGCATTTCTGGTGCCAACATTTCATCAGTTAGTCAACTAGTCACACATTTCACTAGTCCCTTGTGGGGACTATATTCCTGGCTTTACTTAAATTGACAAATTTGTCCATCTTTTGTACTAGTATGAAATCACCTTAAGTCAAAGACAGACAGCTGTCAGCCACAAATGTCTAGCGGCAGGGACGAGTTATGGCCAGAGAAGAAGCAGCTTCCCTGCTGATACTGTTACAGCTGAACCCCAAAATAAACACAGAAATGCAGGGTTTAAAACACACTTCATTTCATAGTTATTCAGTTTCAAACAGACTGTCAAATTTTCATCAGTAAAGAACAACATTATGAAATGTTTGGCCGCAAAATATAAACTAAGGCTCTTCAGGTTTGTTTTCCTGATGCATTATTGAACAAAGTACATGAAACGATAGTTATTTTTGATAAAATTTGTAATTTTAAGACTATTTTTATTTTTTTATTTTTTTTTATTTTTAATCACAAAATAAAATACAAAAGAGTCCAAAATATTTATAACTGAGTCAGAAATACTAAAATGAAGTATAAATATATTAAAACTATAGTTAGGTAAATTACTTGACCAAATATACTGGTACCATCCATGCTCTTATTCAATGGCAACGAAACAAGTTGTATGAATCATATCAACAGTATTTGTACTATATTTTATTTTTACGTTTTTATTCTTTTCCACTATGATCTCAAAATTGTAATGCAGATTTATGGTGTGTGAAAAACTCTGAAGTTATTTTATGCTATTTGCATTTCTTCTACAAATATTCCACATTTAAATGACAAAAAAATAATTTAGCAGTTTTTAAAGGGAGCAAGTTAAAGCAAGTCTTCAATTATGCTTCTGATTTCAGCTTTATTTAAAAAAATAATCTTGGCTATGGTTGAGTTTAATGTTTTCAGAATGTACTTTACAAAAATGTAAATGTATTTTTTAACATACAATATATGTATTAATTTTACTGGTGTGATCAAACTGGGCCATAGACACTACAGTACAGAATAACCCCCTTACCTCACTCTAAGACTGCAGACTTACTTTCCTAATGTACTTAAAAGTAAAGTGGGAGGTACAGCTTCAGCTTCCAGACCCCTCTTCTGTTGAACCAGTTCCCAGGTTGGATTCAGGAGAGAGAGACACCTACTCTACTTTTAAAATTAGGCTTAAAACGTTCCTTTTTGATAAAAGTTAGGGCTGGATCAAATTACTCTCGATCCTCCCTTAGTTACGCTGCAGTAGGTCTAGGCTACTGGGGACTCCAACTGATGCATTGTTTCTTTTTCACTCACTATGTATTTATACACCACTCTGTATTTAATCATTAGTTATTATTAATCTCTGGCTCTCTTTCACAGTGTGTCTCGTCTTGTCTTCCTCCCCTCATCCCAACCAGCCGCAGCATATGGTCGCCCCTGCCTAAGTTCTGCCGGAGGTTTCTTGCTGTTAAAAGGGAGTTTTTCCCTTCCCATTCTCTCCAAAGTGATTGCTTTAAGGGGGTCAAACAATTGTTGGGGTTTTTTGTTTTCTTTGTGTCTAAGGGAATGGGGTTTTGGGGGCTAACAGGAAGAGAGAAACTGCATAGAGCATGCAAGACTACAGCTCTGCTCGGTCCCAACTCTACATAGTTATGCATCACACAAACAGCAGGTGCTGCTCTCTCAAACCCATTATTTTCAGTGGCTTTCACAGTACAACAAAGAATGACTGGACCTTGTGGTAACTTAAAATGGGCCTTGGGGTGTTGATGAAGCAGCTAAGTATGATTAACTCAGTTGCATCCGCACTTTATATAGCGATATAGCATTGTCCACATAACTGTTTGCATTTGTTAAAACAGGCCCAAGAAAAAAATCCTTGTGCCAAAAAAGTCCACCAGAGGATTAAATGACTACAGGCCTGTCGTGCTAACATCTGTGGCTGTGAAGTCCTTTGAAAGACTTGTGTTAAGCCACCAGAAGGACATTGCACTGGAAGTTCACCTAGCTTCCACCTGTCAGTGGATCACCAGACCATTAGCACCAGCCTCATCCAGAGATGTGTTCTCTCCGCTGCTCTTCTCTCTCTAGACAAATGAGTGCACCTCAGGAGAACCATATGTGAAACTCCTATAGTTTATCAAGGACACCACTGTCATTGGTCTGATCCAGAAATATGATGTGTCAGCATACAGACAGGAAGTGGATCCCCGCAATCTGAAGTGGTCCTCACATATAAACTCTGTCTGAAAGAAGGCCCAGCAGATGTTGTACTTCCTGCAGCTACTCAGGAAGTTCAACTTGCCACTGAAGCTGCTGGTCATGTTCTACACTATCATCATCCAGTCTGTCCTATGCATGTCAATCACTGTCTGGTTCAGCTCAGCCACAAAGCAGGACAGGGCCAGACTGGAAAGGACAATCATGTCTGCAGAGAGGATCATTGGTGCTGATGTTCCCTCCATCCAGGACCTGTACAGGTCCAGGGATAGGAGATGGGCAGAAAACAGCGCTACAGGATGTCATTTACTAAAACATTTGCTTTGACCACAGTTTAGGTAAAAAAAAGATAACCCCCCCCCCCCCAAAAAAAAAAAAAAAAAAACCCATCTGCAAACGTACAAATAGCAGCTGTTGATATAGCCGGTGTGAAACACCTCCAAACGGCTGGTGTTTGCTAGTTTTGCTGAACAAAAGAGAACAGCTTTGATTGAACTGATGGATTGTGTCATTGTCACCAATATGCGATCCACTTTTTAAAATCAGTATCAGATCAGTATTTGGTTCAAATACTTGACTGGCACATGGCTAATATGGTTAAGTGTGGGGTAACTTACTTAACAGATCTCTGTGCATTTTCCTGTTGTTTCTGGATATTTAAAAAACAAAAATTAAATTGAAGCTTGATGAAATGAAATTTTAATGGCTGTTTTTTGTTTTGTTTTCCTTTGGAAGGCCAGCACCTCTTTGATGGTGACCAACATTTTTTGTCATATGCAAGAAAAACCCTGGCTCCATGTGGATTACATTTTGTAGGTTTGCTACAGCATGATCAATATAAAAAAAATATACCCAAAAAGACACAAATAAAAGTCAGATTTTCACATTAAAGGCCCAAAATTAAGGTGACTAAAATACTCTTGTCATTTTTTTAACCTTTGCAAAGCATGTCTGACAACACTGTAGCCTGACTCACAAAACGGGGAGCAATGATTGATTATGACATACCGGTTTCAACAGTCAACCCTCTTCTGCTAAGGTAAACAGTCAACTGAGTAAGTCAAAAAACACACACACAAGCATAACACACAATAAAAGTCTCCACTTACAACGTCCATGGCAACTATTTAATGACTTCCTACTGACACAAACCTGTTTGCTGAAGTTACAAATCACTAAGCCAACTGCCGTCTCTCGGGACAATACAATTGACATTTAGTGTGTCAAAGTCAAGCTGTGGTGCAAAAACCACAGACTGGAACAGAATGACAGACTTATGCACTTATTCCAGTCTTATTCACTTTAGATAACTTTCCTTAAGTTTTTAGTCATATTAAGGGTTTGCTTTTATCCTCTCAATTTTCTCACTCATTGTATAGGTGTAAACACAAGGACAAAGGGGTCATTACTCCTCTGCGTCTTTTCTTATTTCATCTGTTGCACCCTATACTGAAATAATTTACAAGTGATTTTTAAGATGTCCCCCTTGAACTGAATCTTTTCATACTCAAGAGACACTGTGGTAGTCCAACCGCCCTTTCTGCCAGTCAAAGGTTAGCGTGAGTTCAAGAAGGTTGCGTCACAACCAAAAAGACATTCCAGTCACATACACACACAAAAAAAACCCTTCACATTTTGACCGCTGGGCAAACACTCACCCACCCATCACCCCCAAAAATATTCAAAGCCATTTAATCCCTGGAGAAGGAGGCAAAAGAGAGTAGAAAGGAAAGAAAAGCAGCATAAAAGGGCATACTTTAAATTCAGACCTACTGTGCAGTTGAGGCTGGCAGCGTTCCCACATGCTCCTGACACACTCAATCCAAGTACAACTCCCTCCTCCCTCTCAGTTCTCAGCCCCTCCTCCCACTGAACCCTCCCCTTCCGCTCACAGCAAAGGCCGCCTGACTTCCTGTCTACCTCTGACCCTCAGTTATCCCCCGCCCTCATCTGGCAGGCCTCCAAACAGACAAGACAATCAGAGCGGATGAAGCAGACAGAATGCTTCGTAGAGTGAGCAACCAAGACAGAAAGTGAAAGACAGACAGAAGAAGAAATGCACACATACAAAGCTCTGCGTGTCACACTGGAGCAGGTTATTAGACAAAGTGGAAAGTGTGTGAATAAGACAGGCTATCACCATGTGGGCACAGGTTTCTCCAAGTACAAGTGTGTGTGTGTGGCACATGTCGGTTGTGGGGTGACAAACGGGGTGACGCATGGTGTCATGTTTCAGTACTGATTATGGCATTGCTTGCCCAGTTTGGGTGGCTAGAAGTTACATAAACCCCAGAGAGGTCAGGAAGTACTCAAGCTAGCCTGTCACAGAAACAGCAATCCTTTTTACAAGCATGCATATTCAAAGTTGATGACTGGAAATACAACTCAGAGGAAAAGGCTGGGCAGAGAGGGGAAAGCAGCAATACACCAGCGATATAGAAAGCCAGCGGGGATGTACCTGCTCAGTATCACTGCTGGGGGGCCCCCCAAATGACTACAGCCACCCGGGCAATCAGTGTTCATCAGTCTCACTTCTCTTTTCTATTCAGCATGAAAGCCGTAGCCTCTAGTGTTATGAAAATTACAAACAGTAGAGTGTAGTAGCATGCCAAAGAAAAAATGACAAAGCCATTCATTAACACAACAAAGCTAGCACTCCACACATCCAGGTGCCAAAACAATGACAAATAGGGCCTTATATTTGCCACAACAGAATAAAATGAACTGAAGCTGAAATAACATCACATGGTAAAAACATGACTCCATAAGAAAGAGAGGCTTAATGGCAAAAGTAGTTGTCTTATTTCTTTTTTTATAAACTTGCAGCATCAAAATCCCAGTCCCAATCAAATGTGTAAGACCAAAATATGCAATGTAATGTCATATCGGCCTTATGGACTGTCAGTGAGCTGAGTGCCCAGAAATATTTTGGTTTTGAATGGAAATGGGTCCTCAACACCAAAAGGCAATACATTCAGTATTCAGCCTTTTGTTTGGCAAATATCTTTCAGTTTGAGTACACTAGGAACAGAAGTTTCAAATAAATGAATTTTCGTTTTTTCCACCCAAATTTAAGCCAGCACACTGGACTGCTCTGAGACGTCTGAAATTAGTCAAGTACAACATTCAACCACTAAAACAATTTCTTCTTTTTGGGTATGCAAGTGAATAACAGTAATTTGGCATCTTAATAAAAAAATAATACTGTGCTTCACTTTTTCCTGCTTTTATATAAAACAGTCCATTTTAAAATAGTGGATAGCAACAATATGTATTAAAACATTTAATTTTGATAAATAGCATTTTGTTAAAAGAGCTTGCACACATACTGGTGAATTAACCACTACAGAAACATAGAAATTTCGTATTTAAGGAATTTGTCAATCTTCTCAGAAGTGGATGCCCAAGTCTCAATGTTTTATCCAGTTTTCTTTCTGATTTAAAATCAGAAAGAAATACTTTTTTTCAATTACTAGTTACTTTTTAGTTTTACTAACTAAAGCACACAAGGTTCACATATTCACATAGTGCTTTTAATACAAACATTTCCTATTACACATATTTACTCCTATGTCTGCATCAAATATGCTGCTTGCAGCCTGTATTACATATATTTACCTTCTTAATATTTTTCTAATATCACAGAATCATCATATCTTCCTTTATAAAATTGGCCGCTCTGCTAATATACACTTATAATGTAGAGCTGTCCTTGTTTGGGACTGGTCATATGCTGCCAACTCTACACCTTTCATGTGAACGTGTTTGTAGTTACATTTGGAAACCTTAGGTTGACTTTTCAAGTTGATAACCACCTTCTTAAGGCCAGATAATGGAAAGATATCCTGGGTAGGCTGAACTTGTTTTGTAGTATAAGCCTTGGCTGACCAACACACACAATGAAGCATTTTCAAGTAAAGCTAAAAAGCTCTAGCTGAGCTTGCTAACTAGTTTAGTCGATAGCTGATTTAAAAACAGGGCTAGACAACATATTGATATTCTTAAAAGAAGAAAAAAAGGGGGGGGGGGGTGAAGATAATCATATAACTTATATATCTAAGGAGATATCAATGTTGAGATTTTAAAATCATCTGTCCTTCACAACTAGAATCTCAAAGTTCTGAGGACACAGCTGCCCTGTTTCTTTGTACAGTGATAAATAAAGTTAGAAGAAAAAAAAGCAAAAACAAGAGCATGTCCTCGGGGTTGGAAAGGCCACAGTGAATTCAAACCCAGGACCTTCTTGCTGTGAGATGACACGCACCATTGCACCACCTATATAACCAACAATTAATTTTCAATTTGTAGCTCTAAAGGATTACCATACCCTTAAGTCTTTCCTGCAAAAAAGCCTAAGTCAATATGACTTGCAAAAAATAAACAAAGTGATATGTGTGTGTATTTAGCAGACTTTCATTTTGCTTTACTGGGTACACTGCCAACATAGACACCAAACATTCAACAACCTATGACACTGGATAAATGTCATTATTTCAAACATGCCTTTATCAAATCAATTCAAATTTCAGTGGCCAGTGTGACTGCATGGTGGATGAATATAAAATGAGTATTCATTGCAGTCTTCTCTTTGTATTACTCAATACAATTTCCTGACAGCACTCTAGGGATGTCAGAAGACCGATCCTTACAACACAATTTAATATCAAAATCCTGAAAACGTGATGGTACTTGGTTTTTTTTTGGCATTGTAAGCAGTGTACTGACTGAGGTGGCTACTCTTCCAGAACTGCAGGGGGAGGCACATGGCTACAAGTATTCTAGTCTAGCCTTACCTATTGAAGAAGAAAGAAGCAAAGGCAAAACTAGAAATGGCACAACATATGAAAAATAGTGAGTAGTGTAGTGGTCACAATAGCTCTGTTCTGAATCACTGATGACAAGGGAAGATTCAGCTATAGAAGCACTTTGTGTTTAGAGTAGGGTGGGTTGAGTTGGTGGACCAAGACATTGATTTAATTGATTCAAAAAAGCCAATATCCAAACGATGCTCTTTCAGTTTTTGAACAAAGGGACGAAATACTTCCAATTTAGTGAAGACAAGCCTCCAGATTTCTTCAAAGTTTCAATTCACGGTAACGACATCCACAGTATTACCTCTCTAATTTTATCCTGAAATGCTTGTTACTATTTTGTTTAAGACAGCTGAGACTGATATTCTGAAACCAGCTTTACTCCAGATACTAAAATATTTTTCAATGGCTAAAATTAAATGCCTATGCTAACATAATATAACTAACAGTAGTAGGCCAGAACAGCACAGTAAGGTGGTGGTTAGTAGGGCTGGGTATCGTCACTGATTTCTAGAATCGATTCGATTCCGGTTCACAAGGTCCCGAATCGATTCGATCCACGATTCGATCCAATTCGATTCGATTTGAATCTGGGAAATTTTGCCTCAGACGTTCAGAAATATCATAATTCAGATCAGTACATTTACATATTTTTGTATCTATAAAAAGGAAGCTGACACTCGCAAGACTTTATCAAAGGTGTAAGCATCACAGCAGATGCCTTTGTGTCAAAGTAACTGAGGATAAAACACAGAAAAACACCAAGGTGATTTTCCTGGCCTGGGATTTTATAAAATTATTCTGCAGTCGATCAAAAACGAAAGAAAACCATTAATCAACATATGAACATTACCTCTGAAGTTACAGAGGTTTTATTAGAGACACGACTAAGCGTTTTATCGTAGTGAAAGCAAAACAGCAAAAGTCTGAGTGAATTCAAGACAATGTTTATGTGAAGTGTAGTTTGGATCGTCTTTTGTTGCTGGTTTGGTCAATATTGTTTGGAGAGAGATAAAGCTTCAGAATCAGCGCAAAAAGGGCATAAGCACAAAGCGTGGACCCGCTGAAACATCAGAATCAGTGAGCTGTTGGCTTTCAGCCCCGACCGTGTCCGTGCCGTCGGGTGAGAAAGGCGACATCTCACTGCTTCTGATCCATCGGCGGATCTACGCTTTGTGTTTACATCTTTGTGCAGAATCCGTGTACCTGCTCTCATTTACTGTTTTAGCTGTTTGGTGGTTGTTGAAATTTTATGAGGTTTAACCTGAAATTCTGGCTTTTCGGGCAAAATAAATTTATATTACAAAATCGATTCACGATTTTAATGAATCGATATCACGTTATCCAAGCCAGAATCTATTTTAATCGATAAATCGATTATCAAAACCCACCCCTAGTGGTTAGCACTGCTGCCTCACAGCGTAAAGGACCACACAGTTTGCATGTTCTCCCCTGTGCTTGTGTGGGTTCTCTCAGGGTTCCTCTCACAGTCCAAAGACATGCAATTAGTTGGGTTAAGTTAATTGCAGATAGGTCTGACTATGAGTGTGAATGGTTCTCTGTTTCTCTGTGTACAACCTGACCAGGGTGTACTCTGCCTCTCGCCCTATGGTAGCTGAGATAGGCTCCAGCCACCCCCAAGCAAACAAAGGACTTTGTGTTTAAGTACAACTGAATTTGGCATTGTGAATCTTTTAGTTCTATTGGTATTGGTACCAACTACTAAATTTCTAGTACTGTAAAATCCCCAGTCATCACTAGCTCTAGTTTCATTATTGCTTTTACTACTGGATCAAGATGCTGAGAATTAGAGATGAACCCTCAGAATTTTCCCACGCCTAAAAAAATAAATAATAATGTAGTATGATCTAATTGATTATTTACTCAAATTTGCAACTTAGTGTAGAGATGAAATGACCAGAAGAAAGGTACTTTTTAGTTTACCCATGTTTAAGGAACAAACTAAACAATTACCAAATGACCAAAGAAATGCGAATCATGAGAATCAGCCCACTAGCATGGAATACATGTTGCCAAATTGATTCATGGAAATAAAACAAGAGTTCTACACATATCTAGTAGTAGCTGAAATACTGCTGTGGTATAATTTTCTGTCACTGTGACAAAATGTGGTACTATTGCTTCTGGAATAGCAGGAACTATTCCAATGTTGTCTTGAGTACATCTGGCAACCGTTTATGTTTGAGGACTGATTTTTGTCAACACTACAGTCGTTCAAAACCAAGTCCAGAAACGTAACAGGTATGTAGCAAAAACCAAAATGGGTGTGGTTCAACCTTTGCTTATGTAATAATGCAGAAATTGCTACCAGGTAGGGTGTACCCAGCCTCTTGCCCTATGACAGCTGGGATCATGGGCTGCCCTTCCACTAAGCGAAAGAGGATAACCAAAGCTATCTCACTGATTTAATGTCAGTATGCTGACAGACATGATATTTGATTTGGTTCCATTGCAAGAAGGTCTGTTGTTTATTTTTAAATTTATTTCAACCGAACTTTGACATTTTCTAAATATTTAATTATGTAAAAGTACAGAATATTGAAACCTGTGATAAGTCTTAAATCTTAACCCTGGCGAGTCATTACATCTGTAGCTGACCATTACAAACATTGGAAATCCTAATTAGCCACATTCACTGTGGGGGAGTGAAGAGTGGGCCGCTATCCCCTGATGCCTTGCCTGTTCAGCAAACACACTATCAGCAGGCTCTTCACACATCAGTGCACATGAATAGCACAGTCAGCCTGTAAGCATCAACACAGGGCTGGATGTTGACACAGACAGGGAGAGGCTTGTTCATATGGCTGTGGTTCATGGCCCCATTTCAATCAAGGACCTTTGCAGATGAGCAAATGGCCTGTGTGGATGAGCTCTGGTTTAGGCGCAGCACCAGTTTTGTTATCACCTGCTGAATGCTGGGGTATAGATGAGCTACTCAAAACACAAGTTTTGTTTTGGCTCTGGGGCATATATTTGCTTTTAAAATTGGGGAGACATAATGGACCTGCTGCTAGTAAGAGGTCCCTGTTTACAGAGATTTAAATGAGTCACTCAAACACATACTATAAAATTGTAGTAATATAAGTGTTTACTACACTAGGGTAAGTGCAGATACAGACAAAGGTGAGGTTGGTACAATATTGCCAAACAACACTTCTGTACGGTTAGTGGTTATGAGATGTTTTGTCAGTAGAGGGCCATAGGAAACACAAGTGCTTTTATGGTTTTAAAAAAGTGCCTATATATAAAGCGTGCCTTAAAATAATAATTTTCATTGTTTTAGTAACAAAAATTCTGAAATCTAACACAAATGTTCTCAAAAGAAAACACAAAAATATGTTTCTATCTACATATGCACATAAAGTGTGCAGAGCATGATGAAAGGTCTGTGACTTTAGCTGGTGGTCATGTGTCACTCATGGGCGATGGTAGTGCATGGATGCTGCTAAGTTACAAGCCATCTGAGGTCCAGGAACCGCCTGAAGCCTGTTACAGCCAGCTAATGCATTCACCCAACCTCCCCCTCCGCTTCTCTTCTCTCTGTCATGCTCTTCCTCTCTGTCTCTTTCCCTCCCTTTCTTTCCTAAGCTCTCCTTTTTCCATGAGCTGCTGCCCTCTCCATCTCTCAAACCCCCTCCCCCGCTCTGAAGTGCTAACCACTCTCCTTCACCGTGCTCTTTTCCTACCGCTCACTCTCTCACACGTGCACACGCACTCACGCACAGACACACACAGAAACTGTGGCAGCTACCACAACAGCGTGCAACCTCCCCCACACTCCAGCGAGGCAGTGTGCAAGTGCTTCTGGCTTGCCCTGACCCACATCTTGATATAGCCCTAAGTATGCTTACAGCTAAGTCCTGAAGACTCTCCTGCCACTCTTAGCCTAATCAGGCCTGAGCTGCTGTCAGTGCACTGCCCAGACAGACAGGCCAGGTTGGACTGACCATTATCATTTTCAGATAGCTTTCAGACTGCCCAAGATACACCTTCCCCTTTCCACTGCTGATTGCAGGTTTTCTACTAGGCAAGCACATGTTCTACCTGAGATAGCTAAGCATTATATGAGTGGCCGAATTCTGTGCCATAATATGGAAAGAAGAAAATATTTCTCCATTATTAAAGAAAAAAAATATTTAAAATTGTGAAATTCAACACATCACTGTTTCATTTCATTCAGCTTATTCATTTTCATTCTTGTCACTGACTATAACTTAGAAATGGGTGTTAAGTATGAGGTGTATGGTTATATATAAAGATCAGTGCAGTGCCTTTAAACAAATGCTTTAGGAACAAAAAGGATGAAATGTGTTACCTTATCTTCACTGTACTCAATGGGTGATGGTTTCCTGTACTCAATTCCAATCTCCTGAGTAGTATCAGTCCAGCCACAGTTAGATTTGTCCTCTTGCTTAAAAACATGCTCAAGCTGGGGCAGTAGGTCAGGCAGGAGGTCAGGAGGCTCCAGGCCATCCAAGTCTTCATCATGAGCTGCTGATGGTAAAAGGCTGTCTCCCAAAGCTTGGTATCCATTAGTGTTGATAACCCTACAACTCTGAGGCTGCTCAGAAGGCAGGTGGGTGGTGATGTTGGGGTAGGGTCGCATAGATTCACCAAACAGCTCAGATGACTTGCAGTTTCCTTGGGTTTCTCTGGAGCAACGTATAGCACGGAAAGGACATTCCTCTGCCTGGCTAATTGGGGTCCTAGTGTGCTGCTGACTCAAATGTGCAGTGGATGAAAACTGGCATGGTGTCCCTGTAAGTTCGGGTATTGTAGAAGTGAGTGGTGCAGTGGTGTTGCTGGGCCTAGACACCGAGGCTGAGGACAAAGATTGCTCATTGAGACTGGGTAATTCTGGCTCCCCAGGATAAGTAGGGTACTGAGTTGGTTGATAAGCTCTGGCAGAACTGACAGAGCATATGGGCAGGGAATGAACCATAGATGATGAGTGCATGGGAAAGGACAGGTTAGATTCTTCCAGTCCTGTTCCAGGGAAAGCTTGACATTCCCTGACCAACTGGTAGTTACCTTGCTGTGGCTGTGTTTGCAAGCAAGTTGCAGTCATAGAAGCATTCTGACTTTCCAAATAATGCTTACTTGGAAGAGCTCTTGAGTGGAACTGCTGCTCTCTCACAGTTAGTTGGCGCTGAACCTGCTGCTGAGTGTGGTGAATTTGCTGTTGGCTGCTGGACTGGCCTCCCTGGTGAAACGGGAAATTGTGATGCTGCTGCTGCAGGGACACAGTCTGTGTGTTAATTTGTTGGTGCTGGTTTAACAGCTGTTGCTGATGACTTTGCTGTTGTTGCAGCTGCTGCTGTCGCATTCTGTGCTGCTGCTCCTCTTGCTGATAACAGGGATGGTGCTGTGTTTGATGTCTGCCATGAAGTTGCTGGCTTTGTAGTTGTTGCTGTTGATGACAAAGCTGCTGTTGAGGTAAGGCCTGGTACATGTTCCCATTCTGGTCTTGGTTACCCCACATCGGACTGCCACTGTTACAGAAGAGCCCATTGGATTGAGGAACTTGACTCATGGGAGCATTATGGTATGAGCCATGTTGCTCTGTAATCATGCCTTCACTTATGCCCTGAGAACCAGAAAATGCCTGAGCCACATTGGCCTTAATGTCAATGTAATGACCCATTGACTGGCTGTAACTAGGCATAGCTTGTTGGGTAGAAGCTGGTGGCATCATGTCTTGATGCTTCCCAGGGCCAAGAGGCTCCACTTGGAGCGGTTCAAAGTCAGCAGTAAGATTTAGCTCATCCACGAGTGATGGTGCTGAAGCGAAGCCATCGTCATCCAGCCCTTCCAAACCTCCACCAAAGAGGCTAGGGTCATTAAAGAAGTCCATGGTGGAGGCTGGAGGATGACTGGAACCTCTGGAACACCAATGGATCCAAACTGGTCCCCAAATGCCTCTCTTTAGAGCTACAGCATGCCGACTATATAGTTTTCATGCCCTAAAATGAAGAGAAAAAAATATAAATTATAATACTTATATCAGATGATAAAGTTTCAGCTGGTAATCTATGGCCTACATCAGATTTCATTTGGTAAAAAAAAAAACTTATTAGCATAATCAACCTTTAAACACATGCACAAATAATTTCCAGTTAAAAGATGACACAACAGTTTATCAAGTATATTTTTGTCCACCATATTGAACTTTGTCATCCACTTCATCATCAATGATGCATTCTTTGAGAGCAGTAAAACTGCATGACTCTATCAATCTGACATATAAAAGCACTTATCCAAGTGAAGGCTATGTCATGGTTCTGGAGAAACTTGGTACTGTCAGTTATCTGTCAGCATTGCCTTTCATGTGTGCAGCAAAGCAGCTGGTGCAAACCAACCGCCAGCCACCAGCAGGTGCCTCTTCCTGTACCCCCACCCTTTTCAAATACACACATACGCACAAATGCGCCTCAACCCCCTACCTTCACAACCAATGAAGCTGCCTGCCCTGCTACTGCAGAATGTGTGGGAGGTGCAGACAGCTGATAGAATTTCAACAGCTAAGGACAGAGGCAAAGGAGGCCCTTTAAGCATGCGCATGTGCGTGTTCTGCAACCACAGACCAGCGGAAGATGACAGAAGCCTACCGAGGTCAGTTATTATGCTGACTTAACATGCACACAGGCACACAAATGAACACAGACATTTGTCCCATATTTTTGTCTGGCATCTTTTTCTTTATCACAGCATATATTTAAAATAATAGCCATGCTAGTAAATGGTTTAACATAACATTCTACCAGCATAAAAAAAATTATGGTGCTCTCAACTACTGACTGTGTGATTTGTTATCAGAGACACCAGCCTAATATGGATAATATTATGCAAAAAACAACAACAACAGAGCAATGTGCACAAGCTAATAAACTAAAAAATGATTCCTAAAAAAGATAAAGTCATAAGTTTGATTTTTCTTGTTTAACTGGCAGTTATCCAGCTGCTGCTGCAGTTTTGTGATGGCTATAAGAAAAGCCCACCTAAAAAATCCTTTTGACTAAGTGATTCTAACAGCCAACTTCTCTGTATGCAAGTTAAGTTCACCTTAAGGTGAACCAGCATAGGTGGCCTGCTTGGCCCATAGCAACAGAAATGTCTACATGAACTCTCAGAGTTAAACAGTTCCACTTGCTACATTACGAGTTTTATAGTGACTTTATAACGTTACTAACATCAAACCTGAGAAATGTGTAATCTCATATATTAACAAACAATTCATAACATTCTCACCACCTCATGCCACTGCTTTGCATTTTGAAAGCAATATTTAAATCTTAAATTAAACATACAGAGAAAGGAAATCTACTTTACTGTACTATCACTACATTTCCTTTTAAGACTCATTGTCATGCACATTACCACTCTCCCCACTAACCAAAAGTCAATTCACACAGGCATGAAGCAATTCCTGTTTTCACATTGGGCTGTTCTTCAAGCTCAAGACTCTCTCCAGTGCTTTCTCTAGTGATCATTATGTTTATTGGGAAATCATGTGACTGCCATGTAATTACTTGTCAGTTTTAAGTTTCTGTAGATCCCTATCTATATGCAGGTTCCCTATAGCTAAACCAAGCAACTGCTAACCTTCAAACGCCACCCATCTGGCTCCGAGGCATAGACCAGTCCCCTCTCCCCTCTGATGCTTTCCAGCTGTTTCCTTCATAATTGTGACGTTGTGAGCACCATCCAGGCACGTGCAACTCATGCCTAATATCAACATGAACTGTGTTTATAAACTGCTCCTGAAATTTGGGGAGATGTCCGTGTAAAACTAACAAAATTGAAACAATATCAATTTAACTGAAAGTTGAAGCAAAAGCTAAGCGCGTATACGAACGCTTTTCAGTCCACTTTTAGGAAACTTCCAAGGTTGTTATTGGTAAAGTGTCTCAGTTGGCGACATGGCTATACCTCTGTGGTGTTTTCAAAGCCCTTAAGCGACCATGTTTAAGCAAGACACCGAGCTCACCTCTTGAGTTAATATCATCCTCTTCATCTTCCCTCAGAAATGGCTACAGCCTCTGCGAGCGCGGTGGTTGATAAGCCGACGAGGCGGCAATGTGTTGCGCTACTTTAAGCGCAACTGCTCGGCGAGCGGAAAGAAAATGAACGCACGTGGAACATTTGAGTTTTAGATATAAAACTGTTTGTCGAGGTGCGCACGTGCACTCGACCCGTATAACCTAAGGATTCAAAAGGTGTCGTGACGCTGCTCACAGAAGAAGATAGGGAGGGGGAGGGGGCCGGAGATGGATGGAGAGGTCGTCAATGATTGTGACCGTGATAACAGCCAACTACTTTATCCTCGCCTGACTTTCGTTTTCATTTCAAATAACCTGTCGAAGTATTGGCACTGTTAAGTACATCGGCGTCCACATTCAAGTGCCATGCTGCTTTGAGCCCGGCTGGTCGCTGTCAGTTCAGGACCACCATGACCAAGAAGAACCCACCAAGGAGTACTTTGGAGACACGCGCATTTACATGTAGGCGTCAAACTCTGAAAAAGTACGATGATATTTGCTGCTTTCGATGCGAATTCAAAGAAAACAAACAAGTTTTTGGCTCCTGAACACCCTTGCTTCTACAGGGAAGATACACAGCCAGCTAGGCGGTGTGTCATCAGACAGCTGAGGCGACCCTCATTGACTCACTGTCCGAAATTTGACAGCTACTTGACTGTATGAAACAGAAGCCCACAAGTCCAAACGCGTCTCAGAAAAGTCAACGTAATTAGCGCAGTTTCTTACCTGAAAGAACCACAAAGCGCAGCTCCAGACGCCAATGAAGACAGAGTGGTATTAGCGAAGTTGTTACTGTGTTGTTAGTTGTACTCCTGCTGGCGACCACGGCACAGCGGCTCTGCTGCTGCTGCTGACGTGACTGTGATAACGCCGCATTTGCATATTAGTAACCCTCTCTGTGATTGGACCGCTGACAATTTGCCAAAATCACTAATTTCCATGTTAAATTAAAAACCGGTTCACCAACTGTGACTACTTTGAGGACGGTGGCGCCAGGGCGTTGCTGATTAAATCATGTCATCGTTTGTAAAGTTGCTGTGTTGACAGAGTGCACAAGATGGCCGCGTCTAAACCGGAGCCAATCCGGAGAGGTTTTATATTCGCACATGTACCCTAGTCTGTCCTCAGTGCGAACGTGACAGGAGCCGGAGATGCTTTCAGCTGTGGGTACATAACGCCATCTGTTGCCAGAGGGAAATACTTCGCTAAAATAAGTAACTTCAAATTTGAACGTAGTTTTCTTTGATAGAATCATTTCTAGTATAACAGAAATCGCCACTTTGTATCAGTAACTGTATTGAGTAATTATGTTTGAAATACGTTTCTTGTAATCAGGTTTTCATTAGTTCAAAACAAACACTTGAAAAAAAAATACATAAACATACATAGCTTTTAAAAATCCTTTTATTGATTTCAAAGAATACCGTTTCAATTTCAAACCTAAGCAGTCAAGAACAAATGGTTCACGCATCAACACATCTGAACTTCTGAAGAGCCCAAATGGCATCATGTAAATTACAATTATTGTTACAACTTTCCCTCTTACAGCAGCTCAAACAACTTTGGCCAACATACCTGCTGTGCTCATTTCTTTATTGAATTTATACTGATTTTAAATCTATTTTCCTACAGTATTTCCAAATACAGCAATCAAGCCAAATTCCTCTGCTTGAAGACTTCAAGTTTGAACTGACACTGGCCTGTAACTAAAGAATATGAAGCACCCCAGTTTATTACCATCCTATTTTGCTGTTCAGAGTGTCCTAAATAACTAAACTTTATCAAAATAAAGGCGTTTGTCTTCCAGACTTCTGTAATTCTAGAGTAACGTCATTTATTTGGGAGTAATTTACAATTATCTACAAAAAAAAGGAAAAAAAAAAAAGACATTCTCTTACAGAGCACCAATGCAGATGTCTCTTAAACCTCAGCATAGAATCCATTATTTACACATCAAACCTTTAATAACCAATGATATATATATATATAAAACATTCAAAATTATTTCAAATCTGGCAAAATACATAAGCTTACTTACTTAGAATCTTATTTAAAACCATATTTGCCAACTCTGCTGCAAAGTAAGACAACCGTTTACACAGTGGAAATAAAAAATAACTCATTGTCCAATAAAACACAAATATAAAGCAAATGTCAACCTAACTTGGTAATAGAGGAGGATGTGACAGGGGGTTTTTTTTCCCCACCAACACAGCTGTGATTAAACATTCCGAGTCTTACAAATAAACAGTCCTGAGCCAAATTGAACAAGTGGTATTGATATGCAATCCACTGTACTTACAATAAGAATGAAAATAATTTCACTCACATCGTCCACAGCCTTTTGCAGCTGTATGTCATAACGTAACTAAATATGTGAATGGATAAGAAAACGAAAATGAGAATGTACTTTGATTGCATCTTACCCTAAAGGATGTTGACGCATCCATTTGTCATTGTTGATTTAAATATGATACAAACTTGGTTTCCTTTTTCTAAAACTCTTTGAGGCCTAAAAAAAAGCTTTTAAAGCCAAGCAATAAATGTGAAGAGCTAATATAAAGTTGCCAACTACCAAGGTTCTACTTTCACACAGATGGCTGATGCAAGCCTGTGGCATGGAATCTGATGCTTCTGACTCCCTCTAGTGGCCACTATCTTGACATTGCAGATTCAGCTCTGGGGAGGATTGTCTTCTTTGCTGAAGGGCTGTGTCGAGCCAGGCTTTACCCAAGACAAACCCGATGCCTGAGATGCCTTGTGGTGATCCTCAGGTCGTCTCTAGGGCAACAACAACAAATTAAAAGCTGCATAATAAGAATCACCAGATAAAATATGCAGATTAAACTCTCTCCTGCTTCGAAAGTGCAAAGTTTTAATTTAGCAAAACTTACCTTGTATGTGAACATCCTGTCTTTTGCTTCTTCATGTACAGCTGGGTTCCATGGGGAAAAACTGAAACCAATGGATCAAAGTGGAGAACCGAACACAAGATAATTTTTTCCCTCTTTAGAGTTTTAACAAACACACACACTTTTTTCCTTATTGTGGTCAGCACTAGAATGTGAAATGGACAGTTGACCAACCTTATTGCGTAGGGATCATCGATCTTTGGCTGATCAAAAAGATGACTGTTGCATAGTTTCACACTATCTACCACTTTGCTTTTGAACAACTGCACATCCTTCTCGTAGCTGGGGAAAAAGAAAGAAAAAAAAAAAAAAGCAAGTGTCAAACTTATTTAGCTAGAAACATCACTTTGCACCGAGTGCTAAAAGACCAGTTTCTTAGTCGAGATTTTAATTATGTTTTTCTATAAATGACTAACAAGATTTTTTTTTTTTTTAACATTTTCAGAGGAAAAATAAAATATACACACACAACAAGTTCCATTAAAGGAAAAAAAAAAAGGCAAAAACCAAGAATGTTAAACTCACAGTACAGCAGCCTCTGGGTTGAGTGGGTCTGTGGTGTTAATCTTGTAAAAAACTGTACGTGCATACATCAGGACTTGCCAGATGTGGTTGTGATTCCGTCTACACACACACACAGGTGGATGAAGTCAGTAAATGTTTGATTTATTTTAATTCAGTTACATATCGTATATAGAGAGCCAAAAAAATAAAAAATAAAAAATAAAATTACTGTGGCCCCAAGGTGCTTTATATTGCAGCATAAAGCACATATAATATTACTTTATGAATTAGTTGGTGTCACTAAGATGATTCCAGTGCAGCAGAGAGAAATACTAAGTTTGTTGAAGAAAACTTGCTAGCAAGCAGGTAATTTGTAAGTTAACTCTGCTTCAGGAACAGATGAGTTTTCCTCTGTTAACAAACAGAGCTGTTAGCTACATCTGCATCATGGAGGAGTGCCAAGATGCCTTTAAATGCAAAACTTGTACTACAGTCCATGCCACTGTCAGTCCTTGCTGAATAGCATAATAAACTTGTTTTTACTGCCTTGTGCGTAGTTCAGTTTTTGATAACGTCGAGAAGCACAGCTAGTCATGGCATACAGTTTTTGGATTTGTGTTACTTTTCAGAATCACGTTTCCTGGTGCATATCTCTCTCTCTCTCATATTTTACACCTGTTCAACTGTATGTTACAGCAAATATCTCAGGCAATCGCATGACAGTAAATCAGTCAGGCATGTAAACCTGGTGACGTGCTGAATTTCAAACCAAACATAAGAATGGGAAAGAAAAGTGATTTAAATGACTTTGAATGACTGGGTGGTAGCATGGGTGTGGGCACCAGACAAACTAGTCTGTTTGTTTAAGAAAATGCTGATCTACTGGGTTTAAAACACAGTCTAAAAATAGAAAACATCAGCAAGTGGCAGTTCTCTGCTGAAAATGCCTTGTAGGCACCAGAAGCCAGCGGCGGCCAGTTTCCTTCCAGGTGATAGAAAAGTAACAGTTACTCAAATAAGCATTTGTTACAACCAAGGTATGAAAAAGAGCACCTCTGTTGAACCTTGAAGCCTACAGCAGCAGCCCACACTGAGCTTGGTGATTCATTTAGTTGCTCAAGTTTTTCCAACCTCCCCCCCAATTCCTTCCACTTCAAAATATAATTCGAGAAAAGTAACAAAGCAAAGTACATAAGCAGAAAAATGATAAACCTACCTCCATTTGGTAAAAGCTCTTCTGACATCAAGCTCTCCAGACACAGGGTCAACAAGTGGATGGAAGACTGGTATGTCAAATACTAATTTCTGAAACAAATTGTTTGCACCATTTTTTCTTAAACCATATTTTATGACAGTTTATGTATACATCATTTATGCTGCTACTTCTTATTTATAATGACATACATCTTGCATTTTCCAATGTTTACTCTTTTTAGCTAAATCATGCAATCTCACTTTTTGGTAAGGGGCAAAATATCAAACAAGAACATTTTTTTAATACTTACAGGACACTCCCCATCTGGATAATTGTCTGGAATATACACAGTGAACTTGAAGACACCATCCTGGTACAAGCCATGTCTGATGAATATGACACCAAACCACACTAGACAGTGAGAGATGCCATTTTAGAATCACTTATCACTTTTTTTGTCTTTCCCCTGATATATAAAAAGTGATTAATTGCATGAACTTTTAAAAGTGGAATCCTTACTTAGTGCAGACTTGTAGGATGGCTGGACATAAATTCCAGGGAGCTTCTGCTTTATCACTAATGTGCTGCAGGTCACAAGAAAAATCAGAAGGGAAACCAAATAAAAACAATTTAAATGATACTGTGAAACTAGTTTAATACAAAATGTATACAGTGGGTATTTTAAAAACAAGGGCTACCAGCATATTGGAGCATGCCAAGAAATTAACAACAAACTGAAATTTAAATTCTGATACTGGACCAATACGTACAACTCAGCCAGCAGAGAGTACTCCAAGTAAAAAGGGCCATAAGAGGCATGCGTGCCATTGGCAGACTGGATTGGGGTACCCATTGGGGAAGGCTTGGTAATAGGGGCTGCATTCTTAGGAATCGGCGGAAGCTGCTTTCTGCCGAAGGGCATCCGGGCTGGACTGGCCCTCTGCTCCCCATGCCCGCTTTGTTCCTCGTTGTCAGATCTCGGCTGTTCAGGATTGAAAACATGACAGGGATCTTAACACATCAAACATTAAAGCCCATGCTATGTGGGAGGGGAAAAAAATCAGAAGGAACCCCCTCAGTCAAATTTAGATAGTGTATATAAATGCTCAAACGGTAGACCTAAGGAGTAATCCGATGGCACAGGGTAGTGACCATGTGCTGTGAGTGACCTCTCAAGTTACACTGCCCATCTGGTTTGTAGCTCGTCAGGGAGCCATGTCTAGACAAGAGCAAGCGTTTTCATGCCTAGCTGTAACGCCATCTTACTGATGACGCAAGGATGATAGGAGGAGTTGCGGTAAAGTGTCACAGTGCACTCTGAACACAAAACAGAAGAATGCTGTTTTGAATGGCAGGATACATCAGGAAGCCATAAGAAACAGTGCAAGAAATGCTTGCAATAAATATTGCACTTAAAAAAAATCACTTTAAAAAAACAAAAAAAAACAACAACCCAACAACAACAACAACAACAACAACAACGACAACAACAAAAAAACAACCCTTGACTGTAGAATGTGTTAAAATGTACCTTCAATGAGACAAACAAGGTCACTCACACCGTTTTCGTCCCTCCTAAATCCCCTCCCCACCACTGTGGGTGCTGGTGGAAATTTAGTCAAGCAGTAGCAAACTTCACCAAACACCACAACACAGAAAGAGTGGAGACTTTGTTATAATGTAGTTTTAAATCATATGGTTATAGTTAAACTTCACACAATATAAGCATATTTCCCCCAAAATGAGTGGAAAAACCACACCCTTAGGTCGAGTATGAAAGTTTTCCAGTTTAACAAGATTTGTTAACAAGCTTAACAATATGAATCCAAGTGGGAACAGGTGCGGGAATCAAGGCTGAGAAAAGACAAAGCTATACATTTTCTCAGTTTGATGTTTGTCCCCTCAAATGTTAAATTATTAGGACTATCGAAATCAAGTTTTGGCAGACAAGTACAGGTTTTATTTATTTATTTATTTATTTTAATCTTAGGAAGTGCAATCAGCAGAAATACAACCTTTGTAACCCATAGTAAGCTCTACTATACTCCAGG
The DNA here is from genome assembly GCF_041146795.1 of Maylandia zebra. Lineage (NCBI taxonomy): Eukaryota > Metazoa > Chordata > Actinopteri > Cichliformes > Cichlidae > Maylandia > Maylandia zebra. Next base: position 9,860,095 of record NC_135167.1, read on the forward strand.
TTTAATAGGCAGTCAAAACATTTTATATGTGAAGATTTTAGTTAAAAAACAAAACTTACTGCACTGTTAAGTCATCAAAAATCTCCTTTGAAAAGCTCATGACTATCATGTGCAGCACATTTTAGAGAGAGGTTTCCACAGGCTTGTACATATCTGAAAGGCACCTAAGGGCAAGCTTCTGGACACTAAAGTGTTGTATCAATATCAAGTTTGCCATTTTTTCCACAAAAAATACCGAATGGGAATGGCAATGTTTACAGTATGTTTACAGCTTAAAACAAAACAAACAAAAAACCTCCACAACGTTTACCTTACGACTTGTATTGGTAGACATGCTCCAGAAGGGGTTTAAGTTCATCACTCGTTCGAGGTTCAGACTGATGTCCCTCTTTTTATGAAGGTCCCACGACAAGTAGTCTCCGGGCCATTCGCTGCCTTGGTGGAAACAGGAAATAAATGCTATAGTTGAAGTCAAACACACACAACCTAAACACGCATCTCGAAAAAAAATAAATAATAATAATAATAACAACAATAATACTAATCAAGCATCCCATGCAAATTTAGCTAGCATAGCTACTTGCCACCACAAAGTTAACACTAGGACGGGTTGTTTCGGCTAGCTTAGCTTCGTGCTAACCTAGCTGTTTCATTGAAGAAGTTTTAAAGCTTGTGTGTCTAACGTTGTTTGTCGGAGCCGTAACAAATTTTAAACTAATGTTCTGATTTTAACCAAATGTATTGTTAAAGTCTCGTTATTTCTAGTACAAGCATGAGCGATAGTGTCATTCACCACAATCTGAGATTACAGTGCTACGTTAGCAAATGTTATGGACCAGGGTGTTGCAGCTGAACGTAACATATTTCTACTTGACAGCTGGAATTTTGGCAACATAAGCGGTCAAAGCATACGACGAGTTAATTTTACCAGATTTACACAGTCTCATTTGTTTTACTTGACTTACCTAACGTCAGCTTCAGGTTTAAGGTTACATTTGACGTTGCTAACAAAACCAGTCTTTAACTGTGGATCTTGCACTTAAGAGAGCTTATTAATTAAACTCACCGTATTTGCTTGAACTGTATAAACGGCCCTTTAAATATTAATAAATGTTAAGGCGTGTTCCACCTTAATTTTCGAAGGAAAGTGCACAGCTGCTCACCATTCCTTTGGTTACCATTCCAGCTAGCTGGCTAACGTAGGTTAGCTAAATAATTTGACAAACAGAGAAACCGGAGATCAATCTAACAAATGAAGGGCGTTTTGCTGCTGTACAACGCGTCCTTATTGGTTCATAAGGAAACAAATCTTAGCAGGTGATTTGCTGGTGACTTCGTCACGTGATAGACAGCGTGCCCTTTAACACACAGGCCTCGAATTCAATGGGGACTTGGATGTTTGAAATAATAATAATAATAAATAAATCCACAAATAAATAAATCTAAAAAAATAAAAAATCTAGAGAATAATGACATCCGAAAAACCCCAGAAGAGAGCAGTTCCACCAGCACAAATATTACAGTCTTCTATTTATGGTGACTTGAATTCAAAAAAGACAAATACTGCAATGTGAAGAAAATGTTTGATGTTTAATGTTTAAAGTTTAATTTAAACATTTGCGAATAATACACCTTAAAAGTCATTGTCTGTAATGTGGATGATAATTTATGTGATAATTTCTGTACTCTAAGTAAAAAAATAAAATAATAATCATTCATATATATATATATATATATATATATATAGATAGATAGATAGATAGATAGATAGATAGATAGATAGATAGATAGATAGATAGATAGATAGATATGTTTTATTTAGGAAAAAAAGCATGTAAAACAGGCACTTTTATGATAGAGAGACATTGTAATTTATTTTGTGAATAACTCGGTGGATGAAAACATTTGTTTTCCAACCCGTCTTCTCGTCATTTTTGGTAAGTGTCATATAAATAAGGTAAAATGGACCAATTGGAAGCCAAACTCTGTTATATTTTCAACTGACATCAATGAGTTTTCTCATTCAGTTGAAAAATAAGAAGCAGCAAATAGCCTAACATTATCTAATACATATACAATTACTGACTAATGTCAACCTCTATCACCCCATGTTTCAATTTATCTTTTTCTTCAGTGTTATGTTTTACATATTCCGCCCACATTTTACCTTTTTACTGTAAGTCTGTTCATATACTGTTAATATTATTGTTATGTGAGAAAAAGTAGATGCTGATGGAATCAGGTTATTAGACGTTAAACACTTTTTGAATCATATACAGTGGAAACAGTAAAGCAGTGATTATTCAGGGGTTACATGTTGCAGAATTTTGAAATGATTTACCTTTTTTTTAATATGAATTTGTCCTGCAATAAACTATGTATGATTATTTTTCTTTTATTATTTAAGAGTATATGTTCCAACTCCCATTTTAAATTTTTAAGAACAAATCCCCAAGATTTTTACTTTATATATAATTTTCCATATTAAAGAGGTTAAATGAACCTCTGATAGAGTTTCAGCTCTTTTAAAAAACATGTTTGTGTGTGCGCCTAATAGCCTAATGACTATTTTCTCCCTACCTATTTGTTTTTTGTGTATGATATTTAAAGTTTTAACATATTTTTCACTTTGAATAAGCTAACTTTTAGATTAAATAAATATTAGTGGATCCATGGATCTAGCATTTTAAATAAACATCAAAATACACACTGCGCTGTTGCATTACTTTAACCTTTCGGTGTACTGCATAACAAATTCCCCTGGAGGCAAGATGGATCCAAGCCATGTGTCACACATTTTTTAAACTTTTGACCATGCTTCATTGACAGTTTACTCTCTTGATTGATTGATTTCTTAATAATTACCGCTAATTATTTTTCTGGGTGAGAGGGGGGAAAAAACTAATTTAATGCATGGGTGATTGCACTAATTGGAAGAAATGACATTGTCCAAGTTTCAGAGTAAATACAAATTATTGACTCTGTTATTGTTATCTGATTGTATATTGTCCCAAGTACACGTCACTGTCAAAAGTAATTAGTGTACTGCTTTTTTATGGGGCAGCCAACAAGGCAAGGTCACAATCACTACTTTGGCATGTACAAATCAAAGACCACCTCAAAACAAATAAGTTTATGCCTGCTTTGCCTTCTTTGACATTGGGATAAACTGTGTGACCCCAACAAGGGTGCAAATATCCACACCACTGCTCCTGTAATGAGTTTTTTGTCTTTGCCATTGATTCTTTATCTAATCAATTATTGTGACCTTGTTTGGTCAAACAAATATACTAATGAATGTAATTAAAACGAGGAGATTGGATTACCTAATTAAATATGTGACCTGTTGGAGCTGGATTTGCTTTTATATTGAAATTTTTTGTTTAGCTGAAATGGCCAGAGTCAAATAGCATACCCTCAGCAGCATTCACTTTTTTTCCTTAAGATCTATTTGAGCAGGCGCTTAAACAGATTCTAAGTTTGCCAGGAGATATACAGCAAATCTGGAGTGTGCATTTGAATAGGAAGCATCATATTGGCATCAGATCCCTTTATATACATTTGCCAAGTAGATCAGTGATGTAATGGGATATTTCTCTGTCTGATTGTTCCTGTCTAAAAGATTTATATAGTATACAGTGGTTTCAGCAGAATTTTCCAGCTGTGCACTTTTAGATGGAGCCAGAATTTAAATTTAAGATGAAATATGTTCCCTTCTGTCAGTCCATATCTTTAGAGAATTTTAGGCCCGCTGATTCAGATCTACAATTTAGTTTAAATGACAGTTAAAAATTACAATTGGCAGTCCCTGGTGAAACCTGACTTGACAGCACATAGATAAAAAAAAGTGAAAACAGATGACTCCACATCCAGATAATATGTAATAACAATGTTAGTTTGAATAAAGAAAGCCAAATCTAGATTCAAATGTAATATTCATTTTAGAAATATGAACGACTGGGGAGTAAAGGTTAAAAAAAGAAAAAAAAAAGACAACATCAACCAAATCCTTCATATAGCAATAGTCTTTCCTTATCCCTGAGGCTATGGCCTGGCTAAAACCTCAATGCAGCAATTATTTGCTGTAATGACTGCAGTTGAAATAAGCCTGGAGATTTTATTAAACCAAATGAGAGAATCATCTGTGTATTATCACCTTGTGATTGACAGTGACAAGTGTTGGGCAGGCTCGGATGTGAGCATGATGAAGAAGCTCTCGGCAAAGCTCTTGATAATGTTACCCCTGATAAAGTTGCCTGGAAGACCTCAGCCAACATACGGGGAGGGAAAGCTCCACGCATATTAATTCCAATTGTCAGATCCCTCCAGTATGTGCGGGGGGGTTCTAGTCTGGCTGGCAGCCCTGGCTGCCCCTCTATTCACTGACTGGCATTTTACACAACTAATGAAAAAGAAATCCATTGTGCTGATCATATGCATAGATTTCATTCTATAATAATGATGAAATAGAAATATTCATAATAAAAGTAAAGGTCACTCACTGCTGTGGCTAAGCTTCCTAAGCTGCAACCTTTGCAAGAGCAGTTGTTAGGTTCCAGTGATAAAATAGGAAAGAAAATGGAGAGACGTCAAGTTTTAACCATACAGAAGCCAATATGTGAAACCCTGTGACCAATCCAATCTGCTGCGAACTGTACCACTACTGTACCATGTGTTTATCTCTCTCTCCAAAACAACACTGTTGATGTCTTCGGATTGAACTAACAGGCCTGTTTCTTCAGTGTCCAGTGGCAAGGTTAAAAGTCAGATGCACAGTTCTGATTTACATTGTTCTCTCTCTGGAGTGAAGTTTGACAGCTAGTGTATACACACTGCGGATTTGTCTGTCTAGTTAATAAAACACAGGGAAATATTAACAGCCACCTTTCCTCTCTGCAGCACACTCATCCTCCATATGTAGGTCATCTGAGCTCCTACAGGTATATGAGCAGTGGAGCACAGGGGTGGAAGACAAGCATGTCTCTCCTGTGAAGGACATTCACAAGATTATTATCACCCGCTACCACTTCCTCGCTGAGCCTGTCTTCATATGCATCATACATTGGCATTTATTAGTGCCATGCTCTAAGTACAGGCCATGTTATTGAATTTGAATATCAGCTCCTAGCCACATTCACAGGCCTTGGAAATATATTATATTAAGATGAAGCAATCTCATTTAATAACACACAACTAATAAAAGGAGAACAGATTGGAAATTAAATTTATGAATATTGCTTGGCAGCAGGAGAGATAAAAAAAAAAGCCAAGTTGGTCTGTCATATGCAGATATTTCTTTAGCTGTAAGCACAGGTATTGGAAATTTTCTGAGACCCCCCTCCCCACAACCCATGAGTAACATGTTGAGAAGCCAGCAGCCATTGTATATGAACATGTTTTCTGTTCTTCAGTTTTTGTCTTTGTTTAAAAGTAGAACTACAGGCTACCTTGACCTAACTGGATGGAAGAAGTTTGGACAAATTTTGCAGGATGGTGTGTTACACGTGATCTTGTGTAGCATTAAGTCTCCTAAGTTTTGGTTATCATTATTTTTACCCTTGTTAAATTGTGTGAGCATCTTATGGTTAAAGAGGATTCTTTTAAGCCAGTGACAAAATGTATAAAAAAAGGACATGGCCAGCAAGTACAAAAGCCTTTTTCCCTTTTTTCTCTAAAATGTTGAAAAACTGTCTTTCTTCCAAGAGCAGTCATATCAGTCTGTGCCAGAGCCTGGTAGCTCAAATTATAAAATGTCAGTTCTTCACTTTAAAGACTGCGCTTCAAATGAGCCCATAATTTTTCCCTCTTCTGTCATTTATGGGCAACATTCTGTTGGTCAGTGTTTTAGTGCTGCGTATGTGTGCACGTGCATATATCCCGCAACGTTTTGCCAAGACATCCGACAAGGCCGGCCCATCTGTGTGTAAATGTTGACTCCCAGCGGAGCTGTGACTGTCACTTTTGTCAGCCTAGTGCCAGGCATTGATCGCTACATATATCTTGCTCTGTAGGCTACTTCCAAAACTTCATCAACAGATGCAGCTGCAGAATTGATTAGCAGCGAGTCAATGACCAAATCTCTTAGAAAACATTTTTATTTATGTGTGTGTTTATGTGGATAGCTTAGAGGGCCATTAGTGGGATTACCTTTGAGGCTTGGCTGAACAACAGATGTTCAAGGATAACTCAATCAATTTGACTTACAAGAGGCCGCAGTTGCCGGAAACAAGTGATAGGATTTTGTATGTGTGTGTGTGTTGGGGGGAACTTGGGGTGAGCAAAAACAGTTCACTGCGGTAATGAGCAGGTGCAGTACGCCCATTTTTGAGAGTGAGATCATTGACAGGTTTTCTAAGATTACAGCACAAACTTACCAAAATGAATACCTCGCTAAAAATCTTACAAAAGGTTATTTCTTAAACGAGTTCTGTCTTCTTTGACTGCATGCTGTTATTTATAGATATAGGTAAACACAAATAAATATAAATTCCTAATTTCTATTAAAGTAAGTAAATGTTTAAGACAATAATGTGTTTGGCTTTATGCTAAAAAACCTTATTATTGCTGTCATTTATTATAAGAAATATGTAAAGTACAAAATATATGTATTAATTAAATATGAGCCCAAACAAAACTATAAATAAGTAAAACATTTTCAATATAAGGAGCACCAGCCTCCAGGAAGTTTTAATTTGTGTGGAATATTGCATATAATTATACGAGCATCTATACCGAATTCAAATGAATGTTTGATATGGATATTTCTTATTATATTTAAATAATCTCAGTTCGGCACAAAATTGATTATTTCTCAGAGAAGATCGCGTTCTTTCATTCTTTTCAATTTTCCCGTTTCCTCTCATGAATCAAATGGTGAATAAATGTGTTGCAGAGACTCACGATCTGCCTTTCAAGTCCATGCTTATGCTTCCTTATCTGCAAACTTATTAAAATTAAGTCGGAACACAAAATGGTATTTAAAAAGTTTAAGTGAAACAATTTGCATTGGGAGTGTGTGAAAATGCTAATGCATTCTTTCACTAAGCCTCACAATCACTGTCATCCACTTTGAGCTCTGATTGTTTTCCACATGGATGGCTTCATTCATTATTGCAAAATTATAAACATAAAGAATATCTCTGTATTAATATTTCTGCTTTTTGTAAAAGCTCAATCAACCATAATGTCCTCATTTTTTCTCTGTGAACCTCATTTTATATTATCTCACTACTCAAGGAATGGATGTCCCAAAAGGGATTTATTTCATTTATCAGGATTATTGAATTAAATTAAACGAGACACTTACCCCAAGCCAAACAGTGGTACCTTATCCACTTAAAAGGTAGGCCTGCTCTTCACTGCTATTTAGGCAAACACATTAGGCAGCAAATACCTTTTGTTGGCTTAGCTTATGTTACTGCATAATTCATTTGTTCATTAAGCAAAAGTGTTGAAAGTGCTTGAGGTAAGTGGAAATGGTCTAGTATTGAATGGATCTTTAATTAAGGTACTCTACAATGACAGCTACACAACGGACGACATATGCATCATACTTGTTTACAAGCAGAATTAGTAGGGAAACAGACAATAACTTTAAAACAATGGAAAAGAGTTAGATGGGCTGAATAGGTAAATACACATGTTTACTTTAAAAGAGTATTGATCTGTGCATATGGACAGTATAAGGTGCATGTGCGTCTAAATCAATTTCACAAGCTATCGTTTAATTTTTTAAAAGCTTTTTTGTGTGCAAAAATGTCATTTTTATTACCTCAGAAAGGCAAATATCTAAAAGCTGAAGAGTCTGGAGAGGCGTTCAAGAAGCCTCCTGTCATACTTGTGTTCAGCAGCAGATGGCAGGCTGTTTCCACTGATGGACTAGATCCTGACGCGAGCACATGCTGAACTTGTGTACCCCGCTGTTGGTTTCCCAGACCTCACTGCTCTTGCCTGTGAAATGCATTCCCATTAAAAAGGCATTTCTAAAGCCAACGCCAGTGCTATAACAATCATCTCCCCAAAGCCAAGCCTCCACACCCGGGAGCACGGCACTGCCACACAGGCAGACATGTGGCGGCTGCCACAAACAAAGGCCCTTGCTCTCCTCCCTATTCCTCTTCCCTAAGTCTCCACATGGTTACAGGCCGGCCTGCCAGGGCCAATTACACCCACAGCCCAGTGTGTGAGGTCTCACAGAGACCCCAATCACCACTAACAAGATCAAGGCTAACTCTCTATCACATCACATACACTGCAAACACATACACCTGCACATGTGTGTGCAAACACTCTGACGCCTTCGCCTAACCCAGCCTCTCCCTCATTCTCTTCCTCTCTCTTTGGCATGGTCTGAAATTATAACACATTTTGAGTGGCTGTGGAAAGTATATAGCTTTTTTTTAAGAGCAACAGAAATAACAGGGTGACAATCACTGTGTCAGACGTGGCTGTCTCATTTTACTGTATGTCACCAAGTTCAAGACTTTGTCTTGGTGTCAGTGTAGCATAAATACATCGACATGCTCCACTACACATATCCAGTGCATGAAACATTTGCAATATATTAAGACTCAAATGGTTAACTAAAACCAGAAATAGTCAACCAAAGTCATGTATACACAGTAGACCTTAATTTTAGATATGTTTGCTCCCGTAGAAGTTTTCGTTTGTCTTTTTTGGTTTTTTAAATGCACCACATTTCTCCTTTGTACTATTTCTGTTGGGTCTGTGTCACATTTTCCTCAAACAGGACTGATATCTGATATTGTTTTGTCACTGTTGATTACAAGGGCATACATTTACCCTTCTTATCAGACCTGGCGGATGTGGACAGGGTGGATGGGTGACAGAGAGAGAAACTGTGGCCCTGTACCCTGATACAGCCATCAATACCCATGAGGCCGTGTGTCATGCAGCAAGCTGCCTGAACAAAGGTTCACATACCTCCTATGATAGGCTATCTTAGTGAGAGCCCATGCTTTGTGTCCTCACACCAAGCACTGATGTGGCAGCTTGCTAAATAATTTGTGCTTCTTTACCGGGGTCATTGGTTAGAGAATCTGGCTCTTGAATAATTAATTGAGACATAGTCTAAGCAGCCGACTTCTGTTTCTTCCTAGTTTCAGCCAGATTGTCTGCCACTGTCTCTGCATTCGTACTGACTTGCTGTCTAATTCATCTGGATCGAAACCTCCATCATAATCATGCTGTAGGCAGACTGGTGTCAGGAGTATCTTGTCCTGAGCATGACCCATTCTTGAAAAAGAAAGCCACACACAGCCGCAGAATCTATTTTAATTTTGTGGATAAAAATAAAACAACAGCCTATTACCACCACAGCTTTGTTTAGCTGCATAATTGCTTTTCATTATTGAATGCACAATTGATACCCACAGCGTAGGTTGAAAGAGGCACAGTTGTTGGAGTAAGGCTGGAAATTAGATCTTTTATTGATACCGCTGTGTCTCAGATCTGATTCTTACAAATGCTGAGTGATAAAACTGGAGCCTGATTGTCTGTCTGTCTTTGTGAATACTAATGACACTCTTCGGGCAGACTGATAGTAGCCTAGAGGGTGGTGAAGCTGGCGTGTTACTGGACAGCTCTCATTCAAGTGAGATGTCATAAAGGGTAAACTGCTACAGAAATGATAGCTCTCATTTTAAGGGAGGTTTTAACATTTTGGGGAAATAAGCTTTGCTTTTCTGCAAAAAAAATTATGACTCATGTCTGTAAGAAAATATAAGATGACTGCAGCAGCCATTTAATTAAGATTAACACAAGGACTGGAAACACAAGGGGAATGAGTTGAACTGGCTCTGTGAAGTAGTTGCTGGCCCCTGTAACTCATAGTTTTTAACTCATAAATGTAAAGTGCCAAAGATAAAAAATACATACAAAAGGAAGAAAACCATAACAAATGTATTTGCAGCATAAAAGTGAAAGCACTCCATATATACAAACAAAATACTCTGTAATTATTCGATTTTTTAGTAGAATTACTAAATTTAATAAGTTCACAAAATACCTCCGTTTTCAAATTTTCACACATTTTAGTAAGGCACACACAACAGAATAATGAACGAATAAATAAATAACTTTTGCCACCACTGAAGTTTCCTCAAAAAAGGAATTAATGTTTGCAGATAACAGTTTTTCTTTGAATAAATAATGCAGTGTGACTAAAAAAAAATAATTAGACAGCTTTTTAAAAAATGCTCCAAAATGCCCCGAGGGTATCAGCATTGAGCGTGCCTGACCCCAGCGAGAATCTCACTTCGAAATCAGAAATTTCATTCGGACACTGGGAGTGTCATTATTGGGAAATCAGACACCAATGAGGCATAGCATCACTATTTTGACCTCCAGAACCAAGAGTCTTGTGCATGCATTCCTGAAATACTTTCCCATCACGGCAAATGACACTTAGCTACACTATCTGTTACTGTGCTCATCACTAATAGTGTCCCACTTACATATACATATATATATATATATATGTATATATATATATATGTATATATATGTATATATATGTATATATATATATATATATATATATATATATATATATATATATATATACATATATATATATATATATATATACTTATAAATTCTCTTTGATTTACTTTCATATATTGTCCTTTTTCTGTTGTTTTGTGGTGTATGACCAAGGCTTGTACCTCGGGATAATTCCACAACACGGCTGTCATGGTGTGTGTCCTTCCAGAGCAAGCATGAGAGATAGGGCTATAAGTCTGAGGTGTACGGTAAAAAGGACAGTAAGAGATAGAGCTCTTTAGAAAAATACACCAAGACAGGAAGAATGACACTTAGCCCTTAATCATCTCTGTGTCTGCAGGGATTCCCTGTACTTTTGTGTCTATTGCAGATAATGGTCTTTCCTTACTTGACAGCATGTCTTTGCCGAGCTGGAGCTCTGTAACCAATGCTTAAGTGTATCAGGGTGACAAAGCGTTGCTAGATTCGGTGGTGTCACAGCTCATCATGTAGTGACATTGCTGACAGCTGTGGTGTTAAGACAGGGAGGCTGTTGAATGGAGTTAGAATAGATTCTAGTATACTAGACCCAACTTCCATAACAATGCCTTCCCCAAGGATCATGCTGCAATATGCAGTCCAACAACACCAGCTGGAACCACTGGAAGACAGGGAGGGGAAGTAATGGAAATCTGGGAGTGCAAACCGAAATGCTGCTTCAGTTATTGGAACACATGGGTGCTTGTGTTTCAGGATAAAAACCAGAGGCAAAAAGAGTACAAGAATGACAATGTTTTTTGTGGGATTGAGCTCTCACGCGCTAGAGTGGCTAGAGGGCTGTCCAAATATACTGGCTCCTTCCTCCGAAAAACTAAGGAAATGGTCTGAGCCTTCAGATATAACCACACCATCTTGAACGTGTCCAATCCCATCAGTTCTTTTCTATGAGACTGTCAGAGAAGACAAGTCCTTGCCAGGTTCTCTGCTAGTTTTAAGCAACTTCCTGTTTGCTGAAAACGGTACCGACAAATTGTATAATGACAAATGGTGGCCCAAACGTCGTGGGAGCATGTCGTCTCGGGACCTCAAACTCAGTTGCAACTAATTTTGCCTCAACCCCAAAACAAGCAGAACAACATGACAATGATCAGGCTTTGTCTGTTTCTATGCAAAAATGGTCTGTGAGGTTTGGCTTGAAGTGAAGAGAGCTATACTTATACTTATCCGCTTTCAGCTGGACTGTGAAAAGTTTTTTGAATAAGTGTGTTCAACATTACACACGAAAAAGTGCATTTTCTTCTGTCTTTTTACATGTAGCTCATTTTACCCAAGTTGGAGGACGAGTGTTCAGTTTAGTACCACGATGCGCTTGAGAGACTTTCCTTCTAACTGGATTTCAGTGTTTAGGCTGCTGATCGAGACCCTGGATTAGATTACTGTCATCCTCTATCAGATGTTAAAACTGAAAGAATCCAAATGTTATAGAGTCATGTTGTGAGTCATCTTTACGTCCACACTTATTAAACTATATAGTCCCGCCTGTGATTTAGGATATGCTGGTGTCTTTCACCTCCTTGTGTCTGGTTATCCTGCCTCTTAAAAATGTAAGAATGGGGGAAATAAAGCTCTAGTAAGTGTTGGGGAAAAGCTTTACAAAAGGTATCTTTATGCAATAATCACCTGATCTTATTTCATGCACAAAGTAGAACTAAAACTCTGGTTATGTTGCTGAGATACAAAGAGTTAATGCCTCCTGCTTCCAACTTAATTAGCGTTGGGTTTTAATGTATCACTTTGTAACTTTTCACAGTAATAACTGATAACCTTTTCACTTAAGTGCTGTCTTGCTAGGTTGTTGAGTATTGAGATTGAGTATTGAGTCTTGTTTCCCTGTTTTTAGAGGACATTGTCATTAATTGTTAACTAATCAGAGTGAAGATGATTTTCAGATTGATCATATGTTGTATTTTGTCTTGCTTGCTGGCTTGTTAACAATGATGCACACTCAATAATCATCTTGTTTTGTAGAAGAGAACTTTAGTGCTACTCCTTATACCACCTCATCACATATGAGAGGTAGTATTACCTCATCAACAGCCCTTTTCATTTTTATCACTCTTTGTTGAATTACTTCCTTCATTCTTATATAGCAGCAATACAACACTATAAACATTTCCTTAGCTCACAGCACAAAGTCCTTCATATCACCAAATGGCCATCTTTAGAAGCTGCAATTGTTTAAATGAGGATCTGTAATGCTGACCGTGTGCTTATGTTTGGCTGCTCACAGTGTCACTGAACTGTAATAAATGTTGTGGTAATCTATTTCATCCCCTGACCATTAGCAGGCTGTGAACACTCTCTAATACCAGTCTAGGCCTCATTTTCCAGGCCTCTGATCGCACCAAGTAGTGGGCACTTAATTCCCTCAATGAAATGGGGCTAGTGATTACCCAGGCAGAGATTTACTATATCACAGAAAATTAGGTTGATTTTAATAAATTAACCATCCCACAGAATAGCAACATATGCTCCCAGCAGAGAGGTGGAGAGGTGAAGGGAGGGTGGCGGTTCTCTGGTGCCAGAGCCAGTTGTTTTAACAGTTAACATGTATTAAAGAATAGCAGAGGAGGAGATGGGTGGGTCAGCTATGGGGTGTCCCATACCTAAATAAGAGATGTTAGCACTTAGTTGCTTCATGACTTTGGAGTCCTTGTAAACAAGGCCAATTAAAGCTTCTGGTTTTATCTTCAGGCTTCTCATTGGACTCCATCAACCTCCACATCTAAACGATCTATATTTATAGCTTCCTGGACCTCCCAAAAAGCCACTGGCCCTTCCATTGGCAAACAGCAACTTGTCACACAATGCCCGAGTAAATAAAATATGACTTAGTACATTTTCACCATGTAGCACAGGGTGTATTTTACTTTTATGGCAGCATATTTTGCTCATGATGGAGGGTGAGCGCGAGAGAAGCCGAAATGCCTCTATAAATCATTCCTTGCGTTCTACCTCAAAAATAGTGCTCACATGATGAATGCGAGTTTACTGGAAGCATTTTAACTTTGAACAATGAGTCTGTGTGTGTGCGTCTGTGCGTCTGTGTGTGACAAATCTGGAAGCATTTTATGGTCAGCCGCAGAGGCCTCTGTGATTGGACAAGATATGTCACTCCTGGTCTTAAAAGGCTTTGCACAACTGCGAGGGCATCCGCGAGTCATCCCGACATTTGTGGGATGAGAAATTCCACGGATTCACCACACAGTTCATTTCTATCCAAACTGCTTATTCTATCCGCAGGCCCTTACAGGCACACGATTCAGCTCAGTAATTTGTGAATGTGGTACATAATCAATATCCTTGGATTTCTGAAGCTTCATACTGACTAATCTTAAAATGGATTTGTCATTGTTACTGGAAGATATTGTAGCTCTGAATCACATCACTAACTCTCTAATGTGTGTATGTTATTGTGAGCCAGGCACTCAGGGAACTACAGCTTCTCAACGGTGAACCTCCTCATTTTGCTGTCTGAATGAACTGAACAGGATAGAATATTTTCTTGTGGCATATTTTGTGCTTTCACTAGTGCATTTATTCATTATGTTTTGTAAAGACTTTGATTTTACCTCTAGTGGCCATTTATCTACACTTTTCAGGTCAGTGCTTTCCCTTTTGCTCTCTCTTCTACTCATCTAGGATGACTCATGGGTTGTGCTTATGGTATTTGCTTCTTTTGTCTCCTCAAGAAAAACGTAATTTTGATATATATAAATTAGCAACTTAAATGGCCAGCTTCACAGTTAATTCATGGGGCAACATTAACATTTATTTGACTATATATCTTGAATACACGTAATATGTGTTGACATATGTGTTGCTATTTGATGAATTCAAGATCAGCAAACCAATGTCTGGCTCTTACAAGACAAATTAGCTTGTTGCTAATTGTATTTGGCTATTGTTGACAATATGACTTTCCTGTTTCTTATGTGAGGGCATGAAATGAAAGTTTTGGACCAAAACAATAACGCAGTTTCTTTGTAAGAAATACCTTTTTACATTGCTTATGATCCATCCATAAATCATTCCATCCATCCATCCATCCATCCATCCATCCAGTAAAAGGTGGAGTAGACAGGTCAAATCTATCAAAGTGCTAACACGGAGAGAAAGAAAACTCTTCATAATCTGCATGTATCCAACGGTGCTAGCCATTGCCCCACCATGTTGTCCTTGTTAACATAATGATATATAAAATATATTAATTAAACAGTATTCCAGTGTCCAGGGATGTCGTTGGGGTAAAGGTATATGCTTAAACGTTTGTTAACATATTGGAGTAAGGCTTAGTGTAATATACTAAAACGAGTACAGCAAAAGGACATGAGGAAAATAGCAAAGATATCATAGCGCTGTAAGAAGAATTTTACACATTTAATTCAAAATTGTAGAAACATAATATGAATTGCAGACATGATGAATTATAGATGTGAAAATGACATCAAACAAGTTTCATTTCTTAAATTAAAACTCGCTCGCTAGTAATATATTTACACATTCTTGCTAGTGGATGTTTGGGTTTTGTCATAAGCTCTGTGAAACGCAGGGCTTCCAGAATTCGTCATATCACCACATTGCTGCTTCTGTATTTCTCAAACCCATTCCAAACACTCCCCCACTTCCCATTCAAGATAAATATGAAACCAAAAGGAGAAATTCATGCTTGGAGCAAGAGAACTAATCTCCCTCCTGCCTGTTTCACTTCTCTGTGTTTAATTGATAGAAATTGCATGCATCAAAGAAAACGCACACTGAGATTTAATGGGCATAAAATGGACATTAGCATTTTAAAGAGATGGATTAACACATTAATCCAGGCAATTTTCATCCAGCACTTCCAATGAGATCGTCACAGCACACAGGCTCCTAATGGGGCTTAACTGGCTTTTTGCTTTAGTGCTGCTCTTAGGGATAACACCAAAACTTTTAGTTTTTGGAGAAGGGGGAACTGAAGGGGCTTAATTTGTGTGACGGATCTTTCAGAAGTGAGCTTTTACTTCTAAGCGAACAGACGTCCGCATGACACATTACACAAGTTGCAACAGTGCCATGGGTGCACTCTCATTGTGCGAGGGGAGACGAGAGACGTGCGTTTTAGATGGGGAAATTGCCCGTGCCTAAAAAGCAGTCATCAAAGGACTTGCTGTTGGATGAACATCATGGAGTTGACTTTTCATTCATGCTGAACATATGTGGTTTTGGTCAGGGAGGCACACTGGATTGTTTAGCACAACAACTATACGTACAATAGAAGTAAGTATATGATTTCGCCACTATGTGGTCTTGTTTTATGATCAAACGATGTACAATGTGTGCACCATCCAGCCATATGAAACATATTTGGGATGATTTTCTGTGAATAATATCTACAGATGTGCAATGATTGGAAGTTCCCACACCCGACCCCAAAGGTAGAAGCTGTACTTTACAGCTACGGATTGTTTTTGACATGCAGCTTGTCAAACCATTTGGCTGCTAGCTGGCCTCAAAGGAGTGCTGGCTAGGTTTCACGTGCGAGGGGACAAACTTGTAAAGGATGACGAGTGCACGTGTCCCAAGCTTTTCCTTCACACACATGAATATGAAACATGTTGACACACACGTTGCACCAACACAAGCCATGATCAGTGGCACAAATCTTCCGTGGTGGTGTTTAGACTACACCAAACTCTCTTGATGCAGTGTGTCCTCTACAGTGCTACGTGCTTTCATTTCCATCCCCATACGGCCGCTCCACCCTTTTGTTCAAGTCATTTACACCGCAGTTTATGCACACAGAACATGTAAGCCCGCTGTACCTTCATGCAAAGAGAATGTAATGTAGGTCATCAAACAGAGCCGAGTGGGAGACAGTTGTTGTTTGTGAGCAGTGAGGAAGCCTCCAGAGTAAAGAACTGATGTGAAAGGAAGGGTGTAAAAAAAACAAAAAAAAACAAGCCAAAAGAGAAAAATACAATGAAGCAAACAAAAGCTTCTTCGACAAACTGTTAAAATGTAGAGTGCATCTGTTTTGGGTGTTGTCACTAGTGGATAGAGGTATGGAAATGCAGGAACACTGCTTTCTCTCATTCGCTTTCCACCTGTCTCGTGCTCTCTGGTGAATAGTTTATGCTACGCACCTTCTATTCACCTCTCCTGTACTTTCCATCCCATTATCACTCTAACATGAGATTGCACTCAACACAATGTTGGAATTTTTGATAACATGAATAGTGAAACTGAAACACTGTTCTGAATTAATAAACAACACAGTCTGGAGCTTTTAGAGAGGAATCTACCCTTTTCCTGCCTTTTTGCTATGTTATTAATAAAATAACTTTTTCATTCCCTGCCTGTTATCCAGTACCATCTGAGTACTATTAGAGAAAGCTCTCAGCTTCCTGGACGGGAATCAGGGATGGGTGTTTCCTAAAACATGCCCTGACAGGATGCTGTGATTTGAGTAACCCCTGAGTCCGCAACACAGATAACACGGAAAAGACAGACTACCCTCACCCAAGGCAATGTCTTCCCCCTTCTCTCAGCTACTTTTGTGCAAAAGTCTGCAGGCACAAGTGCTGTCCTATGAATGTTTGAATTGCACTCTGGCCCATACTGGGACCAGAGAAGATAGATGGCACTCTCATCTAGTGAGAAATCATTTACATGCAATGAACACATACAGAATCCCATAAGTGTATGGCAGTTCTATAGAGCTTTTATCCATAATTTCCCAGTTTCCCAAATACACTTATTTTCATCCAACTTTCATTTCCCCCACATGTTTAGCAGAGACCCCTTTGACCTCCTCTGTGAAAGATAATGCGCACATTCCTGTGGCTACCACTCTGTCACAGTTGGCAGTTTCTTGCCAGACAATAAAACACACAAATATTGTATCCAACATGTCAACAACACCATAAACTTCGATAACCTTTTAACCTCACTCACATTAAGCTATTTTTGTTATCACCTTTTCCAAGCACTCATCAAGGACTCCTGTTATGTAACCCCAATAACATTTAAACCTCAAAATGGAAATGTTTCACATAGGAAGAGGCCTACATGGATTTGATCGCTGAGAGAAAGAAAACTCATAAATATACAGCAAAATGGTCACCCAGGGGCAAAATACAGGCTGCGTTTGAAACGCAATCAGAGAAATCTTCTTCTCTCTGTCCTTTGAGAATAATTACACTTACTGTATCTGCTGCTCAGTCTGATTCGTGTTAGCAGTTTGAGAGACAGCCAAGGCACTTGGATGAAAAGGACAGAAATTTATTGCACAATGCTTGTCTTTTCATTTGCCTTGGCCAGGCTTTCGACAGCCTCAAAAAGCTGGTAAGCTTGGATACTTTGAACAGCGTGATAAGGATCAGCTCAAGCGAGACAGACGTTAGACTAAGAAGAATCCAATTTTACATAAGGACTTTCAAAGAAGTGCGACATCTGTAATTGAAAATAGAGTACCCTGATAAAGTGATCAAAGCGGAGCGCTTGCAAAGTTAATAAAAATAAATAAAGCTTAAAGTGCAGTTCTCTTTACTGACAGAAAGGGTTTAAAGATGATGCTGTTTCATCCGTAATGCTGAGACCTGCTTTTTAATAAGGATCATAATGAGGGGTTCCCTATCTCAAAAAAAAGAAGGAAAAAAAGACCAGGAACAGGACAGAATTTGTTTAGGACATCCGCTCTGTTCGATGTGTACGTGTTCACGTGTATGGCTGTGAGTGCACGGAATAGATCCATTCATTCCTGATGTGGCTCTCAGCAGTCGACAGCTCTGCCAACCGTTGTCATTTTCTGGCAGGCAGATTACTCTTGGGGTGGCATTTTCACAGTTGTCAAGTGAGGATTTAATGGCCAATTATCCTCAGATAAATATATCTCTGCTGAGGAGAGGGAGCCATCGTGTGAGTGGGAGACTATTGCTTCTAATTGTGAGCTAAAGAAAGACGAAAACATGTCTGGTCAAAGCCTCCGGAGACTGGCCGACATCCTATATCCCCGCACTGCCACTTCATCATTACCCAAGATGGCAGTTGGATCCCTTAAAATAAAATCCACTGTACTGTAAATCATGTGTTATGCTTACAGCACAAAGTACACTGTTAAACAGGGTGTCGCCATCCTCACTTTGACCACAGCCCCGCTGTCGATTGCTTTTTCGTTTTTTTTTGTCACACTGGTGTTCAAGACAGAGAAGGAAATTGCTCACTGAGGATACTGCTCAGGCCAGGATGATGACTAAAAAATGGGAATGATGGGTTTATAGAAGGAAAACATAGGAAATCAAATTTAGCACCTTACTGCTGAGATGCAGAGGCAACATTGAGGAGAAAACCAAGCAGATTTTTCTAAAACATCAAAGTCAGATTGAGTTTTTTTTTTACATCATGCTATGTTTTTATTAAGAAACCAAATCCTGTTTAGACTAATATACTTTTAATTCTTTGTGCGAATTTTGTTTTTTGGCACCATTTTAAGACAAGAATGTGTAGTTATTGGCTAGCACTGGCAAGCTCGGCTAGAAAAGCGCATCAGTTTTATCTGTTACTGTGCTCATCACTAATAGTGTCCCACTTACATATATATATATATATATGTATATATATATGTATATATATATATATATATATATATATATATATATATATATATATATATATATATATATATATATATATATACACTGGGAATTTTGGAGCCAGTCTCCTTTGGAGGGACTGCAACTTTTTAGGCATTTCTACGTTAGCCTAATCAGCCCTTGAGGTTGCCACCTGGTAGGACTTAGTCTCTGTAGTCAGTAAGTGTAGCTAATTAGCATATTTGACAAACTGTTTCCTACCAATGAAATAAAACTTCAGGCACTTACAGGCCTTTTAAAAAGAACTTTGGCAGGTGATTGGATGAAGCCTTTTTAATGCCTCACATTTGCAGTCAGTAGTCTGCTGATTGGTCTAAACCAGTTATGGCTTGGCTACAAGGACAGTTTGAGCCTGTCAAGATCGATCACCTTCTGATAATAATACCATAAATCTTGCAAGAATCTAGCTGCCAGGCAAGGTAAGGTCAAAGCACCCTAACAATAATTTTAAAGCCATTTAATGAAACCAAAATAAAAGAGATAAGACTTGTAACTTTCTTATTCCCATTCTTCACTGAGAGCTGCATCAGTGACTCCGAAAGGGTCATGCTTATATTGGTTTTGACTTATGAACTGAGAAAAGTTTTTTCTTTTTTCTTTTTTTTTTTGAGAGAGAGGTGGCAGTGACAGAAACAGGCTGGTTGCAGGCTCCAGTATTACACAGACACACGTCTCTGTTGCTGGCAGGTTAGCGGCATGTGGATGTCAATGGGGATCGTGGCTAACAGGCTGAGAGGCCTGCACTGACGCCACCTCAGGTTAATGACGGTGACAGTCTCAATCGCCGGGCTGGTGGAGAAGATTTAATGCTTCCCCTTTGGCACCAGGAAGTGCTGATAATGATGGTGGGTGGCATGGAGCGTGTCCCTTCTGACACCAGCAATGATTTAAACTTCTGCAGTTGTGAGCAAGTTCGTATTCACACATACACACTCATAGAAACAGAAGGACTTCCAGTTATTCTGTCCAAACTATGCCCCACCTAACCTATTGTCATTTTTTATCATTAGAAAGAAAATCCTTGACAACTGATTAATTAATCAGGTCTGAATTAACATCATAAGTCAGGTCTTGGAACTTTGGTCAGTTGGGTGAAACCTGTAACAAAATATATTAACTGTGTAAGATCACGTACTCTTTTCTTTCTTATGCACCATGTTCTTTAAACATACTATCTGTACGAATGCCTTATTGAATGGTTCTGCAACATAAAACTAGATTGTACACACTGGCACTGTAGAGAACCAACAGCAACAATATCCCAGATTCTATTGTGACGGCTCTTTTGTATAGATTTAATAGGAGTAACTGGCTTTGTGACAGCAGTCTTCAATTTTTGTGCAGCCTTTTGGTGGTAACAAGCTACATTGCTAACCAGCTATCAGATACAACCATGTGCAATGACCTGTGCTACACATGTCACAATCTAAGCTTGTCAAACCAGGAACCAGACATATTCTATGCATATAGCTCATTATTTTTGGATAGTTACATGCAATTCGGTGGTGTTTAAAAAAAAGGCTAATTACAAGTCATCTTTAGGTTGTCACATTGCATGTCAATATAAAGTAAAATTTGACTTATTAAGGGACTTTTCTGTCAATTATTGAACATTGCCTGGCACTGTTATGCTAACATTAGCTAAAGGTACTGTCATTCATTAAGCATGATATTTTGAACTCTCAGTGGTGTCGATCCTAATGGCCACTCCCAAAACACTCCCAGAGAAAGCACACTCAAGAAAACATAAATAGTATTTCTATGAACGTGACATCATGCAATGATGACATATTTACCTCTAAAAGTATCACCCAGCCTGAAACACTCTGGCACAGGTGATGTGTGAGCTCATCCTACCTGCTGATGCAAAGTAACCAGAGTGTAAATGATCAAAATTAAACTGAACATTTTCCCTCTCTGTTGCTACATTGTTCACACTTACCATCACTACTTCAGCTCTTTAAATCGAGCCTTTCCTTGTCGTTCCCTGCTATTCTCCGTTTCCTCATCTTTCCTGCCTCCACTCTTTATATTTACATTATCGTCATTGACATTGTAATGATTGGTGTGATTATGCATGCAGACGGGGCTGTGAACGGGTGTGTTGACACGGTGTTGACAGGCTGGCACGGTCACATCTCTCCCACTGTCTCAGGTGGGAGCTCTGGTTATGCACAGTCTTCATTTAGATTCGATTACAGTGATGCACGCCTTATGGGTGTCACTTCTCTTCCGCTTCACAATTTAAGGAGAGAGAATGGGCAGTAATTGTGCTACCTGGGTGCTGAAGCCCTGGTGGCAAATCAAGCAGCGGGTGCGTAGTGGCATATTGTCTGGCTGCTGTTCCCCAGCTCATTTATTTGCCTCCAGTTGTCAACGTGGGAATATCACTGTGTGCAAATTAGCTAGCTGGGCCTTCAAGGAGCCACGCTGCCTCATCCCGCCCACTCTGCCCGAGTGATGCCTGTTATGTCCAATTACACACTCGGTAGCCATGATTAGCGCATTTAACTAGCAGCACCAGCTTGAGCACCCATGCACACGCACTCATAAAGGAAACGTACGCGTATGGCACAAACTGACACGCAAAAGATACACAGCCTCATTCGCATCTGCTTCATTACCCACGATCCCGCTCACAGCAAGTATGGTGTAGTGTCTCCTCTGGGTTTTCATCTTCCTTAAGCTTCCTAGGGGCCCTCATGATGTGCACCACAAAGCTGAGAGAAGCTATCCACTCATAAGTGAAAAGCTATATAGATAAAATACATTTTAGATACCTTGTCATGCACATTAGCTTATCTTAAAGGCAATGCAGATGAGCACAGATGTCACACTTACAAACAATACTATTATGTGACACATGCCACTTTGACACATATTCCCAAAGTAAGGGAATCTGCTGGGAACATAAAGATCACAGTTTCTTCTCTAGTCAACAGAGTGAATTCTCATCTTACCTTCTCCAAAGCCTTTGGGTATTGCATATTGCAAATAGCCTACAGCAGTGCAGTTATGTGGAACAGAATAGAAAAGCATGCTGGTTTTGGTTGGTTAAAAATGAAACGTGAGCTCTGTAGCGTTTACTGTCGTACAGTTGTTGTTATTTCAGTCTGTAGATATTTGCGGCACATCCCTCGACATGGTCCGACCAAAGAAGCAGCATTACTCAGGCTCTGGCCACATGTGAGCCGCACATTACGACAAGCTACGCTGGCCTCTGACCACCCCTGCTCTTAAACTGCGCTGAAAACAAAAGGAGACGGAGGGTTCAAAGTGGTGTCTGTTTTGTGTGTAGTCATGGTGGCCATGGTTGGATGCTTTCATCATATCTCTCAGTGATGCCACAGTGCCTGGAGGGGGTGATGTCACCACAAGGTCAATGTCAAATATGAAAGAGGTAGTCACGGCTGCCAAGGACTTGTGGGAAGAGACAAATTTAACCAGAAGTGTCCTGAGATTGGAGGGAACCAGGCACCATGTGGCACATTTGCCTATGCGCCTCCACATCAGGCCTGCATACTGTCAGCCAACCGTAGGCCTCAAGGTCTGGGGATGCAGATAGTCAACCACATGCTTCCGTTTATGTCTCTGTCACTCTTTGTCTCTTCTCTCGGTCTATCTGGAACGCAGTCAAATGGACAAAGCGCGCTGCGAACAAAGAGAGCATTGGTATCCTCAGTACGACGCTTACTGCTCGGAGCAGCTGTGGAAATGTCAAACAGGGCTGAGATGAGAGAAGTGTTGCGAGTGGGATGAAACTGCTGACACCTCATTTCCTTTCATTCCCAGTTCTGAAGCTACTTTTGTCACAGAATGTTTTATATATGTGTAGGCCCTATCTCTCGTCACTTGTGCTTTTCACCCGACATCAACCATAGAAACACAACACATGCTATCACGCGAACGGCTCCTTGTGAGCCATTTGTTCTGCCGTGGCAGCGTGCTCTTTGTTTGAACCTATACCGTCTGTTTCTCTCAAAATTTACTTTTCAGAGGGAGTACAGAGGGAGACGCTGTTATTCAGACTGGCTGAAGGTTTTTCTGCGCAAGTGTGTTGTGATTGCTGTCTCTACTATCACTATTCTTTTCTTCCTGAAATGTAAATCTCATGTTTTAAAGATTCCTTTAATGGGAATCAAAGTCTAAATATTTCAATACAGCTATTTTATTATTCAGGAGACTCACAGGCATTTCCAGCCATCTGACTGTGAGAAATCCATGTGCCTCACGTCTTAGCGGTGCAGGTACATGGCTTCAGCTGGCAATATTACAAGGATTAGCATGGCATATGAAATATTTAGTGGATTTCTTCTCCCCTCCCTCTAAAACCTAATAAATCAAATGACTGCCAAATGTCATTAAAGTGATGGTCTTTGACTGGGTAGGAGTGAGTCCCTTTTCATATTCAAATTTGGGGTGGAAGAAATGAAAGAGCAGAAAGGTTACTTGGCTTTAGCTGACAACCCCCAGTGCCCCTGATGCTGGTGGGTGAAGACTTGAAGAAGGGCAGATGGAAGGAGGAAGACGGAGTTGCGGGGCACTGTGACAGAGAAAGTATTGTCTGATGTGCCAGCCGGGCGTCATTGTGGCATTGGTCTCCTGTTGGTGCAGGCAGGGTGTCTGGCCTGCTGTTTTGATTAGTCTGAGATTTTCTTTTTTTTCCCACTTTCCTTCTCTTTTTTTGGGCGAGGTGTCACCTCGCAGTGGATCACAGGCAGGGGCGAGTGAGACAACCAGCTGTCTCTGTCACCAACTGTCACTGGCATTGTCTGTCCTTCCTTACTGGCTGAACAGATGACGGACATTTGAATGGCAGGCACCATTCTGCTCCCCCTCACATCTTCCCCAAACCCAGCATACAGAGGAATCATCGATATTCATCCCCTCGCCCACTCTCAGCCTCCCTTTCTGTGTTTTGAGTCATTCATATGTAAACTCGGAGATAAAACATATGGTGCTAATTTGCAACAAATCAACAGTGACCCAGGCTGACTCTCTACTCCGGATATTCAGTGAGAGTTACTAGACGCCCAGCACCTGTCTGTGTTTGAAGCTTTGCCTTATTCATTACCAAAGTGTGTTGGCAAAGAGTGTCAACAAAGGCACAGCAGGCCTATAATATGTATTCTTCCCACAAGGTGACATCATGATGTAAATTATCAAAGAAAACTGATTTTGTGTAACACGCCGAGGCTGTCTAATTCCATTGGCACTGGTCTCACGAGACGATTTGAAAAGAAAATTATAATAGATACACAAGACACAGTTTGTTATCTTAACTCCAAAGGGAAATCAGCTTCAAAATCAACGTGAACTCAATGAATGGCAGCTGTCCTCACGTCGACACCTAATCAGGAATGACAACACTGATCTAAGATGGATACAACGAGCCAAACAAACTTTGATTTCATTCCGCTTACATCACTGGAACCACTCGTAAGGTCACAACATAAGGTATCAGATTGGGAGACATCATGAAAAACACAGCCATGTTAAAAGGAAACAGCGTTGACAAAGTTAATATCCATTATGCATCAAATTGATAATGTTAATTTTGAATAAGTCAGAGGTGTGAAATATTCATGTGGAGCTGTCCAAAGTTTTTTTTAAGTTCCTTTTCTCTCCTCCTTCTTCTTCTCTTCATGTTGACTTGACTTTCTTCTCCATTAATTATCATGCCCAGGAGGTTTTTCAGTGAGAGGAGCAGCCATCAGGCTGAATCATCTTGACAAGGCGGCATGGCCCAATTACACCAGTGCTCCGCAGGGCTTTGATGTGGCGGAAAAGCAGAGAGATAGGGGCAAATTGCACAGCCATATTATGGTAATGATCTGATTTAATCCTGTCACTAAACTTTATGTAGCTTGTTTAAAGAAGATGCTAACGCTAATTACAGAGGTGCACAGAGGTGCAGGGTGGGATCGGGTGGAGAAGGCTGAGCCGAGGGGCTTGTGGCTGTGGTGCTGCTGCCGGGGCTGGTGGGAGTTTTCCGTCTACAAAGTGCAGCTCATAAATGTTGTAAATGAAAATGAGACAAAGTGGACTTATTTCTGTTTAATTATAGATCCAGCACAGGTGAAAAGGTCAGGAGTACAGGGGGGCATGTGTGTAAGCTCGAAACCTGTTGGGCTACTGTTGTTAATTAACACATCTGAGGATGGGAGGTAGGGTAGTTTTGAGAGAACGGGAAAGAGAATGAGACAAGAGGAAAGGAGGAAAAGGGGAGGGGGTTGTAGAGGGGTGTTACAAGGAACGCACGATAATATCAGCCTGTAATTAACTTGTCAGTTCAATTACAGCCCTTCAGATTGGAATTGTCTTGGGTTATGGCGCCGGGCCCTGTCTGTATGGTTAATTAGTCTGACGAGTAGCCACCGTGCTCCTCTCCGCTCTCCGCACTGTCACGCCTGCAGCAACTTGGTTTATTGTTCCTGATGATTGACTAGCATGGAGCGAAGAGGGGATCAAACTTAAGAGAAGGAGCATGACTGATCAGCAGTCAGAGGTAAGCCGACTCTATACTTTCCCCTATTATATTTTAATGGCTGCTCTTACTTTAAACTCTTTGCTTTCTTTTTTTCATCAGTTATTAATGTCTGCGGAAAATGTATTATGACTCAGAATGTATCTGAAATAAGCTCAAGTTGATGTTATCTTCAAACAGGGGGAGAGACATGAGCGGCAGCATCACTGCTGGCTGGTTAAACCTCACCACCGCTGGCTTGTCCAATAGAAAAGGTTTGACTAACCTTTATGTGAACTCACCTGTAAACCACCCACAAATGCAGATGACATTAAAGGAAAAACTATAAAAAAAATCAAATCAAAAGAAAAATAAAGCATTACTAATAGAGCCATATTGAAGGTTTCTTAAGATGTTTTTCTTATTTGTCAGACCACAAGCCATTAGTGCCAGTGGAGATATGAAAGCGAATAAAAATATCACACTGACAAATTGCAGACTAGAGAGCAGCCACAAAGCATCCTTGTAGGAACACACTTATCTTTGATACTGTCTGTTATATTCATAAGGTAAACCATGTATATATCAATAGCCAGAAAAAAGTAAACATAATTATCTGTTTGCATTATACTGAGAGGGGGGATCAAAGATATTTGGCATTCTTAGATACGTTTTTAAACTTTTTAAATCCAAGTGAAGTGCTATAAATATACATTAGAAAAGATAGTTCCAGTGTCTGGTTTGGTTTGTCCTCTGTGTTACCTCTCCTTCTCAGAAAAGATGAGGACATCTCCTGGGATGCTGAAGGCCTCTTTGTAAAGATTCATCACTTACACAGGCAGTTGTGTGTACTATCACAGCTCGTGGTGTAACTCTTTGAAATCTCAATCTTATGCAGAACTTGCACTTGTGAAGGACTTGTGAAGATGTGTCAGGCATTTTGACACAGGTATAATCCGCACTGGGCCAGAGTGGATTGGTGTATTTTGTCAGAGTCTCAGAGGAAACTTTGTCAGTTTTTCCTCCACAAGATACTAAATGCATTCATTTATTTCAAGAAACATATCCACATAGATGCTTAAATTACAGTGCTCAGATAGTCAAATTCAATTACTGTGCGTTTGTGTCTATTTGATTAGCCCTTTAGCTGTGTAGTGGGATTCATTTTTAGCAGACGTGCTAATGTGCATTCCACGATGGTATGCATAGACCAAATGCCAACTGGGTGAGAAGTGGGGCTGATCGAGAAAGGGAGCAGTGTGCAAAATCATCAACGGTGACAAAGGTTTTCATTGTTACAAACACTCAGTTTTAACAGCTGTACAAGCAAGTAGCGTAAAGATCAGCTGTTCTACATTTTTTTTTTTAAATTTTCCCTGGTAACAGTAAACAGCTACAACATTTAGATGATGGTCTGCAACACTGCGTATAGGCTCAACATAGGATCAACTCCATGCAAATGTCTTTCTTAGTAAAGCAACAATAATTTCACAGGTATCTTTTTTAAACATATTGAATAATGGAAATGAATTATTACTGTTTTGCAATACCAACAACTTTGAATTTGAACAAGGGCGAGCTGCAACTGACAAATAACTACCTTTAACTTGAATGCTCAGTGGCATAAAGCCCATGGTGGCTGTAGCTCAGGAGGAACACCAAGGTTGCTGGTTCTCTGGCTGCTCCTCTTTAAACGAACAAAGTGACAAACAAACTCCGCTGTCAACAAGTGGCATGTTGACAGAGTAATGCAGACACACCAGGGCACGAGTATGAGTGTAGACCAGGGGTCCCCAATCCCAGTCCACCAGGGCCGGTGTCCTTGCAGGTTTTAGATGTGTCCTTGATCCACCACAGCTGATTTAAATGGATAAATTACCTTCTCAATATGTCTTGAAGTTCTCCAGAGGCCTGGTAATGAACTAATCATGTGATTCAGGTGTGTTAATTCAGGGTGAGATCTAAAACCTGCAGGGACACCGGCCCTCGTGGACTAGGATTGGGGACCCCTGGTGTAGACAATGGCATAGGCCAGGGATAGGCGACTCCATATCTCGAGTGCCGGTGTCCTGCAGGTTTCAGATTTGTCCTTGATCAATCACAGCTGATTTAAATGGCTAAATGACCTCCTCTGCATTTCTTGAAGTTCTCCAGAGGCCTGGTAATAAAGTAATCATTTGATTCAGGTGTGTAACCCAGGGTGAGATCTAAAAGCTGCAGGATGCTGGCACTCGAGGCCTGGAGTTGTCTACACCTGGCATAGGCTATGCCATAAGCGCTGCAGAGATTTAGCACCAGGCCTAAATCAAGCTTAAGAGTATGATGTTGTCAGGGCTCTTTGGAGGCCATACCATCTGCTATAATACTTTTTTATCTTGTTGCTCAAGCTGCTTCTTTGTAACTCTACTTGTGTGACTGTATATCTGTGTGGTGGGGCGTGGTCTATGGTGCCGCTGCAGGGGAGGCGCACCTGAGCAGCATCCGCAATGACGCCTTGCCAGCTTATAGTGTGAGCTAGCTCCTGAGCTCTTGTTGTTGTTGTAGAAGTGTTCAGCTGCCAGCTGGAAAGCTGCAGCTGTGCGTGTAACGTGACAGGAACCGGTAAATAAAAGAATAAAGATGTTGGAAACGTCATTCGGTCTGCCGTGGTTCTAATATAATCTGGAATCAATGGATAAGGAAATAAAAAAAAAAAAAATGAAAGTGCCAAAAAACTTTGTGCACTGTATATATTTTAGACTAATAAATTCAACAA
This sequence comes from Maylandia zebra, assembly GCF_041146795.1. NCBI lineage: Eukaryota > Metazoa > Chordata > Actinopteri > Cichliformes > Cichlidae > Maylandia > Maylandia zebra. The sequence goes on from NC_135167.1 coordinate 9,888,512, forward strand.
AAAGAACAGTGACTGACAAAGATACTGCATTCAAGAGTTACGCTCTGAACTGGGGTAAATCAAACATGTCTTTATAATACAAATTTGGAGTGACCTTGATATGTATATGTAAGGGGCTGTTCTGAAGTATTGGTAGCATGACTAAAATGGCCATTAAAGGGAGAACATTAGTTCTTAAATCCAATTCAAACAGCTGACACATGATTACACATTTCACCATACTTCATCAGTTTGAACTCTCTGCAAAAGATTTACAGATTAATAGACTGCAGTCACTGTGGAGTTGCTGGTGATAAAAAATAGCAGTTACACCCTTGTACAAAAACATTGTTCTTCTGTGAGCATCTGCCATAAGAATATGTCATCCACTTGAGGTTCTGCTGTCCCGGTCACTGAAGAAGTCTTGGCGATGAGGGGCAGGGGTGGTGGTTGCAGAAAGTCATGATGAGGCTTCCTCTCTGCCTTGTTCTCCTACATGTATCTGTCAGCTTGTGGCCTTCAGAAGTCAAGCCCAGAAGGCCCTCTGGGGCTCGTTGTATCTGACACTGTCATTACTGGACAACGTACAAATGTTGTGGTTTACAAGACTGAAAACAAAAAGGAATTGTGTTTCTTTTTCTCATTTCAGAGCGGCAGAGAGTGTGATTGTGCACATAAGAGAAGTGATCCATTAAAAAATGGCTGACCTATTAATCAAATCTGGCAACAGCGAGTAAATGAAGAAAGGCTTGTTGAGTCTCAAATCCAAGAAAGGATTTATGATTTTACTGCCTGCCATTGCACAGTATGTTTAAAGAGTTCATGGTTTTTCTTTCTCTTTTTTTTTGATGATTCTTTTCTTTTTTGTTTTATTTGTTTATATCTGTCTCTGCCTTACATTAAAAAAAAAAAAGTAAGATCGATTTGATAGAGTGATGATAATCAGATTGGTCTGGTTCTGATATAGTGTAAATGACATCACCAATGTAGAATGCACATTTCGTGGATAAGTTGGCATGCAAAACCTCTGTTGCAAGAAGGCTAAATTCAAATGAGCTCTGTTATCAAGCTTCTCCATGGTGACTTGCCACTGGCTGTACTGCTAGCATGGCCATTATCCAATAGCGCAAAGCCTTTGATCAGTTATAACCAATACTGTGGCAGCATCACGGGCCAAACTGAGGTTTGTACCATTCTTTTCCATTTTGCAACTTGTTTACAAGATACCGAGGAGCCTCTTCCCTCTTTGTAGCTGTCAGTCTGTTTAATTATCATTGACAGCACAGTTTGGCCCACAACACTTGGGACATGTCTTCAAAATGCGATGAAGACAACACGTTGGAAAATTCTGAAACTGCAAGGGGCTGGGTTAAAAGCCAAAATTAGTCTGACAATTACTTTGTGTTACAGTGCTGTTAAGCCCACGCACAAAAACAAAAGGTACTCAACTGATTAAAGTATTACCCTTTTTTCTACTCCCTGGAAGGATCAAACATAGACGTTCAGCCAGTTTCTTTTAGTGCTGCCATAAAAGTGTCCATTCCCACAAAGACATGTGAGGGGATGATGTGAGCGCTGGAGAAGCACGTTTGAAGACCACAGCATCATTATGTGCATGAACCAAATGTGAGCTGCACATGAAATAGTCAATGGCATTTGACCCCCTTTCCATTGGTCCAGTACCTTTAGACGTACTGTCTCAATTAGGACTTGAATGCATTGCTTTTAAATAAAATATTACAATACAAATAGTTAAGGAACGAATCTGGATAAAAATCTTGTTCAAAGATAAGTCTGTTCTCATGTCTTGCTCGTGTAATAGTGTAGTGTACTCATATCAAAAAGTTATCCTAAAGAGAGTAAAAAGACAATCATAAAGTTGTCACAGTTCACAAACTGTGCAGAGCTTCTTTATGAGATGACGCCACAAATACCAAATCTGTCTGTTATTGCAAGTGACATTGTCATTATGCACTGACACAGCATCCCTGCTCTAGTGGGGCATAAAAATGTCCTACTAAACCAGCAACATAAACATGCTGATAAATTACATTTATATGCCATCAAGCTGCGACATTTGCTGACACCAAAAATGTTTCTCCAGATCTGCAGAGGCGATGGTTCTCATTATCCAGCTGAGGAGTGAGCACCGCTGAGTTGTTAATGAAAAATACACAGACAGTGACCTTTGTAAAGTCTCCCTGCAAATGACAGAGTTAACAAACTCCAGTCAGGGAGCAGTGAAAACTAGAAGCAGAAGGAGATGGCCTTGCTGCTCAGGATATACTGAAAGAATTCAACATTTAATCTGTCTGAATCGTCAGGTTATCGTGTTGGATGGACGATGATGGGGTCAGAAAGGTCACAGTGGTTGCTAACTCATGTGTCTGCTCCAGAAATCACAGCTGCAGAGGGGAAAGAAAAAAACAACAAAAAGAAAAAAAACCCCTCAGGCCTGAGCTCTGCCCAGGCACCGGGGGAGTTGGAACAAGTCAAAAGACGACAGTTTGATTCCACAACGAGTGTGCAGGAATTTCTATAACAGCTAATGTCTTAATTAGCCCATAAGAAATAATAGAGCCCAGGACTAAAACGCAGCCCGCCAAATCATGACAAAATGGCAGTAATGGTTCACTTGGATTCCTAAAAAACATGCAACTCATTAAGCATTAGGGTAACAGGCTAATTTCCTATTTTGCAGACAAGGTTTTATAGGGCAAAATCAAATGCAAAATGTTATTAAACATAGGTGTGTCCAGCAGACAGCACATAAAAATGATATTTTGTTTCCTTTTATGTATCCAGATATGCAAGCTAGTATTCTTGTGGTATTATTGTACAACTGTAAAGGCGCATTGGAAAACAATTAGAGGATTTACTGCCAAGTATCAAATTAAACCGCCTGTGACCTCTGGGTTCACTCAGTCGTTTTCATAAATCCTTGCTTGGACTGATTTATTGAAAGACCTTAAGACGGGTTACCAGACGAACTGTGAATTTGCTGAGTTGATGATGGCACTGTGTTTTATATACCCCAGCCTATTAGGCTCCTTTGGAGCTTAGCTGATCACTGCTGATGAAAGGGTCAACACAATGACAGTTGCAATATGAGATGCAATCAGCCTTGGGGCCATTAATGCTGAGGTAATCATCCTTTATAGTGGTACCAGTTTATAAAAGATGAACACAGCATTGCCAGCAGACGGTGAAAAAGGATTATTTTGAATGCACTCAACTCTAACAAGACATGGGTGGAACTCACAATACCAGAATAGTATGGATCATGTCAGATGTGTCCTTAATCTCATACAGTTCCCTAAAATTGCTTTAAAGCTGTCTTTGTGCTGTCTAGTTTTAATCAAATCCATCCATCTGGAGAACCGAGACACTTCAATAAAACGCTAAACATTATTTTTAAATCCTAGCTGACACATCCTGAGCACCAGTACTGCCTCAGAAAGTTTCACTTTGTTGAGTTGTTCTTTGCTTCACGGCAGGTGCCCTTTCTCACGCTCTCACTGAGACCATATGGGCCCGTCCAGCCTCAGCCTCAGCCTGCAACAGGCTCACTGTTTGCCAAGGCCCTGTCACACCTGAGTACAGAAGATCAAAGAGCCCTGCAGTGCCTACAACCACACAGCTGCTGCACGTGCCAAACTTCCTTCTCTGCTCCACCAGCTTTGCTTTCAGCACATGTGTTTTCAAGGTTGACCACTAATCCTCCATTTATGTGCGTTATTCAGTCTCTAGAATTTACTGGAGTGACAGCTCTGGAAACTCTCACTTATGTCATTGTGTCTTCGCTGGTGTTATCCCCTCATGTCAGTTTAATTTTCAGGCTCTTTGTCTGTTTGTTTTTGTTTGTTTGTTTCGCCTTAACTGTGGAAAGCCACATTTTGGGAGTACCACTGAAGCGAGAGCTTCTGCCATCTCCCTCGGCCAAACCATAACCAGTAAGGCATAATTGTCGTTGGGGTTTCCACTTGTAAAACAATGGCTTTGGCCTGTGATAGAGGCAGTTTTTCATACCAGCCAGCTGCAGAGAAGAGTGTTTTCTGTTTAGCACTGAATTAAAACTCCAAATTGGGACTGTCATTAGAGAATTCCACAGGGACTGCTAACGATGCAAAATGCTTACTTAAACCAAAGCGAGAGGAACCTCGGGGCCAAATAAATATTCTAGATACAGCCTCGTATCTGAGCAACAAACAAACAAACAAATTAAAAATATCACCGTCTGATTAAAAAGAAAGGGAAAGGATATTGATTAGCACTTGGCTTGCAGACTTTTTTTTTTAATTGTGTCTAACACGTATGGAGGACAACTTGAAAATAAGCTCATATTTTCTGTCCTCATCCAGCAAACAGTTTTTATGTGATCTTATTGACTTCTGCAGATGCAGGCAATCTCAGTTTACTTTTTTGTTGCCAGGACTGATTTGGAGAAAAAAAAATCACCAGATGTCCCTTTAATGCTCTAAGCCACATTAATTTCCACTGGGAAATCCTTCTTTGTCCTTTTACATCAAGTGAAATGGGGATTTATTTGTACTTTTCTATCCCCTAAATGAAACTAGCCCGAAAGAATATTATCAACTGTGTATGTAGCTCTTTTTTTTTTTTTTTTTTTTTGGCCTGTCCCGTTTGGCTCTTTTGCCATCAGAATTGTTGTCTAAAGGCAAAGAAAGATGCCCAACGGATTTACTTTACCAAATTGACCATCCCAGCCTTGCCGTAATGGTCCATTTGATTCACCTTTTATTGTTTATTTTATTTTCACTTACTGAATACGGGACAGACTTGACTGGGGGAAAGAAGGGGAGAAAGAAAGAGGGAAAGAGAAACAGCTGAGAAGACGGACGGGGGAGAAGGGCAAAAGACAAAAACCAACAGAACGGGCAGAGAAAAAAAAATGCATATATCAATCACCTGGATCACCTGCTGAGAAAGAAAAAAGAAAGCAAGCAGAAGAGAACAAGAGTAATAGAATAAACAACATCACAATGATATATGGGAATATGACAGTAAATACTAAATATTAAACATTATTGTGCAGCACATAAGATCAACAGAAAAGTGTGCTTTGAGGTAGGAGCCAAAAAGGGTGTAGTTTGTGGGTGTGATCACCCGTGTGTACACCTGTGAGCATGGACGTGCTTGTTTTTTGTTTTTTTAAAAGGTTCCTTCATGTAATAATCTGCTAGAGGGTGTGGGGGGCCACAGCCCCGTCCTCCAGGTCGTGAAGCAGGTGTGGAGGAGATCAAAACTCCAGACATGACTGTGTATGTAGCTCTAAATTAAGCATATTGTGCTTTGTCTTATGTTGTAGTAATGTGAGAGTAGTTTACATTGCAGTGTTTCTACTAGAAGGAATAGATACCTGATAACAGTGTGAAGACTGGATGCTAGCATTTTAAACATTTTTGACATCTGCACTTAAACACAGCAAAAATATATCCTCATATATCCTAAGGACATGAGATAATCAGCTTCATGTATTCATGTTGCACAGACACTTTAAAGAAATGAACTTTTTCATATAATCCAAACATATTCATTGCAGTGGCAATGGTAAGACTGTTTATGTAACTGTGTAACGGAGAAATACTCCAATTGCATCAATATTGTACTTATTGTCACATGTAAAATGTGGAAACAATGACAATCCTCACTCGATCTGTGCCCAGTATTTTTTATCAGATGCGGATGTACGTTTTGAATAAACTACGGTTCACTGAAAAAAGCCGCTTGCTCGCATAACTGATATTCACTGTACCATTACCAAGATGCAAGCAAGGCCACGCTTTTATTTTATGATGCAGATGTTTATCAGAAATGAGTCACAGCTCCTTGGCACTAAAAAGCTGCACTGTGATGTACCGCCGTTATTGTCTGACTGCCAGATGCGGCGGTCTCAATTTAATGATTTCATGACAACTGTTAAATCTCGGTGAAGCCGCAGTGTTAGCATATCCCCGAGGTCAGACGTGGACCACCGCTCCAGAGTTTTCCGTAAAGAGTCGCAGTCAAGATGTTGCAGTTTACTCTTGAAACAAGATATCTACTATTTGAATGAAATAATGCCTAACTGTGATTTACTTGCCCACAGCCCTGACAGCAGGATGTTTAGGATGGACTGATTTGGAAAAGGACTGGTTGTGGAGAAAGTAATAGACAATATGGTATGAATGGAATTCTTTGGATTAAAATATAAAATCAATTTCAGGTTAGACTAAGTGCCACAGCAGTATTGCCTTTTTAAAAAACTATTTAATTATCTTGCCTTTACTTGTAAGAAAACCCAGTTGAAAACATATGCTCCTCACCGACTTACAGCTGATCACTTAAAGGCTTCAAAGAATAGTTCTTCAACAGTTTTGAAAAATAACTAAGAGGCAGCATGGTCACTTTTCCGGGCCATTATTGGCAAGCCGTGCTGAGCCTGCTAAATCAAATGATGTACTATAAATCTGTGGGGTGCATATATTCTAGAGCATGTATCAATTCAAATACCACAAACCTGGCTGACAGATAGTATTTAAAAAATTGAATGCTGCTTGTAAAACATGGAGATGAAAAATGAGCATATGGTATGTTTTTTGTGGCGTCTTAATTAAACATTCTTGACCCAAACCCGAAGAGAGAAAAAAAGATTTAAATCTCTTGTTGCTTTAATTTAAAGACATGTAATGCAGTAATTTTAACCATGGATTTTACATTCCCAAAACGAGCCTTTATTGCCCTTTTTTATGAAAATAATGTTCAGATACATTGCAATATCTGGAACCACAAGCAGGCCTTCAAATACTGGATGGGTGTCAGCCCAACAAAATTCCAAACTAGTATTCTTACAGCGCTGTTTTCCATCAAAAACTCATGCAGATGTTCAGAGTGAAAAGCAACTTTTTCAAGAACTGAGGATAAGTAAGCAAAACCAGTGCTGCTGAGAATGTTAGCAGACATGAATTGTATGTGTTATCAAATGACATACTGCTTGTGTTCCTAAGAGATGTGGCTTGTCAGCTAAGCTGTGAAAGGGTGGGAAGGGATGTACCAATAGGAACCAGAAGGTTTAGGGGTCATTTGTAAAGTAGTGACAACACGCCACTCACCAAATCAGCTTTAGTCTCTCTAATGTAAAAATTAACCATTCTCTTTATGCCGACCACAGCGGATTTGAGAGTTGCTGGGCTACACGGCTGTGCGCTGCTTCCTTCATAATTCAATAAGGATCAGTTTCACTACAGAGAGCACTGGCGTCAAGGAAGGGAAATCTTTAGAGCGAATACAAAGCAGAATGAAGTGCAAATGCTGAAGCTCGCCGAAAGGTTTCGATTTTGGTTGTCATGCGCTCCGTGTTAGGCTGGGGTTGCGAGCATTTGGTCCGTCGCCTAATGTGTTCGTGTTGGCACTCTTCTTCTCACCCGAATGGGTGCCAGATGTCTTTTTTTCTGATCTGAAGGGCTTGAATCACAGTGGCTCGGCAGGCCCTTACGCTGCTCCAGCAACCACCAGCAATGTACACGCTAACTGGCACCATTTAATGAGTCACAATTGCTTCAAAGTGAAATTACATCCATTTAAACCTGTCTTACACATCACACAAAGAAAAAAGTGTCTACCTTCAATTTATAGCCGAATGAAAACCACAAAGACAAAAATGGGACATGTGCAAGTTATTATGGATCCATTCTATTCTCAATGATGAGAGCAGCATGTACAAAATGGGAGAGGGAGGGGTGGCATAATCTCTGCCCAACATATTTGTATGATACCAGACTTTGAAATGGAAAAATCAAAGCAAAGCTTTTTGGAACAAAAAGTGAACTCTCTTGCTGTCTCTTCACCGACCAGGCATGGACTATTATCATCATTTTAGCTATTGGTTCAGGCCATCAAAGGCTGTGTGCTCCATTACTATATCATAGGTGATCACAGGAAAGTCAGAAGACATGTTCGGTGAATAAAAGCAGGCTAGGAAAAAGTACAGTCTGAGCTGCTGACAGAGTACAAAGAGGGCAGATTGTTTTGGCATGTAAAACCTAGGTTCACATATAAGTGAATATAGGGCTATAAAGACTTAATACAACACTAGGGAGTTATGGAAAAAGTCGGTGCACGGCCTATACTTTGAGATGCAGGGCTACCATGTCCCAACAGCTGTCCACAGCTGTGTGGGTGGCTGAAACAGTGGCAATGGCACTCACACTGACATTGGATTTATCCAGTGTGCTTGTCGGAGCCAGAACACAGAAATATACAGCTATGGTACTGTCAATGGCCAACATGCTTGGGTGTGTGTGCGGTGGCAGGCCATTGAGCCAGTGTCAAAGACATTTCCCAGAGGCAGACAACAACACGCTATGAGAATTTCTATTATTAACAACACCAGAGCTAACATGTGAGGAGACCAGCTGGTTCAGGGAGAACCAATGAAATAATTCAATAAACACCAAAATGCATCGTAAAAATGAAACAAAAAGACTCAACAGTGTCTATCTTTAGCCATCTAATTTTGGTGCCCCCACCAACAATGTACGGCTTTGACACAAATAACATTTCGTGCTCTCAACAAAGCTATCTCAGTTCAGTTTGACCATGTGGCTCCTCTCTGACAAAGGAAACAGGCTAATAAATGTGCTGCTATGCCTTTGATACGACTTATGGTTTCTTCAGTCTTGCCGCACTCTCATGTCAAGCAGTTTGGCAAATGAGCTGACTCGAAGTCTGTAGCTGAACCTTAATGTCTTCCACCCTTCTAGTGTGCAGTGCGGCCTCAAACACCCTGGAAAAGAAGAGAAAGAGCAGGGGGAAGTAACACCTGGTTCCCTGGAGCCCCATTGAGGAAGTTGGATGGGAATAGTCTGTGCGGTGCCACCCCGAATGGCCCGTGTGCCGCTCGGCTGCGGCATGAGGGATGTTGAAGTGTGTTACCAGAACAACCAGCTGAGCAGATGATCTGAGGCAAGAAGCACTTAGCAATGACATTTAAACATCTAGGTCAGAGGTGGGGTAACATGGGGGAATGGGTTTGTGTGTGTCTGAAAGACTGCGTTTTGATTGTGTGTCAGGACTAGCAGGGTGAAATCAGGTAAACTGTCACTAATAAATCGTTGCGTCCCAAGCATATGCTTTACAGACAGCCCATCTTTCTCTGGCAGTTGTTGTAAAACTGTCAGCCACAAGAAGAAAAGTCCAGCCAACACGTTTTCTGAAACACACGCATATGACATGCAAGTTGAAATATTTGATCATGAAGGTGGTACCATTACACACACATGGAAGCACACGCTGGACTTGGCGCATCAACTTCACAAGACGTGCTCCTCTCCCACTGCGTTAAAAGTGGAACCACACAAAGCTGCGGCCCCTATCTGCACATCTGGAGGCGCTGCTGCAGGAGGCCGCAGTCTCCTCCTCCTGCACAGTCCTCATAATCCTCAACCCTTATTATGAATCCCATCTCACTGTGTCCGTAATTATTCCACACATGCTTATGCAACAAAGCAGTAGCCAAGCCAAATGACAAACAGACCAAAGCTATAAATTAAGACCTATTTCTTATTTTAATGGCTTGAACTCTCATAATGTTTGCCACTAATTCTGTGCTGCAAAAAGTGGCAACAGTGCACTTTTCTCTGTGCATCACTCATTAACACGAAGTATCTAAGCAACACAGCAAATATAGCGTGCGGTGAGAATGGAAGAAAAAAAAAAAACATTAGTTGCCCCTTTGTAAATCAATTTCTCCAGTGCGTTTAAATAATCTGGCGGCTTTAAAGTCACAGCAATATTGTTTTAATTAGTGTCGTGAATCTTCATGCACAGAATCAGTCATCTCGCTTAAGACCAGAATTTAGAATATGAGCCAAAAGAAAAACATTTCTTTGGGTAAGTGGCACTATAAATCCCTATCAAGTGTCAAGCACTTTCTCAATTATGTTCAATCACAGAACACCACATAAATCCTCCAAATCTCTCTATTATACCAGCTCAGTTCATGGTATCATGCATAGATTCTGCTGTAAAAAGGAGAATTTACCCTGTCAGGTAAGAATGTTGTAAGTCTAAACCTATCTTTCTTTAAAAAAAGAAAAAGAAAGAAAGAAAGAAATGACTTGAAAATCTGTATCAGTTTATCTCTTTATAACAAAAAAGTGAGAAAAGTTCTTTCCCAGCCCAAGGCTTGCCATTGAGCCATACCTTGCACTCACTTAATCAAGCAGGCATGTGGCATGATGTGGCAACTGCCTGGGTGCATAAGTACATGTCTTGTGGTTTACTCTGGTTTAAGACAGGATGGATGTGGCACTAGTGGCAGCCTGTCTCAACTTGTTCCTGGTTTGTTTGTTTTGACAGTCAGCTAAGACCCCATAGGCAGGCCCTCTCATTGCCTGGGTTGATCCAAAAACATAAAACATTGATTTTATTATTTTAGAGAAAGAAATAGAAGCCACGTTATCCTCATATGGAATCCTTAATATGGAAAGATGTTGCCCAGAGAAATGTATTTCAAAAAATGTCATTTAATTTGTTTTACTTTTTTTTTAATCCCCATCCTTCTGGCTTTTTAGAAAAGAACCGAGACACTTCACGGCACACCATATGTATGAGCATTAATCAAATGTTCATGGGCCTTGCCTTTAGTACCCATTTCACAATATAACAAATGTTCCTCCGAGCAGCACATCTGTAGAGGATGTCAATAAAGGACTTTGAAATGTACACCAACGCCAACACTCAGTAGACAAGGAAAGGGGGCTTTGAAACAGCTCCTACTTGAGGTGCTCACTGAAAGGAAGACCAGCGGGGTATTGAAAACTTTTTTCTATATGTAAATCCACATTCCCCACGGGTTCCGTTTCTCAGCGAGGTATCTATATATGGAGCCACTTTATTATGGACAAATCCTCTTTAATGTTCTTGTCGGTGGAAGAACAGCTGGAGCAGAGATAAAAATGAGGAAGCAATCTGCACCAGCTGTTGAAGTATTAATACAAAAATTAACTACTGTGTGTTGGTTAATTGCTTTCTGCTTAATGTGCTTTCAAAAGCCTTGATTCCTCTTTTCTGTTACACAATTGCAACTGCGGCAGGATATCAAGAGGCCTGTGAAATTAAAGATTCCATTTAAAGGAGCAGCCCTCCTTACCCCCATTCTTCTCACGGCTCAGCGGTCATAATGGACTCATGTGTTGAATAACCAAAATGGTCACATTAGACACCTGCTACTGTGGTCTTGGTAGATACAGATAGGGAACTCTTTCAGACTGCAGCAAACACAAGTGCCGCTCATCCGTCAAGAGCTCATGCAAACATTTCCATAAGTGAGACTGTAAGTTTATCATGCTCCACTCTGTCCCATTCCAGCAATCACACGCCCACACAGCCGGCTGAGTGACGACGAGTGATTTCAAACAGCACAGCTGGTATATTCGCTTTAACTGCCATGCGTTTTATTTGCATTATTATCTGTTGCCACCTCACTCCTCAGATCCACACTGACTGAGGCCACATGGAAGCAATTTAGAACGACGTGTCCCTTTACAGAAAACAAAGAGAATTTTTTTTTCTCGGTTTAAGGAGTCACAGCTCTCCTCCTCTGGGGCCCATACATGCACGGGTCGTCTCTCCAGCACATTTAATTCCATGCTGTAAAAACATTAATCAGAGCCAGATGAAGTGGGGAGAAATCTAAAGTGTTACGGTTTTATGGATAATTTGAGGTTATTTATGCAGGATAAATAAGAAAATAATGAGCCCCAGTCAGAAGTGCAGAGGACAGTGTTTGTTGTTTGGACATTCATTTGTTACAATTACTCCACTAATTAATTAGTCTTATAATAGATAGATAGATAGATAGATAGATAGATAGATAGATAGATAGATAGATAGATAGATAGATAGATAGATAGATAGATAGATAGATAGATAGATAGATAGATAGATAGATAGATAGATAGATAGATAGAGATTTTGACAAATAGAAAAACTATCTTAACGCAATTTCTTTTCCCGTTGTTGTCCATTAGATGGCTTACTTGTACCACAAACTCCCAGCATATCTGAGGGGCTCATAGTTCATGATTAGGCTGACGTGGTCCACGTCTTCCAGGAAAACAATGTTGGATTAGAGAGCACTGAGACATATGAGAGGTCAGAAAAAGGGCTGCCACTGCAGAGCAAGAAGCCAACAGACAATGAAGTGGCAAGCCAATTTAATACACATTATTTCACTTCCAAACCCCAACATCTAAAAAAAAAATCAGAAAGCACAATTAATGAACAGCTCTTATGCTTTGAAACATTTGTTAATACATGCATGGATGTGCAGCAATCAATAAAAAAGTACTGTTTTTACCATTTTCACTTGGAATACAAATTTGCAAAGAAGAAAATACAAATAAGAATTTTTAAAAGTGCATTAAGCTATATTAAAGAATGCGAGTTCAGGTATGGGACAATCCATGAGTAGTCCTGTTGGAAGGATACAGGAACATAGAAGAGGAAGGCAGGGGTAGATAAATAAACTGAATAAAAATCAATTTTGTATATTCATCCCAATAGGATGATTATAGAGATGATAAGAGAGCACAGAGGCATAACCTCATCATCCAGCCAAAGTTATATATGGAAAATTCCCCTCCTCCTCTCTGCTTTGATATTGCATGTGTTGTGAACATGGAGTCTGTTTCTCTGTTCAAGCAGCACCACCTCGAACTGTCATTAAAGCGCATGTCCTCAGGTGGAAAATGACTTCTGTGGGGGAGCTTCTCCAATGATAACATGGATTTGCTCTAAAATACGTTGCTTTTCTCAGAGCATCATGAATAAGTAAACGTTTACGAAAAACCTTTTGCATTTTCACCATCGTTCCTAATGCTTTTGCTTTCAAGATGCATATTGGGCATGCATAAAACATCCTCCTCCTCCCCCCTTTTGCTGCCACAATGAACGATGGAAGAAACTTGTGCACACCAAAACCTCTTCATCGCAAAAAGAAAACAGATGAACAAACACAACAAGTAAGTCTAAAAGTGTCCTAGGCGTAACGCCTAGGCCAAAAATTACATGTCTCTACCTTTCCATTTAGCCATGCGTGCATGGCTACGGGGCTTCAGTAGAGTTTACTTTGGTTAAATGAACTTCATGTGATCTTTCAATTCATCTGGTTGTCACTGTTGCGTTGGAAAACAGGCTTTAATTTTGGCTCTGGCATTGATAAGTTTTTCACTTAGCATTGAGAGGATTAAATCAATTATGTTGATTCTGTATTTACTGCTTGCATGCCCACAGTCGTTTGTAATTAGCTTATTGCTTTTGATCTGATGTAATGTGATGAAATGCCTGGAAGCAGCTCTGGGAGCCTGCTTGGCTGGAGCGACTGGGGTGGGCGCCACTTCCAGGTCCCCACTGAAGCACATCCGATTGTCAAGGCAAGCAGGGAGGTGGGGACTGGGGGACCTGGGCGACTCGCGTGAGCAGCCGCAGACAGAGAGGCAGGGGGATCGGTGTCTGAGAGGAGGGAGGGACCACCCGCTGAGAAGGCAGCATCCTCCAACCCTCATTACCCTCAGAGGCCTTTCCTCCACATGCATGTGTAATTACACCCCACCCTGCCCCACCCCACTCCCACGAAACCTCTCACAACACCTGATACCCACAGGTAGAGCACCACAGGGGGGCCTTTGCAATGATAGGCCTCCAAGGCCTGAGGGCCCGCTTAGAGTGACTACCATTCAAGTCTGGCCACCCACATCAATCAAAGACCCATAACACAGAGACTGATCATCTGTTTTGGAAAGAAAGGGCTGTTTATTCATGGAAAGCTAATTGTTGTTTCTAGCCACTGTAGTGCATCCAAGACTGTGCTACAAAGCACAAAGGATGCAGGATTGGATTTTAAAAAGTCCAATATATTTGGAGTTGCCTGAAGGATTGGATGTTGCCTGACAGTTTAGTAACAGGCAATCCTTTTTAAGATAATTCTGTCAACCTTCTGGTGAGCAGACGGATGAAGTCTTTGGCTTAAATAATACAAGAATAGGCTGGACCGGAGTTAAATGCAGTTTCAAGTGCTGCCCATCTTTCCTCAAAAGGGAACAGCTCCAACATGACTTCCATTCAAAGTACCCTGATAGAACCCCTCCTAAAGCTCCCCTTCACTTCCCCCTTTTCTTTCTTTTTTTTTCAGAAACTGGTAAAACAGAGCAATGGTGCTCTGCAGACTGTTCTGTTTATGAAAGAGGTCAGGGTGCCACATATGGCCAGCGTGTTAAAATACACATGGCTCCTGCCGCGGCTGCTAAAAATGTATTGCGGCTGTCTGTACATGCAGGAATAAAATAAACTCTGAATGTTTCAGCAAGCAGTGCTGAGAATTTAATGATTGAGTATTTGAAACTATGGTCAGATTTGTACATGAAAAAGCAGGGAAAAAAACACACGTCCAAAGATATTGGGTTAGACGTCAGCAATATACAGAGTTGTTTGACTTGGCAGGAAGGGACGCACAGATTTGCCTGGGATAAGTGTGTGTCACACGCCATCTGAGAGGATAGCAGGGCCGCAGTAAGCCGTAGGAAACTAGCGGTGAAACTAAACACATGCAATGACAGCCACAGGCAGTTAATGTGAGCCAAGGAGTCTTAACTCCCAAAAGACTGGCCTGAGGCGAGAGAGAGCAGGGCTACTGATAAATGGAATAAAGAGCAGAAAATATGAATACCATCTCCTTCAAAGCAAACCATTATACACCACTAAATTCTGATTATTTTCAGGAGGATTCTGGTGCTTATTTCTCTTGGCTGCATGAAGCTCTTCTTTGGCTCTGCAACAGATTTGTGGCTCTATATTTCACCTCACCAGCAAATATACTCTGTGCTAAATAAGACAGAGGTTAGCGAATGCGCTGCAGATTGTGTGAGCATTAAAAGCAATGCTTCTTGTGGGTTTTGGGATCATCACACCATCAATAAACCCTAATCTGGCACCAAAGTCAAACTGTCTAAAACAGAAGTGTACAACTTCTGCAGGCGCCAGCAAATGTGGAGAGAAGGTCATCAAGAGATCATGGCATGTTGTGGGGTGTTGTTCTTGTTTTTATGGCAATAACTCCTTGAGAGTGGGTGCAACATTTGAAATTTGTTAGATAGCTAGTTTGATTCCAGCAACAGGCAATTTATTTGTCACTGAAGACATGCAGTGAGCACCTACCTGCTCCAGCTGGCAGCCACTTCCAGAACACCAAATTCATATTCCTAATGAGATTATGCGATTAAAGTGTTCATTATTTTATAAAAATATTAAACCAGTAAAACTGCGCAGACAGTAAAAAAACAAAGGCTCTGACAGTATTTGAGGCGCCACTAAGTGTGAGCAGAAGTTCAAGGGGGCATCGCTGGGTGCAGTGCTGGGTGTTGCTCCCTGACGCCCTGTCTTTACGAGATCAAGTCTGGTTTTGCGTAATCTGCTGTGACCTGTGGCAGGATGACTGTGTCCATCTCTCAGCGCTGTGATCCTTCCTTACACCTAGCAGTTGTGGGCAATAACCAACTATAATTCCATCTCCTGCTGGGCAATGAAAAACCTCCCCCACTGCTCTTTGTTTTTTTCCAGTTGCAAGGTCATGTGCTAAGCAAAGCATTGTGGGAAGAGAGGGGTGACCGAGGTGGTGGAGGAGGAGGAAAAGTTTAGGGGTGTGGGGGCTTGCTCGTAAAAAAAAGAATAAAAACATGTGTAATGAGAAAACATGTGGTGTGTAACTATTGGAAGTCATCAACAACAGAAAATACTAATTAAAGTGCAGGATGAGGAAAAAAAACTGAAGCTGTCTTTTCGTGGCTGGGAGACCACTGTCATCATGTCTCAGGAATTAGGCAAACATATGCTGGTCTGCTGCTGTTGAAACCGAGGCGCCTCGCTCAGGCTGCGGTTTGGGAACATGAAAGGCTTTGTGGGATGAGCAGGAGGACTGGCCCTAATTCAGGGCCTCATTGCCAGGGAAGCTGGCAGCAAACTCCGATTGTGGGACAGGGAAAAGAATTTGGTTACATATTCCAGCAAGGACCGCAGCTCCAAACAAACCGAAGCGACAGGCTGCTGAGCAAACCATTCTGTCCACATTCGAACCCCCTTTCTTGCTGCTGCTCTAGGGGGGGGGGGGGGGGGGGGGGGGGGGGACTCTCTCCCACCTGACTGAACCTCAGAGGAAGCTGAGGAGGTCAAACGTGGAGAACAGGAATGTATTAGGTCAGGCCCAAAGCTGAACTTGAAGCTCTGCTGTCCTGCTGTGATCCAGTCCCATGCAGGGCTCAGGATGCTGGCAGCAGACTCTCTTATTTGGATTGAGTGTTTGGAAAACAAAGCTGCCTTTGTGCTGTTTTATTGCAACCAATTAACTCCTAAACTCGATAGCTATCTCTCAGAGGATGCACAGAGGTCAGCCTGACATGTGCACGGGAAGCAGTGAAGGGGCAACAGTTAACAGGTCCTAATAATCCCCCGACTGCAGCTTTCACTGGCTTGAACGCAGCATGCCTTCAGTGTAACCTGATCATTTTAGCAAATTGGATAAAACTCTTTTGCTTCTATCTTTTCACAGCCGTTGCAGTGTGTATCCACAGGGCAAGCCCATCTTGATTGCTTTCCAATAAGGAGACATTTTCTGGCATTTTCAGACAGGCAGGGATTAGATTAATCATGTCTCCGTTCAGGGTACATATGATTATGGTTGACTGTTTACAAGTTTTCTCAGATGTGCTCTCTGTGCCAGGACATGGTGGTAGAGCCTGAAACTCATTCACGCATGCGGTGGTCTTGTTTTAGACCGAGCAGCAGTGAAAAATCATTCACTTTTTGACAGTGGAAAATACAGATGTGAGGCAACATTGGATTTGCACCTCCTTGTTAGAATTTATTTAACTTCTTGGAGTTCCAGCTGGTATGTTAAAGTGATTTATTACCAAGCGGTGATTTGAAATGTTGGTTAAGTTAAGTCCAAGCAGGTTAACGCAAATGCAAAAATAGATTGCTTTCATCGATGTCTACGTTCTTTTGCTTGCCAAGAGAGCACACTTTAGTGACAATATAATACCCAACCAGTGGGAGGCAGCACAGACTGGAGGATAATGCACACGCACGTGCACACGCACGGGCATACACACATGGGCACACATGCACCGACTTGCATGCATGTCTACAGAGAGAGTGAGTCACTGTCACTGGAGCTTTTGAAGGTGACCATATCACACATCTGGGCTGCAGCCCCAAATGCCCGGTGGCGGAGGAGAGGACCAGGATCGTGGCCAGAGCCAGAGGAGCAGTGACATGTGGCATGCAGAGGGGAGAGCAGACCGCATTCAATTTCTGCCTGTAATCCTCCGCCTGGGAGAAATGTTTGGTTATGGTTAAAGGCACTGTTGTTCCACATTTTCATCCACTTCTAATTACAACATAGCTGAGGCTCAGTGGCAGCCAGCGTAACTGTTATTGTTGTTGTTCCTGTTTGTTGACATTACATACTCCTCCTCCACAACATGCTTGTCACACACACACACATTCAGTCACATGCGATCGTGACCAAGTCATTTACACCCATGTGTAACACCACTGCATGTGCACGCACACACACGCGCGCACACGCAGGAGCACCCGTGCTGTATTTGCAGACTCTAAAACTCTCAGACACAAACACACATGCTACACATGCAGATTTCACAAACACACAGACACACACACAAAGAAACACACATCCGTCCACAAAGTTATCAACATAGCTGAGTGGTAACCATTGCTGAGCCCAATATAGAGACACAAATCTGTTTGGTGCCACTGGGAGATTAGTAGAAACCACACCAAAAACCAAAAAACACTATGTAGACATTTGGGGGACAGGGTATCACAACTTGTACATGTGTGAGAGAAGTTCAGTGTGGTCAAAGGACGTGTGAGTCAGTTATATGCCACATACTAACTGTACAATACAAATGAGTTACCGCCAACTAATATGCGACAGATACAAAGGAAGCTGAGTGGTTCAGTGTGATAATTTAACAATATTACACACATAAAATCTTCCGTATGACGATTTCTTAAAAACTGCTTGAACCACTTTAAAAACATTTGGTTTAACAGTAACAGAAAAAGAAAATAATGTGAATATGGCCAAAATAATTGTAAAGTGTTGCCTAAGTGTATCCTTTATACACATTATACGCAACAACAAATCGATGTCTTGATGACGCTGATATGACAAAAGCTGTGAGCCTATCTAAATACACACTGCACAGTACACACCACAATTTCTCGGTCTGTAATTTAATGTTTGCAATTAAAAACTCCTGTGCTGTCTCTCATAATGCATTGCCTTTAAATCAAGAGTTTCCTTCTGCGACAGACTTGTGTCTCCCAGAGGAATTTGCCATTCCAAACCACAGTCTGCAATCCCCACGTTGTTTTCACTCCCAATCACACGCTTTATCTCCAATTGCTGACTAATTACCAAGAGCTGAGGGTTATGGGAAAGGCCCCAAGAATGACAGCCTGATGCTTTTGTGGTTCAGCATTTTGTATCGCTCTTCTTTTTCTTTTTACTGTCTGTCAATTTATCGTGTGTGAAACTGGGGTCAGACATCAGATAGGTCAAGTTGGGGTCAATTTAGTGTCATTTTAATCATAAGTAATTGTAAATGTGCAAAAAACTTTGAAATATTTACAAAATGTACAAATGCAAAAATCTGTAGAGCCTGAAAAAAAAATCATTTAACGCTGCATATTAGTAGCTGGGTTTTATATGATATTATTAACTCCAAAATTTGGTCTCACTGTGTCAAGGACACGCAAGGACAGCATTATTCATTTCCATCAGTAGAGGCAATCTTAAATCAAATCATTCACAGTGGTGAAAGTTAGCTCACAAAAAATTCATTGTTAATTTAAAACACTTGTAAATTTGTCTAAATGTGGGCACTGGTGGTCAGATTGCGCTTTTAGCTTGACTCATAGTGCTTTATTTTGTAAGATAGCCAATGCAATAATGTAGCAATGAGTCAAAATGTGGCATACATATGTACAGTTAAGCAGTTTTCCACAAGAACTGCATTCTTGTCAGGGTGGAGATCGCTTCCGTTTTAAGTCAGAAACAAGGAATCTCTTAAAAATGAAACAGATGAGGTGAAGCGTCATTGATTGGCATTATAAATCATTCTTTTTTTCTCTGCAATGGCGTGGATAAAGTAATCTGATGACATGCCACGCTGACGTTGATGTGCGTGCGAAACACCTGAGGTGACTGACTCATATAGAGACACTGTGCAGTGTGACATGTACGATTCTCCGGAGAGGAAGGAGAAGAAAAAAAGAGGGGGCGCTTAATGCCTCTGTTCACTATGAAGCAGTGAATTATGGAGACAGGGTGTGTCATCTCATTCTCTGCTCCTTTCATCATAATCACCCCCACTATGTTCAGAGAAAAGCTCACTGGAGGCCATCAGCCCTGAACCGCAGCTCAGAACATCACACAAAGATCTACCTACAGTGTGTGCTATTTTAGCGATTCACTATAAAGTCAGCTTAGCTAACATCTTAAAGTTGGAGGAATGTACAGTGACTAAAATGTACGGTAGAAGTGGTTGCATTAACGTACACGTGTGAGTTTCTGACCACTGAAGTAGAGACGTGCCTCCTCTGCCGTGCAGCTGTTATTTTCTGCACTAACTGAAGACTGACAGGCAGTGCACAAAAACACACACTAAAATGCTAAAAACACACATCAAAGAAAAGTGTGAGAACTACCTCACATTTTTGGAAATATATAATAATTAAAAGCATTAACGTAGATGTAAGTTAAATGTAAAAATG
Source organism: Maylandia zebra (assembly GCF_041146795.1). NCBI lineage: Eukaryota > Metazoa > Chordata > Actinopteri > Cichliformes > Cichlidae > Maylandia > Maylandia zebra. The sequence continues at coordinate 9,908,351 of NC_135167.1, forward strand.
CTTGGTGTAAAGAATTTTTTCAATAATGAAAATTAAAGTACTGTGTTTTTTTTAAAGCATTGTGTTAAGAGGAAGTGTGCAGCTTTACATTTGAAAATAATACCATTCAAAATACAACAATAACAGAAGATTACGTTTTTAGGTTGTGTCACTATTATTTTTGAAAATATATCCAAAATACATGGATCAGTACAGTCTTTATGCATTAAAAGATATTGATAATTAGAAGCAAAAATATGGTACTCAAAATGCAGTAGAATGACTTGGGTCAAGTGGACAGTATTAAATACAACAGCGTTGTTACTGAAAAAAGTGTGAATTTATTTTTCAAGTTTGCAAGGTGGAGCTAATTTCTAAATGCTATAAATGTTGTTCATTTTATAACAGAATCCAAGTGTTTGTTGTAAGACTCGCATCTTAAATGTAACTAGTAAGTTCAGACTGCAGATAAATGCAGGGTACGTATAGTCGTGGATTGAAGTAGCAGAAGGGACAAAGTAAATATTGTAAAGAGAACTGTACTGCTCCGATCCAGCCATCAAGTAAAGACTGTTTTTCCAATTTTCTGTGTGTGGCACTACCCTTATCAGCAAGTTCTGCCCAAAACTTGGCTACCGTCCCTTACAAAATTGTTGCCTGCTTTTAACATAATTATATTGCTGTTGCTTTGATTCTAGTCCGACGTAATAAAACACTTCTAACCCAAACCCCAAAATCTATCCTCAACTACAATTAAAGTTAAAAGTGCAGTTGTTTTATGATAAGAGCTGCAGGGTCTGTAGCCACCAAGCCTTATACCACCTGCTTCTGATTGGCTAGTGGCATGTTATTTTCCTCTCACACATAACCCAGCATGCACAGGGGTTTATTTATTAGGAATAAAAAAAAAGAAGTCACTAATCTGTGCTCGGTTCAGACAGCGGCCTTCCCCTACACACCAACGCACACACATCTGTGTACCAGCTGAGCAGGGAGCAGTCCCACTGTTAGGCTTTCACATATCAAAGAGCCTGGGGTACTTTGGCACTGCCGGGATAGTTGTTCTTTTTTACAAAAGACAAACAAGCAAAGAGCTTGGGATGCGGTCCAGAGCCGCCTTTGACACAGTGTTGAAATGGGGATTTGGCTCAGTGACACGTATGATCTAAACGTGTAAAAAAGCTGCGGCCTTCTTTTTTTTAACATTACCATTTGCTTGTCCGCAGCCTATAGCAAGGCACCGTACGTTCTTTATTAATCTGCTTTAACCATACACCGCAAAACAACATAATTTGCAGATTTCTTCAATGACTTTAAACTTCGGCCTGAGGCTGATTTGTGTTAGAGGTGCATGGAAAGTATTACCTCAACTTGTTGAGCAGAGCGCGTGTGTTTCTTCTGTAATGCGTGCTAAACAGATTTTCAGAAGTCAGGACATCACCCCTAACACTGTGACATCATCAAAGCATCTGTAACTATACATGGAGTGCAAGATGATCATTTGACAGGCGCTCTAAATTATTCCAGATTCATTAGAAGCGCCCCGAGATACTAATGTTCCAAAAAATACTTTTTTCTTGAAGTATTTCATCAACGAAAACATGGTGGCAGTAATGAAAATTAGAATATAAACAGCGATGATGAAGCTGAAGGCAATCCTTTTTCCTGTTAAAATGATCTTGAAAGACATCATGTGTAACACTTAGAAACAAATCACAGACATACAATCCGTGCACCGCAGCACAAATACAGAACACTACTTTCAGCAAATGGAAATGAGGTCCATTTGGGATCAAAGCCTCTAATGGGTTTTGGATAACCAGAAGCTGCTGTCAGTTTCTGGCCAAACCAAACAGACATGCAAACGCATGTGGCACTGCATCCAAAAGACTTTCAATACTGCTCAGCGTATTATAGCTACATTAGTCTAATCTGCATCTTTCCCCTCCACAAACTTACAAACCTACTGATGACCATCTCTGTCAGAACAGTTGACTTCATGGAAAAAGGACAGCTTTCAGTCTTTTTAAATTGCTTTACTGAATGTAAGCAGTATTTTAACAGTTTGTGTATTTTGTGGACATGCTAGCTTTTTTAGTACATACATACAGCTCAGTGTGTCTTGATCTCTGCACGTTTCTCCATGATATATAAAAATACAAGACAAAAACTAAAGGAGAAGCAATCTGCAAAAGGCAAAACATAAAATATACCAAATTCTCCATTTAACCCTTGAAGGCAGTCTCGGGAAAGAAATATAAACTGCATGTGTTCTACCATAAACCACCTTGTCATTCATTTTGATGTACGGTAATTAAACATGAAGGCGACCTAAGAAGCTCTGTATAAAGAAAGTTGGGTGTGATTTAAACTTTTCAACAGTGTTAAATGTACCTGTCAGCATCAGCACGCTCCATAATTTAGAAACCAGGAGAAATGTGCGTGGATAAATAAACACGTTTCACTGTTCATATCAGTGGTCAGGCTTGTGGGGTTGGGTATCCTTTGGGCTGTCAGATGAATACTTGATTACTTGAATCAGTCTCACATTCATCAGTGTCACATTTATTAGTAACAAATGGTTGGAATAATTCAATGAAAACAGAGTACAATACAATAGATCTTTATTAACCCACAAGGAATTTTGATTTACACATGAAAAGACCCTTAGCTGCAATATGTGTGCTGAGTGCGTTTTAACGAACGCTGTCGTATGTGCACCGTATGTGTGTCCTGTACTGAATCCAGAGACCAGTCACAGAACGAGACCTAAAGCTGGTAACACTGACTCAAGGGGAAAACATGCACATTAAAGACCAGAAAAGCCCTAATAAAAAGCCTCTAATATAAAACAGTCCCCATCAAAGAGAGCTCTCTCAATATTTGTTGAACTCTTACATATCATATTAATGCCATTTCAGCCATTGTTCACCCTGGCTGCGTTTGATCTGCAGGGCTGCTATAACTCTGGGCTAAGTGGAGTGCTAATGAGAGGAGTTGGCACTTTATAAACACTGTCAAGAGCAGGTGGAGCAAAGGGGTCATGCTGGGCCATTGCGTCCACCTCAGCTGGTCCTACTCAGAGCGACTTATTTTTGTAGGTCTTGGAGCATTTTGACAAATCAGCATATTTCAGGCAGATGTCTTTGTTAAAAGTTAAGTCCAGTGTGGGTCATTGTATCATCATGAACAAATGTGGGATTAATCTACAGAATGGTACTGAGCTATAGGCCAGAGGCTTCTCCAGGGGACAGGTTATGTCTCCAGCTACAAAAGAGATTCCCTCCTGGTGATACGTGAGGCAAGGACACACACAGAGGATGTATGCTTCCGTATAGGGTTTTTATAACATCTTTCAGCTTGACAATGTGCGTGAGATTTAAACAGGGGCTCTTTTGTATGTCAAAACCTCATTTTTAATGGGGTTCTTATAAAAGTGCTCAGTGATCATGGTATTCAAATCACAGCAATAGGAAAGCGCTTCCTCATTTTGGGGTCTGGAAGAGATCCCAGGCAAGGAGGTGTACCACATCTTAAACTAGAGCTGCACGCTCTTTGTGTTTGCTAACCAAAGGGCTCTTTCCTGTGGTGCTGTATGATCATTTATTGAGGCTTAATCAACATGTATTGAATGGTGTATGTACTTTTTGAACCATTTTAAAATCCCCTCTGTGCACTTTAAGCCTCGGCCACAGGGTTGCAAGGGTTTTAACGATTCCTGTCGGTCAAGAAAAGTTCCTGCACTGCTTTTCATACTGGCAACATTGCTCTATTTTCTTTGGAAAGTTAGCTATAGCATATTAACCAAACAGCAGGTGGTACTTAAGTAATTCTGTACCTTTAAGTTTTGCTTTAAACTTCACATATTTTACATCAATGGCTTGCTTCAGGCATTACAATACTTTTTAGTATTTTACTTTAATAAGTAAAGAACATAAAATCATGAAATCAAAAGTGAAAAAAATATCAAGTACAAGTAAAATAATTATATTTCAACAAATTAAAAAAAATAAGCACAGTGCAGCTTACTAACCTTATTTTTTTAATCGTTTCAGACAATATGATCTTTCTACAATCAGTAGCCACCACATTACTTACATGGTGCTAGTGCAAACTTGAACTCCTTTTTGAACCCCCTTCAAACCAGCCATAGATTCAATAAGGTGCTTGGAACATTCCTCCCAGATTTTGGTCCATGCTGGCATGATAGCATCATGCAGTTGCTCCAGATTTGTCAATTATTCCACCACACTCCAAAGGTACTGTATTATATTGAGATTTTGGTGGTTTCATGTTGTTTACACCAAATTCCGACAGGCAACATTTTCCAATCTTCTTTTGTCCACTTTTGCTGAGCTTGTACAAATTGTGGCCTGAGTTTCTTGTTCCTAGCTGACAGGAGTGGCCTTTTACTGCTATAGTCTCCTTTAAGGTTATATGTGCTGTACATGCTAAGATGTCCTTATGCACAGCTTTTTTGAAGAGAATGGTTATTTGAGATACTATTGCCCTCCTATCATCTCAAAGCAGTCTAGCCATTCTTCTCTGACCTCTGATATCAACAAGGCTTTTTCTCCCAGAGAACTACCACTCACTGGATATTTTTTTAAATCTTTTTTGGACCCTTCTCTGTAAACCGTAGAGATGGTTGTCTTGAAAACATCCAAATCAGCAGCTCATGAAACACTCAGATAAGCTTGTGTGGCACTAACAAATATGTTACATTTAAAGTCACTTAAATCACCTTTCTTGCCCATTCGATTGCGCAGTTTGAGCAGGTCATCTTGACCATGTCTACATGCCTAAATGCATTTACTTGTGGGCAAGTGACTGGCTAATTAGATATTTGCATTAATGAGCAGTTGACTAGATAAACCAGCTGGTGTACGTGCAAAATGCTCTGGCTTCAGACTCCTCTAAACACTAGATTTCTGAGTGGCTTTTTTTCTTCTCTTACATCTTCAAAATCTCAAAGAAAGGGAATATCCTTAATCGGATCGCACCTTCGCACATTTGTTGTTGAAACATTCTCTTTGCAAAGGGGTAGTCAATCAGAAAAAAGCTGTCTTAAAGAAAAGGAAGTATAAAGAGATGGGTCACAGTATGTGGTTTATTTCAAATGCTGAATAATTCAAAGTCCAGGAACAAACATATACAGCTGACCCCTATTTACATACTACTCTGGCAACTATCTTAAAAATTGACAATGCCAATTGCCAACGTGGCCCTTTTTACAGTGTGAAAGTTTTTTTTGTTGTTTTTTTTATGCAAGACAAATAACAGGACCATTAGAATAAGAATGAATGGTGGCTCTGGTGGAAATGTAACCACTACACATTACAGACTTTGGAAAATCTACACAGAATTTTTCCCTTGCTATTTAGAGACACTTTTTACGTCCTGTAACTAATAGGCCACCGGGTGTTAGCCACACAGGTACCCTGGTGCTACAAAGAGACTGTACAGGAGTGATGTGGGGGTGGTTCAAAGAAACCAGTCAAAAGCGGTGGAGTATCTGGAATGGAAAAAGTCAGCAAAAAAAAAAAAGAAGGAAGAAAAATGCCCTACTCAGAACAAGGATATAATCATTTGTAGGAATCCAGCACATAACCTAAATAATACATTTCAGGTTTTGATATAACTATTACTGCCTGTGAAAAGCTCTTTGATGTAAATTGAAACCACTGGGCAGCAATCTGCTTTACAGCACTGACAAATAACAGTTTCCTAAGGCTAAGGTTAGCAAGCGGAGAAGGCACATACTTGCTCCATATGTTCATTCGATATAAATAAAAATCAAAAATGAGCTTGTCTTCGTGGAGGCAGAACAATGCTGAGGACAGTCCCTAGTTGAAGTTGTGGTGAGTGAAAAATGTTGTTTACAATTTTTAAAAGTACCTTCAGCAGAGGTCCTGTGTGGTGCAGGACAATGCTTGACTGTGTTGTTTTCATTTTTTCCAGTAGTTTGCTTCCTCTCTTTCACACAGAAACCACAACTTGATAACGCAATAATAAAATCTAGGTGGACCATCGAATCTCCTGCAACGGAAAAATATTATTACTCAGAAAGAGGCATGTCCATTGTATTTCTGATTTTTTTAGGGCATACAATAGTTTGAAGTCAGGGGAAGAGATGATTGCAGGGCTGTGGGCTCTGGTTTTAATACAGGCCCACCACAATAGTCTCTGTCTTTAGTACATTCTGGCATTGCATTGTCCTCATCGTTTATTCATCCTCAGCTTTTTTAGATGTTAGTTTTATCACAAAAAGAAAAGCTTGTTGAAGGGTCATCCGGAGCTGATGCAATGCATAATAACAGAAAACATACCCCCATTGTGAGTGCAAACACATTGGCCAGATCAGTAAAGAGGGGTATATGATGATAGAAGAAGTTCAAAGCGTTTTCCCCCCTTCATTCCACATGATACCACATCAAAGAGTGTACAGTGGTGATCTTGCCTTATGTTGAACCCCACAGGTCAGACATAAGTGGAGGGGTGTCTGCTTTAGAGCCTGATTCTTTGTAGAACAAATGACAGGCATTGTTGAGGAAGGTAATTGGCTTGTCTTTTTGTTAAGAGTCTGTACATTATGATTGCTCACAGATCCTAAAACCTGACCACCAAACTAAAAAAGCCAGAGAAATTTCCACTCTGTCTAAATCACAACGACTGATATTGAGAACATGTGAATGATAGTAAAGACATGTCCTGGTCCAGAACAACTGAAGGTACGTCCAAATTAGTGTGAATGCCCTGAGGTGGACACCAAAAAGTGATTTTCATTCAATAAAAAAATATTCATCACTTATGTTTTGAAAGTGAACAGTGCCAGTAAGAGACATTTTTAAGTGTACAAAAATATGACATTATGTAATGTTTGCATGTCCTTTCTAGCCGTGATCTGCTATTAAACTACATGCTCAGAAATGAAAACCTCAACTATTTAGATGAGTTGAGTATTTATTGAGTTACACCTGCACATGCTCTTATTTACAAAGGTCATATGGCACTTTTTAAACTTGCTGACCATGAGATAGCGGTTAGTCAGGATATCAGAAACTGTAAGGCTAACTTTGGGCAGAATCCTTATAAACAGATTTGCTGCTGATAAGGTTACTGTTGTTTCCATGTTCTGCCTTGGCCTCTGTAGCTATACAGGTTATTGTGCAGCCAGTATTTGACCTCTTCAGCCATTTTCAAATATTCTTGCAGTGATAATTGGTCATTGGTAGAGTACAGTCGCTGTTTGAGCAATCTAACAGTCAGTAATCAAAGAATTATATTAGTATTTGTGTTGGGGTGACAATAAGCACCTATGAGTCTGAGGCCTGGTTCTTGGCTGGAAAGGTTTGGATTGCCAACTCCATGTTGGGGAGAGGTCACTGCCCCAAGTGGAGGCTTTCAGATATGTCAGAAAACTGTGTTCGAGTTATGGAAGAGTTGAGTGAGAGATTGGCAGCTGGATTGATGCTGAATTTGCAGATGCCATTCCACTCTATCATCGTGAGGAGAGATGATCAATCTACATTTTTACCCTCGCCATAAACTATGGGTAATCACAAAAAAATAAGATCACATAGTCAAGTGGCTTCCTGTGAATAATGTCTGGGTGATAAGTTTAGTCACTCTTCTACATGGAAAGGAACCAGTTGAGGTTGTTTGGGCATCTGACAAGAAAGCCTTTTGGACGTCTCCTAGGCGAGTTGTTTTGTGCATGTTCAATGTAGGGCAAACGTAGAACACGCTGGAGAGATTATGTAATTTGGCTGGCTTGGAAATGCCTCAGTAGCCCCCTGTAAAAGCTGGATGCAGTGGCTAGGAAGAGGGAGGTCTGGGCATCTTTCCTTGGATTGCTGCCTTCAATATTCACATCCAGATGGATGGAAAAAAACAAACACAAATGCATTTTAGGTTCACTTGTGCAGGAGTTACCTGAAATCAGTGTGTCCAGAAGGAAAGACAAAAATGGCAGAGCAGAGTACGTTTTGAGTAGTGGAAAAATGCATACTACTTTGAATGTGTTGCAAGTTGAGTAAGTATGGTATCAAGTATTGCTAAGCATTTGCAAAGGCATGTTACTATAAAGCTAGTAGTAAAAGCCCCAAAATGCTTAATGGGACGACATGTTGCCCCCACTTAAATGAACAAAGTTGGATATTTAATGTTACAGAAACCCAGAGATGAATCGGTTACTTGTATTTTACATAGCAAAGTTTAGATTACTTTTTTCTTTGGGCTGGTTTTTGTTAACTTTGGTTCTATCTTTGTGATATTACTTAAGTAGCAAAACAAAGATCTTCTGTATATCCTCATTAAGAACTGAGAAGTGTGGTAAGGACTTAAATTGCAAGTCACAAATGCATAACAACAGTAGTACAGATTGCAACTTTCAGAGTGTTACTAATGTTTACATGCACTGATGCCATCTTGGATTGTTAAGTCAGGGTTGGTGGGGAGAGTCTACCTTTCCAAGACATGATGAGCCATTCCAGGAAGTAGGAAATTCAGATTTTTGATGTCAATTTGAACAATTCCACAGTTTTGAGACTAAAAGTCATATCTGTCTTTTATATACAGTCTTTGCCCCCCCTCAACTACAAAACTGCAGCCTATTGTGTTCAGAAATTGGTAGAAACAAGACAGAAGGTGTTTATTTGTGATTTTCGCACTCACTGACAGCCAGAACTTTAAGAGCAAGCTACTCCTGACCCTAGGTGTCAACACAGTGGATCTCACCATATGATATACCTTTAATAAACAACTTGATAGGATGCACCATACGCATGGAGTATAATTCTTAAGTCACAATGAATCTGACACTAATCCACCAATAAGCCAACAGTAATAAAAAAAAGCTTCTCTGGGAATTATTGGGCAAGGCATGGGGATCTGTCTGCCATTAATGGCCCTATACATTATGTTCATTCAAAGAGCCAAAAGAGCTGACAAAGTAAGCCAAAAATGTCAAGCAGAAAAACTTTACTTTTTTAAAATGTAAACCATAAAGATGACTGACAGTGGGAATTAGTGAATGATAGTTTGACACATAAAAGGGACATAGTTTAATGATGGAATGGGGTGATGGAGGTTGGATGTAGGCAGGTTTTGACATTGTAAGATCTAAAAGAAATTATTTACAGTGCCGTAAGATTTTTTTTCCATGCAAGTAGCTATAAAAAAAAAGACTCTAGTCTGACATATGTTTAAAAAAAATCATATACATGCATGCACATGGATCTAGTTTTCGCAAAATGGTTCCAAGGATATTTTTCAGACATTTTCCCCATTACAGGACCAGGCCATAGAAGAGGAAATGTAGGTTATAAATAGGAATCAAAAGAACTCCCCCACCGATTATTAGTAAGAGAGTGTGGCATCTTTGAAAGTGGGACATCTTTTGAGTATTTTACAAGACAGGTGAAAGAAACATGTGTGTTAAATCATCGTACCGGTTCACTTGGGTCAGCTCTACCATAAAAGAAAAGAGATTACAAAGGAAACTAATGAAGACACTGATCAAAGTCTGTAATGGTAATGTGTAGCAGGTGTTTCAGACCTTTGCAATCCGCCCCTGCACTGCCCTCCCGCCGCCAAAGCCACTTCATCCGTGAAACTTTCTCATGTATTTCACGTGTGCTTTGATAGGAACAATGGACAGAACATATTTCAGCACTATTCAAACTATGTTACGAGCAATCTGGTTCAACTCTTGAAAGGCAACTGTGGGTGATATACAAAGGCAGCCACACAGACGCTGTGCGTTTACGGTGCACTTTCATGATTGCTGGCGAGTTGAAAAGGGCTGACGTGGTAAAGGCCCACACCGGCAGGAAAAAAAGCACCTGGATTTGAGACGCATGCAAGAGTTGAAAGAAAGTTGGCTAGACTTGAAGTGGAGCCCGTTCAAAGCATGATTGCTATTTTTACACGTATCGAAGATGAAAGTGGCACTGTGCTTGATTTAAAAAATGAGGAAAGTACATGCAATAGCCTTAATAAAGACCTTAAGATTCTGTTGAGACTTTTAAATAATGATATCAATAATAGAAAAAACTCGGTAAGCAATAAATTCATTAAAAACGACATTTCGACTCTAGTACAAGCAATACTACTACTCAAAATTGCCGAATAGGTCTGTGACTTTTGCTTTCGCTTTAAATTATGTCTCTCACATTTTTCCTCTAAATGCCACAGCCATTTTAGGGGCTTAAAACACCGATTTAAAAGCCATGCTGACCGGCCTATGTGCAATATATAGATCTGTACCTGCGCCACACCTGCGTAGTGCAAAGTCTTGAGCGTGCCGAATCTGCTTCCGCCGCGAGCTCACGCTCGAGCTGGGAATTGTAGTTCTAAGTGTTACGCTTTTAAAATCTCCCCCAACAATTTCTCCACGGAAACTCATTTTAAACTGGAGAAATTGAAGACTGGAGTCTCGTAGAAATGAAATACACGGCTTCACTCGCAGACGCTCTTCCTGGCACGAAAATAGCGGGATATGCAGTTTATTCGTGCACTACAACGACCGACGTCGCCCCTAATGAAAGCGAGGCAGTGTAAACACAACTCCAGGAACATGAAAAGATCGGGTGACAGTGAGGGGGAGAAGAGAAGAAAGGTATTGATAGCGTTTTTCTCCGTTAGGTCTGGCATATTTCTAAGCCCTGTCGCTCTTTGAATATCTAATGCTCCGTATGTGATGCTGCTGGCTGCATTTTGAAGGCTAGAAAGCCGGGAATGTCAGCGCATACTTCACCTTGCCTGTTTCCTTTATTGTGTTTTCCATTTTTTTTCCCCCCACCAGTCTGCCACAATGAAGAATTACAGTTACGTTAAAATGGTGTTTTGCCACGTAGAGACACTGCCGATGAGAAAATAGAGGTTGCAGAGTAACGCCTCGACAGCATCCTACATCAAGTTGAAATACGATATGAATTACAGCAGGCTACACAATTATGAAAAAATAGTGGACATTGCAACTATTTCAATGCATAGATATCTTTCTTTTTTTAAAATTAAAACAAACAAAAGACAGAGTCGAGGCTCAAGTTGGGATGTTATTCTGGTGTGAAGAATAAACAATGAATCACTTGTATGGCATCAGCAGCTGTGCAGCTCAGTCTAACAGTAAAAACAAAAGGTAAAGTTAGTGTGAAGTGTAGCCGGGATTTGGCATGCTGCCAGGCCAGCAGTCTCCAGCTGCTTCAGGCTTTACTACAGATGCAGTGGATAATGGTTTGTGCTCTGACATACAGTAGAAATGATAACCTATTGGCTAATGTTGCCACTGCTGTTGTTAAAGAACAACCTGTGCTAATGTGCCAGCTGTAGAACCTGATACTGAAAAAAATAGGATTTAAATAAGGGTCACATGATGTGAGCAGAGATGGGTACCTATGTGTTGTGTGTGCTGATGTGTCGAGCTTTGTAAAAGCTGGAACTTTGCAGTTTGTGGACATTCTAATGGAAGAGAGGAAACTGCTGTGCACTAGGCATCCAGGGCTGCTTCATCACAGTCATTTCTCTTAGCATCTGCCTATCTGCCTGTCTGTTTCTTCTCATATCTCCAGACTTGGACGCCGTCTGCTGTGGCGCATGTGTTTGGATCATGTTAGACAGCAGTGAAACTATGTAGGACGTGGTTCCTCCTGTTTATGAAAGCAGCCATGGCAGCCAGATGAGCGGCTCAGAGAGAGAACTCATTCTAGTTGGCCCTCAGGCAGTACTGCACAGACCTAATGGCTTAGCTGTCTTTCTCCTTAGATAAATAAAAGGATGAGCGAGAGAATTAGTAACTGCAAAAGTTCTTTAAAACTGTACAGCGGCCAAAGCGAAAGCTGCGTGCGTTTTGAACGGTTTTCACAATATCACTGGTTGTATAAAGACACAGTTATTATGTTAACTAATACCTTGGATATGATGGTTGTCTTATCTAGTAAATGAGTGTGTCTGCAATAGTGCCCAAAGTGAGAGATGCACTGTGATGGGTGCACTGTTATTCCGAGTTGTGGAATGCAAGCCCCAACAGATTAGTGCCAAATGAATACACAGTCTCCTCAGAAAATCCCATCACAACAAGTCAGTATAGCATAGACAGGTGGGGTGCCATGGCTTCTTTCTATATATCTTTTTTTAAATGAAAGAGAACATTTGTCTGAGTCCCCGAGGGGAATTAACCCCACCTAGTCACACCAATTCACATTTATGTCATTTATTTAGGTTTTTCATCATTCAGGCTAGTGAAAACACTCACTCATCAGATTTCATTTTGTTTGTATCAGAAAAAAAAAGTTTTTATAGATTTGTACTTTGTCTTAGGTTGTCAAGTAGCTACAATTTCTTGAATTTTCTCATCATACTAATGTTTAACCTCTAGTACGCTAATGAATTTAAAACTTTTAAGTATGCTTTATCAGTGTTGTCATCACAGGATAAATTTCCACTCATGCCCTGGCAAGTGTGAAAACAGCACCGACCCTTAACCCGATGTTCTAATGTTGTCTTTGATGCAAGCTTGCCATTTGGACAGCGATGACAAGTATTAAGTGCTGTGGTGAAACAGGAAGTGTGTCTGTGTGCGTGAGCAGCAGGCTAAGTAATGTTCACACAGGGTCACCAGATGTTGTGAGGTCCTGGGCTCAAACCAGCCCATTGCTTAGATCAGCCTCATTGGTTTGTTCTGGTTGTGGCACCTAGTGCAAGCTGTTTAGGGTATTTAATTTCTAAACACCCATTAAAATGGTTTGTGTTTCCCTTGGCGATTCTGTTAAATTAACATCTACTGAAGTAAAAGCTGATTATGTGGCCACACATCCAGACATGGTTAATCAATTTTCCCCCACAAAATGTTAGCTGGTGAATTAGTGTAAAGGAAACGATTTATGGCAACTAATGCCGACGTCCTGTCATGTCAAGCCTGGTGTTTTAGCAAGAGGGGGGTGTCAGATTCAGCGCATTCAGCAGCTTTGCGCTCTGCCGGCCATCTTTTTCTCCCTCTAAACCCAAGCTACATGCTGCTTGCTCTATTAATGAGCCAATAATGGAGAAATAGTGTTAGGTACTGACATAAAACATGGGTATGGATACCTAAGGCAGGGTAGCACATAAGCTCCAGCAGAGCTAGATTTACACCTAGGTCCTGTGTAGAATGGTAGAAAGGGGAACAGTCAGTATGGGGGCTCTCACTGCTTCATCAGACCCCCGCTGGTCGAGCTGTGGAAAAGCCAAGGCGCAGAAAAATATGGCTGTGGCAGATAATGATACCATTACACTAATGGAGCTGGCAAATGAAGGAGAACCCAGATGCCTGCTTTATTACCAGAGGGGGTCATTTCCTCGCTGCATTCCTAATGGCCTGAGCACACAGTATTGATCAGGCTATCATGCTGCTAATCCCCTACAGAATTACTTATCGCTGGCTAGGTGTCGATCTGCCACATGCCCTGTGCTGGCCTTGCCGTTGGGCGGCTGCTGCATGTCCAGCAGGGACCCACTGGACCGTTCACCCAATCATGATTTAGGGGCAAGTAGGGATGGCGTCTGGGAGGTCTTCAACGATGGACTGGTTAATTCAATGTGTGTAAAAAAGAGGCAAATTAACCTAACAGCTTTGGTTTAATTAAGGAGCAGGCAGTGATGTGGCTCCACCCTCTTTATGGCCCCACTGGACACTGTGGAGCTGGTAAAGCTGTAAGGTTGGGTGTTGTTCTCAGTAATTTGGTTGTGCAGTAAATAAAAACAGGGCAGCAGCAGCAGGATATGTCCGCCTGGTTTGATTATAAAGATGTCTGTGTACTTAACTTTGTTTTAAGAAGTCTGTGTGCAAATGTGTTTCATTAGGCCAAAGACTTTCCCACTTCTGGTTCTGATTAGTGTGAAAAAAGAAATTTCAATTATTAATGACATTCATTGGTCGAACATGACTGCGAATGGTGAAGCCAGGGTCCATAAACATCAGAAATAAATAGGATGGTCAGGGCTCTTTGCCCAGAGCTTGACCTGTCATATACACGGTCTCTTTATCAGGGCCCTGTGTGTGTTAACATCCTCAGGCCATTGTAAGTGTGGCATCCTAGCATTAGCAGACCCCTCTTGTCACCTCTGGCCTTGGCTAATCAAAGTGTTTACCTTAAGGGTGCGCATTTAGCATTGCTCGTTAGGACTTCTCCAGTAGCCATAAAGAGGTATTTATATATTTCCATCTAGAATAACCTGTCGTAGCTAGGGAAACTAGCTATTGATCCAGGTATTTAGTCATTTCTTTCTGCGTGCCCCATCAATATTGTGCAAACATTCGTCCAGGCGTCCATTTGAGAGTTGACCTAAGCCCTGGCCTCCATATTTTGCTCCCATTGGAGTTCAGTGATATACTATTATGAAAAGTAAAATCAATGAATGAATATGAAGTTTGGTGTGTAATATAGCGCAGGCTGGCGGCCCCAGGTCTTTCATTGATCAACTGCGTGAGTGTTGGAGGGGTCTGATTAGACTGCTGCTGAGCTTTTCTTCTACATGTCTTTACACTGTTTTGCCTATTTGATCTTTGCTCATATATTTGTTTGGAGATGTTACAGATCATCATTTTTTTATTAAATCAGCCCACACAGAACTGTTCCAAGGATTTATGTCATTATGTGTACTAAAGTTAACCTAAGATAACACACAAATTAAAAATATTGCTGTTGTGTTAGTGATTTAGTTTAAATATGATTTCACTTTAGTCAATTTAACAAATAATTTTTGAGCGTATTTGCTACTTTCTTATTGTTATTGATAAAGATTATGACCACAGTAATGTGTATGTGGTAGAATGTTAGATTTTACAGATTGTGCATGAATGCTTACAAGTGCAGAAATTCTAAGAATGGCTTAACGAGTTTCTGTTTATTACAAATGAAAAAGTTGATTAGCAAATCATGATCATCGTGAAAAACCCTGGTTAATTTTCCTTCATTTCACCTTTCATCCATTCTATAATATTAGTCTTTGTTGAATAAACAGCTTGATGATGCATGATGTCTACATTTGGCTTGCATGTGGAAGGATATAAGCTTTTATGGTCCACCGGTACTGTGCCAAGGTATGTGTTTAAATGACTTGATGGGGGCTCCTATATATGGTAGAAATTACAGTTTGGTGTTGCTTGAAAATGCAATCCTGCAGTCATACTGAAAGAAGCATCTGCAGTGGTTTCTTCTAACCACTAGCTGCAACCTGCTCATCCAGATTAGTTAGTTGCTACTTGCTGCTAGGTGGTCATAATGTTGTTGTTCTGAACTGTGTACTTCTTTTACATATGGTTCTAATCAAAATTAATAGAAGAGTTAATAGTCCACAACGAAGTTTTCTTATAAGATCGCTCTCAAACAGCATGCTGCAGAGTGTTAGCTTGTCTTATAGCACAAGCATCTTCAATAGCAAGAACAGACTAGACAAATGTTGAAAAGAGGCTTGCATTATAATGACTTATAGTGACCGACCAAAAGAAGAACTTTATCTGGAGTTTGGAAGGTTTTTGGTTTAAAAAAATGTGACTTTCTTGCTGTCATTTCTGGGTGCGCTGCTTCTTTGCTTTTGTCTTCTCACCCTTTATGAGAAGAGTATGATAGGAATGATGTCAGGCTTAGGGGTTCTGTTTTCTGTCTTGTTAAATTAACAAAGATTTTTACACTGGCAAATAGCGGGCTCAGATTTATCCTTCCAGCAACTGGGAACCAAGCAGAGGGGTGATGATTGAGGATTATGCAAGGCTAATAGGGGTTTTTCCAACGACAGAATATTTTGTGCCCCAAAGTTTGGAACAATAAGTCAAAATTGAGCTTTTTTTTAAAAAGCCCAACTTCGCAGCTCTGCTGTGGGAACATTAATGGGAGTGAGCCATACGTTGACTATATTTAAATGGCCTAAAAGTATAATAGGCAGCCTATTAAGACAGGAGGACTCTTTACAGCATTGCACAAAATATTTATTTCTTCTTAACAGAACAGGAGAATATTTTATGTATTGACTTGGTTGTGTGTTTTTATTTTATCCCTATTTCATGATGACATTTGGATGTTTTTATATTCTATAAAGCTTTGACAGAAGCCACTGTTTTAACTATAGTACTGTATACCTATATATTGACTCAGACATACATATTGTTTGGAAAGTTGATGAGCTGATGTGTTACACCCATATGTATATATAAACCAATGCTTTTCTTGCTATGCTATCTTTAGCATTTACAACGTAGACATTTTTTCTCTCCTATGGATGCAGTAACTAGGATTGTCCAAACAGCTCCCGACAACTTTGGTGCCTGTCACCCCCTACCGATCACCTCATATTAGTGTTGAGGCATTAGCCAAAGATGTCATCATATTTGAAAACAAGGCTGAGATGTGGATCATGCAAACTGGCCGACTTGGTCAGCCGTCAGATTCAATGAGATTACATCAACTGTGACCTGCACAAGTAGGGTTCACCTGTCAAGCATGTGGCCTGTCACAAAAGAGACATAGAATAATCAGTTCAATCAATAGATGTTGGAGGCTCATCGGGCTGATGCTGAATAAACATGGGGATGACCCTCTCAACTCATACACAGAGGCTAGAGCCTCCTGGGGGTTCATTAGCCACCCGAGGCTATGATCCAAGTGAGTTGTTATTCTTTGTTTCTGTTTGTTTGGCATTCTGGTGTCTGTGTGTGTGTTTGTGCACTTGTACGAATGTGCACTAGGTGTGGGTAGGTGGTTTGGGTTTGGGCGTATCTTTGAATAAATATTGTCTAATAATCATCTCTGTGTGTCGCGGACTCGCGGCTGCCCTTGGTGTAACTGCTCGGAGAACATAAGACACAAGGAATCAATAAGCACCATGGAGGCTGGAAAGATTAGCAACTGCGATTGTAATAATGCCTCCTTCCGTCTGCACTTATTCAGTCTTCAGTGAAAGACATGACTAATAATCAGTGTTACCCAGAATACGTCCTATTGGTACTGGGTGTTACTAACTTTAGCTAACGCCATTAAAAACTGTTTCCCTGTGCAACGCCACCTGCATAGGACAGAGCAGTCTTCATGCTGTTTATTTGTGAATTTATTTTCCTTTACAGTGACTCACCTTTCCAATAAAGTACAAGTACCTACTGCTGGAGTGGTTGCACCACATCTGGTTTCAATGGAAAGTCCAAAACCCTTCATTCACAAAAGCTGCAGGAGACCAGGTTCACAAGGTGCTGTAAATACTAACTGTTAATTTGTACATCATAAGTTCTTTTCCATAAACGTGAGCAATGAAAGTGTGTTAAAATACCTGGCATTTCGCTTGTTTCTTTGCAGAAGCTCAACATAGGAAGTGCCTCCTGCAACCAAAGGCAGATTTCAGCTTTATTCATGTAGTCAGCTGGAGCTGCAGTTAGTCTCCTCTGCTAACCATCTTAAATGGAATACCCTTAGTTATTTTCTGCTTGTACCCAACACAATAATATGTAGTAATTTAGTGTTACTATGGGAAGAGTTTGATGGGAACGATGTCAGGCGTAGGCGTTCTCTTTTCTGTCTTGTTAAATTATCAGACGGTGATAATTTTACGGTGGCAGTTAAAAGTTAAAACAGAAAAAGACAAATTAATTTTGTGAAAACACACAAATGGCTTTAAAAATAACTTTTCCATCCTTAGTACATTAGGTTTAGCGCTTCCACCAGAGGATGTTAGTAACTAGAGCAACTTGCAGTCTGGAGTAGCTGTCTGAGTTATCCTGCATTTGCTTTCATGGAGCACTTTGTATTGCTCATTCCAGCATTTACTTGGCATCAAGTCTTTGAGAAGTGTTTGCTCACTTCAGGTGGTCTGTTCATGTCTCAGTGATTCTTTCTCTGAACCCCCGTGTGTTTTTTCTTCATCAGTCTAACTTTTCCTTGCATATGCGAGGGAGCCAACGACAGCTTGACTGGCATGCTGTCAGGCAGGTGATGCCTTTCCAATGGTGGAGCATCAGCCCTTTACTGAGTGCTTGTATGCGTGAGTGTGTGTGTGTGTAGAAAAAGCGGGGGTATTGTCAGGACGTGACCGGCACACTTTGCATGTTCTTCTCGAGACAGGTGCTTCTGGGCGAGCACTGGTGCATGACAGTTGCCTTTCATCGCTGTCTTCTCTACACTTAACCCCTGACCGGCCCTCCCTTCTTCCTCTAGCTCCTCATCCTCTTCTCTTCTTTCCTCCCTCCCTCTCTCCACCACGTCTGACCTCTTCTCACGGCGCCTCCCTCGGCCGTCCTGAGTGATGGACTGCAAAGGCTAGTAGGCGGCTTGCGCTTTGCATGTGGTGGTGGTGGTGTGCTGCGGCAGGCTTGTCACAAGCCTAACACTGTCAGGCCTCGGAAATCCAGCTGTCCAGACCAAACTGCGCACACTCATTTCCACACACTTACACCCACACCGCAACTTTTTGTTCAACAGTCTGTAATTCCATCCACTGGTGCTGTCAAGCACTTGATCAAACGTGCATAAAGAAAGGAGCCCCTTGGCTGAATCCCATCCTATCTCTTCCTATCATAATGTAGGCAGATCTTCCCTCCTCTGCCTGTTTCTTCAACTCTGTTTATTCAGATGAGCCTGACTGGGGGGCAGCGGGTCACATCCACTTGGCTGGCTAAAATGGTCCTGAATCGAGGGTTGTCTCCAGTGAGATGAAGGGAGAAAAAAAACACAAGAAGGGGTTAGGGAGGGCTGCCGAGCGGTCATGTCAGGGCTGTTTTCGGGGTTGTTTGTGTGCGTGCGTGTGCGTGCATGTGTGTGTGCATGTGGCATGGCAGAAGTATGGGTTAGGGAGTTTGAGGGTTCAGTTGTCAACCCCTGTGTCATGCTTGCCCTGGCCCCGTTATGTAGAGGGCATCTACTGTCATTTGTTTCAGGACTGTCTGAAGTGGAGTGAGCCGCAGAAGCATAAAAAGTAGTCAGCAGAGTGTAAGCTCTCAGGTGCCTCGACGTACCACACTTTAATTTAAAAGTACAAACTCAAACACTGTAGGTGCTAATCCCTTATTAATTTGACATGCCAAAGTTTGTCTTATCCAGTTTGTCTTTTAGCGATTTGTTTTGGGGTTGCACTTTGAACCTCTGTTATTCCTGCATACATTGAAGATGGGGACTGATCCTGATGTTTTCCGTAGCACATCGTTACTGTTATATATATATTTTTTGCCTCTTTGTTCTTTGAGCTTTATCATGTTAAGTGAAGTAGGTGGATTAAAGTCATTCTCAAAGCCAACTTTGGAGACGACATACACTAGAAAGACTTTTTTTTTTTTTTTTTTTTTTTTAACAGTTATTTTGTACTTACAAGTTTTTGAAGTTCATCCCAGTGAGTGCGTGTGTGTGTGTGTGTGTGTGTGTGTGTGTGTGTGTGTGTGTGTGTGTGTGTGTGTGTGTGTGTGTGTGTGTGTGTGTGTGTGTGTTTGCATTTTAGGTGCATGTGTGCGTTTCATCTGACATGCATCTCCCACATTCTTCCCACTATGGGGAAAAAAAGCAAATGGTTAAGACTCTTTAAATTTGTTGTTTGAGTGTCAGCGAAGACATGAGCACTGCGCACGCCATGAGCTTAATCCAACAACAGCCTGCCTGCCATACTGTACACCCGCTATCTGCGAGTGAGTGGACCCCTTCCGCGCAACCATTGTCATATATAGGGGGCATTGTCACATATGAGATGGACTCATGTAAATGTGGTGACAAGCTAGTGTCTCGGCTGACTGACAGCACAGAGGGATTGGGCTAATCTGAGTGACTGATTTGAGGCATGCGGCAGCTCGGCTGTCCCCATAACTCCTGAGAAATAGGCAGCTTCAGCAGAGTTATCTGTGTTTGTAAGTCCTTCTGCTGCACTGGGATGACAATAGGGATTAGTGCCAAGGTTCTTTAAACTGTTTATTTTTTTCTTTTTTCTTTTTTGTGTGGGGGGGGGCCTCTTATCGGTGTCTCGGCAGGATGCTGCCGCAGCCAGTTTTCCTTGACTGTCAATTAAAGAGGGGATCATTAACTTCAAGGGTATAAATGTTCTAACACTGGTATTACGTTGGAAAGCTAAGTCGCTGACAGATGTTCCAACTTTAATTCTCCACTTGTTTTTTTTGTCCTTTAATTAATTTATGTATCACTATTCGGGTTTTAAATATTTTTTCTCCCTGTCTGCTTTTTGTTAGCCTGTAATCTCAGTTACCATGGTAGTCGCAAAGACGATTGGGCCTTGTCACTCGCCTGTGTTTCTTATGAGGTTCAATCGGCTAATGTATTCAATATCATCCAAACTGAAAGGTAAACAGTATCTAATGGTGCATGTGTTCCTGCACTGCCTCAATACAACCTGAAGTCGCTGGGGGGGAGGAGAACGGTACATCTGCGCCTAGTTCCCAGGCTTTTCAGGAGGACCCAACTATTTAGAATGGTGCTCGATAAAAACAAGAAGATCACATCCTGTATCTCTGTACATGTGCGGTTCTTTGGGAGGTAAAGGAAAGCAGTGTAATACTTTGGGGTTATCTTTTGGAGGCTTTTATGGCATTTTTGAAGCATGAGTACGACAGCTGTGGTTGAGATTTTCAGCCAATGCGCTGCAGTGGGATGTAGTGAAGGTATATTGTAGGTTGCTGCATGGAGGAAGAAAGAAAACTAGGGGATACGTTAAGGGAAATGGGAAAGAGAGAGGTGACAGAGACTGCTAATGGGCAAACTCTCTTTATCCACTGCCAGTGCCATCACCGGCACTACCCTGTTCTTTTATGACAGCTCTTTTCCTTTGTTCTCCACGTCGGCCCACTCACTGCTGGGGATTCATGACAAGTTTTCACGGGCTGATCAAACGCTGCGGTGACACCTGATTAGGATATAGCGCGTGTTTACAGTTGTGCATGGCGAGGACACCCCCAGCCCCCACCCCCGTTCTCAGACAACAACGGAGACTTCACCTTGACTAATTAAATTTGCACCTGCAATGCCAGCTGTGACAGCCACTGGAGGGCTACATTTATTTATGTCACTCCTTGCATACTTCCTGTGACGTTTAGGAGGCTGAGTTTGCACTAGCTCCTCTGTTGACTTGCACTGTGGTTTACTTCAATAGCCATCTTTATTGTGGCTGAATCTGCCCTGATGTTTGGTAAGGCGGGTTTGTCCTCCGTTTTGGAGGATAGGCGATTGTACCTGGAGCTGTGGCTAGTGGAGATGTGGGGGTGAAATGTGTAAAGTCATAAAATTTTAACGTATGCAAAGGTGTGAAATCCCTCTGACATATAATAATAATAATAATAATAATAATAATAATAATAATAATAATAATAATAATAATAATAATAATAAAATACTTGCACATTTTGGCAGCATTATTTTAACATTAACAACTTCCAGATATATTTCTGTAAATTTAGATACCACGTTTAATCATGTGGCAAAACAAATATATGGCAGTGTCATGTAGTGTTTGCTGGCATTCTGTGATTTTTCTAATTTTAAAAAGACTGAGTGCTGCCTGGTAATTGAATCTGTTTTATCTCTTCTGTTCCTTATATCTCATTTTTAATGGTTTTTGGGTGGCTTGTTTAAAGTAATGTGATTTGTGTGTTCCTGGATGAAAAAATACTTATTTAATCATGCAGCAGTGTGCATACATACCATATGTGTGCCTGTAGTGATGATCTGAGTGCGTGCGTGTTTATCTATCTAAATCAGTGTTGAGAGTGCAAAAGGCCACAGCTGAAGTGAGCAGAACATCAGTCACCCAGTAGCAGGAGACAGGAGGCTGATAATTTGTGGCTTTGCCCCCTCCTCTCTCCCTTTCTCTCTGTCTCTCTTTATTTCACCCCCCACAACTCTATTCTGCCTCCCCAGCCTCAAATTGACCAGGCTCGACTGCTGGTCATGCTGTATTACATGGGTTAGATGAAGTAATTATTTCTAGGCCACTGACTACAAGCAAGATTAATAGTTTTTGAAACGGCCATAATGGAGGGCTGACCTGCCATGACATAAGCATTATTTCAAGCTCACCTCCACTCTCATCCCTCTCACCTCTGGGCACCGGCAGAGTGTGATTTATACCTGGGCTAATGAGGGGAGGGAACCTTGGAGCCCGGAGCCAACGGCCTACTAGTCTAGTGTTAAGGCATGTTCCCCCAAATGTATGGGCAGTGTGGTCATCTGAGGAAGGGTGGTACAGTGATTGGTTTTTCAACAAATTAAACCATGTGATTAAAATACACTTTTTGCATTCAATTATTTCTTTTATTTTATTTTTTCATGAAACTTTAATAATTTGGGTTGTTCTCTGGAAAGCATTGGGCCTCATTGAGATCTTAATTAAAGACAAATTATTTGCTATTGATGCTGAAGCCCTTTGACCTGTGATTAATTGGTGTGTCCCCCCTAACTCTTGATGATCAGCAGCCTGAAAGATCACAGAACCTGGAAAGTTGTCACTAGGTGGCAGTTGGACATCATATTATCAGATGCACTCTCCTCTTCCTTCCACCACCCTCTTCCTCCCTCCCCTCTGGGCTAAGTACACCTCAGATGTCAGGGTGTTTTATTTTTATTGGATGAGGGCAGTGTGTAATGCATTCACCTCCGTTCCAGCCAGCTGTTAAATGCCCCGGAACATGGTCTGTTCAGGCTCCGCCCCGTTAACCCCTCTGATTGCCTGTAATAATTAGCAGAAGTGAACAGTAACTATGACACCTAGTGAGGGTTTGGAACAGCTTGTGACTCCTTGATAGAATAGAATAGAATAGAATAGAATTCAACTTTATTGTCATTGCACATGTCACAGGTACAAGGCAACGAAATGCAGTTTGCATCCATCCAGAAGTGCTTTAGCCATGATATAGATATATTACAAATATATATTAGCAATAATATAGATATGTGAGTATATTACAGTATTATTACTATATTACTATTATGGTATGTTATAATGTACTATAATACACACGTGAAAAGGCTTCAGTGACTTGGGTCTGGCCCAGCGTGCCAACATCCCTTTCGACTTGGTGTGTGTGTCTTTTAAGCTTTAATATTAACCCTTAACTTTAAACACATGCATGCAGTGTGGCATCAGCAATTACATTTTCAAATGGCTGGGTTTGTAAACCTCCAGGATGTTAATCTGTCACTATTCAGGCTACTAGGAAGAGTGAAAAGAGGATTAAGCTATTCAATTCCTGGTAGAATATTTTCCTTTGTTCAGAATGAGTGAAAGAAAAATAAATAAAGAAATAAGGTGGTTTCTCAAGCAAGACAAGTGCTGTCTGCTACATTTCAGGATTTGGCTAATGCCATTATAGCAAACTTATCTGTCCCAGCATTCCAGGAAGACCGACAGACTGTTGTGTAAACAGCCACAAATGATATTCAGCCCATAATTTAATATTAATCTGATAATTCCAGTTTATCTGGGTCAGAAAGTACATTAGAAAGAATTAGACCTGTCCTAGATGTTCTGGTCACATCTGTTTAGAGGCATATGTTTTTCTAGTGGCTTAGATGGTTGTCAGGATTTAAACTTGGGTCATGCGCCTAGCTTGTTAATAATACTGTAATAAAAAGATCTGGATTAACATATAGGTCACCGAATAATTATTAAGGTTATCCTAGTTTTGCTGCATATATATGATAGTGGAAAGATGTTTTTCAGTTTTTGTGTTGCATGTGAACATGGCATACAGCTAAGTTGGAATAATAATCTTGAGTTGTTTTTGTCAACCAACATACTGTATTAAATCTTATGGTTAGCATAAGGTTATAATATACCACATCATAATTGTCACAGCTGTCAACCGATCAGGCACAGCACCCCAGTCTTAGCCCCTCGTTTACCCTTTACTTCCTGCCTCTTGGGTCTTATTGCACATCATCTTTATCCCAGATGAAGTACTAGACTCCGTAGTGTCAGGAGATGATCTAATATGGAACCAAAAGGACACAGAGCTGGGAAATCATCGTCATTTGAAGAGGTTGCTTGTCACAGGATGGGTTTGATCAGCCCGTGCTGCGGTACACAGAGCCGGGTCTTTGCACTGTCTAACAGTGGTACTGGATTAGAGACACAAGCCACTTCGACTGTGATCAGTCACTCACACATGAAGACACGCGGCAGGACTGAAATCCTCCTCGCACACTTCATCCAGATCATGTACAGGCTTCTTCGTCAAGCCTACTGTATGGAAATCAGAAGCACTGCTGTTGACAGTGATGGTACATGTCTGTTTTTGTAAAAATATATTTTTGGTGGCTTTATTTTACAACTAATGTCATCTACATTAATAAAGGTACTTCCGCAGAGAGGGAGCTACAACACCAGGTTGTGTTTGTCTATGCAGCTGCCTGACCTGCCTGAATCCTACTGATCTCTGACATGTTGAGGTGATGGTAGTGTGTGTGAAGAGTCTGGGTTTACACCCTTTAGACACTGTGTATTGCTAAGTGCTATTGAATTGTTTACTGTCACAAATCACAAACCTTTCAATGACCAGGTGCGTCCACCGTCCACCCACTCATCTGTCCATCAGCTGCTCCGCCCTGAGCGATGTGTTGGTCTGCTGGGCTCTGAGGACCGTAGCACTGGTCTTTGGAGCTGGGGATTTTAAACGCTCCACCTGATTATTGATTCTTCTGCCTCGCCGAGCCAGCCAAGCTTGAGAGAAATGTAGTGAAAGAAAGAAAGCAAGCTGCAAAGGGGAAGGGCAGTCTGGTGGCCTTGGTCCTTTGGTCTTCAGGTCTGTCCTTGACACTGCCTATGGGACAGGCCTGGAGGACACCTCTTGTCCTCACTGTAAGCCCCTACCAGCCCCTCCAGCTAACTGGGCCTCCCTGTGGGGCATGCTGCACTTTGCACAGCCATATTGACTTTTTGGAAGGGAAGGAAAAGTGTGGCTGGATGGTGAGAGTGTAAGAGGGAGGGAGGGGGAAATGGGAAAATCGAGGGAGCTTTCTAAAGCAGTGACTTCTCCTTGACTGCACCTCTAGACGCGACAACCCTGTTAGAACAACTCAGTGGCCCTGGTGCCCCGCTGAAAACTGCTAATCACAGTCTTTCAATCAATGCTCTCCTGCCTCTCTTCTCTTCCTCCCTCCATCCCTCTCCCTTCCTCATTTTCTCACTCTTTCCCCTGACTTTCCCTTGACTGAACTGGACCCAGCCTGAATACCGAGGGACTGTGTCTGCATTAAAACTGGCCATTCCACATGGAAAACAGCTGACCTCATGAAAGCATGTTGTAATTTGAAGGTGAAAACTAAAAAGCTTGCTCGATCGACATAATCTTAATGGAAACATTAAGGCCCAGCCACAAACCAACAATGAAGGCAAAAAGGCAAATGGCCCTCGCGTACCGGTGGAGCTAGCCAATTCATAGACATGGCACATGGTCTGTTTTGACTGTAAGGCTGCTAGTTAGAATCCTGGTGAGTGTTTAAAACTAAAAATGCCCTTGAACCAGACTTTTTTTTAACCCTCAGTTACCCCAGTGGGAGAACAGAGAAACTGTTTTATTGTCTACCAGAAAACTTTAGATGTACTGAGCAGCTCCTCTGTGTAAAAATCTGTGGGTATGCGAGTGTGAAGCAGCTAGTATGTTTCTGATAAAGAGCATGCTCAGTCAATCTTTCCCGGACAAATAAAAAAAGGTTATGTAAGGCATGCATCGACAGATCTCTTAAATCCCCATCCTCTCTTTCTCTTCTTCCCTCTCCTCTCCTCTCCAGATCTGACACTTGCTAAAGGTCACAGAAACATCTTTTTTCCCCTTTGAGGTGTAGATAAGTGTGAAATAGATGTTGACACCACAGACACATTGAAAAGCACTTAAACAGAGTGGCTATGTGCCAACCTTTCTAAGTCTGGCTTTGTGCATTTGTAAATACTTTTGAATGATTGATCTCTGACACACGTGTACGCATACTCTCCACCTGAAAGAATTACACGTACCTTGGGATCTTTGGAAGAGTAACTTTAGGTAAGTATGTGAGTGTGAAAGTATACACATGGCTTGCACAGTTAGCCTAGAACAGGACTTTTGATGTTAAATTTTTATACCTAGTGTGTGTTGCTGTACCTTATCTCATACATGTGGCATTTTTCAAATGTGACTGGGTTCCAGTAGAGGTGGTCATATTGTGTGTGTGTGTGTGTGTGTGTGTGTGTGTGTGTGTGTGTGTGTGTGTGTAAGTGTGTACATCTAATTAATGACTGGCAGTGGTCCCCCACAGCTCTGGTAATGTGCTTAGATCAGTGTTATAAACAGGGCGTGAAAGGTCTGCCCAGCGCCAGCCTTTTAAATGACTGGCCTCTTGTTCAGGTAGATGGATGGAAATGTTCTAATATTAATGATCACGTCCCCTGCTGACCTGTCGCGAGGTGAAATGATCAACGCAGCCTTCAGCTTCCAACAGCAATTAATGGGCCAGAGCCGATCTGTCTGCCATTTGTCATCACTTACTCCACCTGTGCACCCCTGCCGAACACGTGCTAAACATGTCTGTCAATATATACAGAATGTTCACTTCACTGATTTGAAAAAATATGCAATAGTTAATGACATAGCATTTGTTCTCAGTTATTTCTGGACCATTATTTTTCTTCTCCTTAATTTGTTTCTAACCAGAAATGAGAAAACAAAACCAGAAAAAAACCCCCCAAAAGAAGTCTGATGACTTCAGCATGTCTCAATCCTTTGTTGTGTATCACTGATTATGTTCTTAATAAGTTACTTTGAAGAGACTGTCTTGCATAAAACATGATTTGCAAACGTAAGCTAGACCCACATGTCAAACTGAATCTGTAAACGCATCTCAGGATAATACACGTTATCCAGTAAAATTTACATATTAACAAGAAAGTAGCTGAAAGTCTGTTTATTTGAGATATTTCTGGCAGCATCCTTCTTACTGACCTTTAACTCTCACAGTCCAATTCATATTCATAGGCCAGTCCTCAGCCGGAGTATGGACACAAGGGGTTACACATTACCAATGCCCTCGCTCTGAGGTCAGCTCCCACACATTCCAGTTACCCATTTACCAGTCTGCCCAGTTAGCCATCACATTAAGTCACCAAACTTCGAGCTGGTGTTCATAAAATAAATGAATACCACAAGTGGCTGTAAACAAAATGTCAGAATGGGGGGGATTTTTTTCCCCCTGAATTTTGTTTTTATAGCATGCATGATGAAAACAAGAGATGAAAACAAGAGAGGTCATTTTTGTCGCTGTAACTGCTGATGGAGCTTCTTTTTTCATTAATGTATTTGCAGCATGGGCTTTTTTAGAATAGATATTGTCTTAAAAAGGCATAAAATATGCTTAAACTGAAATAATAAACTATAGCCAGAACCACAAAAATAGAAGCTCTGTGTTTATGCGTGTGTGCGCATCACCTCGAAAATTCTTACCTGTCAGCGACTCATTTTTTGTGATGGCACCTAGGTGGCATGTTAGATTTAGTCACTATCACATATCTAAAGATGGTGTAGTCCCTGACCTGCACAGATCTTTGTTAAACAAACTGTGCTACAATTAGCCAAAAGGTCCTTTTTGATTGTATTCAACAGTTACAATTATCTGTATATTTGTACTTAAGCTTTGCCAATTCAAAGCTTTGCTAAAGACCTCTACAGCTTTTATATGCATCACACATGCAAACACAAATGTCTTGGTGGAGTAGGCACTCTCTGTGCCCTGTGTCGCTTCACACGAGCTCCCTACATTCTTCGATCCGGTGCCAAATGGATCTGGGCGGAAACGCCTTTCATGTACATGGGTAGGCTGTCTGTTTGAGTCTGACGTTTTATAGCCGACTTGTCAAAGTTGTTGATTCCCCATCACTTTTGCAGAAAGGGAACAGTTCTGAAATGGGTGTCTCACAAGTACCGGGAGAACACTGTCTAAACACAGTGCTCTATTATAGAGCTATCTCTCATCACGTCATCCTTGGGTTGCAGAAGGATTGCTTGAGATCCATGGTTTTCTGTTTTAATATTGAAATTCGTGCATTGATAGCAGTACTGCCCTCCTTTGGCTGGTATTAAAGAATTTGCATATGTTTTTACTGTGCCTGCACCGATTCTTTGTGGTACATGTATGCTAGGTTATCTGGTGATCTATACTGGCTCTACACATGAACGTTAGCCTGAATAGTTGACTGTTACGCTATGTTAGCCCAGCGATAAACTGGCAACCTGACCTGGGTGAACCCTTCGTCTTGTCCTTTTATAGCTGAGATAGACACCAGCTCACTGTGACTGTAAATTTGATAAGTAGCTGAGAAAATAGATGAATGGATAGAGCCAAGAAGAATTTCTGTGAACATATCTCAAACAGGGGGACACGTACTGGAACATTTTACTAAACACTGATGCTTTTACATATCTGTAGTTTATGATGCATCAGCCAAATCTAGACAAGTCCAGTGGAACTCATCTGCCCTCTGTCAGCATTTGTAGATACAGTGCTTTCCAGTGGACCTTCAGGGGCAGAAAAGAGGCTGGAGGTGTTTTTATCCTTGCAGCAGTGGAGTTATCTCACTATTTTGAGCTATTGATGCTAAGCGCTGGACATTAATCTACTCTGTGAAGATCGCTTTGAAGAAAGTGTCCGTTGAAGTGTCACAGATGGGAAATAAATGAAATTAATAAATATATGGTACACAGTTTGATATCTCTTATAGGCCAAGATCAAAGCAAACCAATTGAGTTCTATTCTACCTAATATGTTTTGCTGTGATAAACAGTCCGGCTGAGGGAATAATCCCATCAAGGAAGGGAGAGATTAAAAAAAGGAAAAAAAAAAAAATCAGATATATCACTCAGTACAGACGGTTGGCACGGCTACCGTGAAGCATCCGTGTTATTATGGAATTGGTAATCTCGTTTCTTGGGTCTGAGTGGAAACGCAGACCTTTTTTCCCTGTGATTTTCCTTCTTGAATCAGGTGCAGACACAGAAAAGGGAAGACAGACACAGCAGTTCTCTGATACTGTGAGAGTCCATCTGCTTCAGAGGGCTCTGGTAACTTCTTGTCTTTCGTTTTTTTCTCTGGAATTTCTGAGTATCTTGATGTATTTGACACGTGTGTGACAGACCTGGTTATGTGTGATTGGGCTTGAGGCATGGTGCTCACTACCACAGCTACATGTTTTTCAGAAAAGGCCATGCGCTGTGTGTGTATAAGAGCCACTTTTGCACTTGTGTACACAATGGTGGTTTTGCACTATGAATGAAGCAAAGTGTAATGTATTACTTACATGCGCACATATAAAACAGATGGATGCCACTATATGGATGTGTACAGTAGAGTCTCACAGCAGCAGTCAAATAAATACACACACAGGTACACAGCGGCATCCGCACACAACAATAGCCCAGAGCCTCACCTTGATATCTTCAGTTTCTGTCATAAGTTAGAATTTGACACCAATGAATGTGTGTCAGGTTGTCAATTTCTTCCAGCAGCCTTTGAATGCAGTCTGGCCATGAATAGTGCATGTTGTTTTGTTTTTTACATTCCAACTGTCTGCAAGTCTGTTTTTGTTTGTTCCAGAATAACTTGGAAGGCCTGAACACTCATGCGCATCCTTTAAGAAAACTTTCAGCAGGTGTTGTGTTGTTTAGCCTTAGGTAAAGTTTCAGCCCTGAAGGTAAATTCACCAAACTGCGTTAGATCAGATGCCCTCCCATTTCTTCCACCTCTGTGATTGTGTTCTGTTTCCTCTCTGCTGTCTTTAATACGCATTCTTCTTCCACTTGACCTCCTTATGATCCATACTCTTTTTGAGTCTGGACATATATCGTTTTATAACTGCAGTTTATTGTTATGACTGGGACATTTTATTTAGCCCTAAAAGTCAGGGCAAGTTTCTGTTTTTTACGTCAGTACCTGTGTTCCTTGTGAAGTCTTTGGCATTAGTAGTGGAGAAGTAATGTGAGACTCGTGCTGTAAATGTCTCAGAAATATACACCTGGCTGGTTTTTCTTCAACAATTACAACTGCTTGATTGTTGATGCACAAGTCATTCATGCAGAGGTTTGAAAGATGTAAAAAAGACAATAGCATGATGGGTACATTCCTGCTGCAGAGAAGCCATATAGAGACTCTGTGTGTGTGTTTGTACATGGATGCACCTGCGGGGAATGAATGATGATGTACTGTGCACGCATGCAGGTACACATACCTTCAAACAAGCGCATATGGAAGCAGAAGAAGAGGCAGGTTGGGGAGACTGTTGTGAAATTTATTTGGGTATATATTTTTTATACTAGTTGCCATTGGATTTACAGGTCAGAATGGAATGTGGCCCAATGAAAGGTACTTTGATCCATCCTCCGAGCTGACTGTTTTATTGGAGGAGCTCTGCATGGCGCAGGACATCTTTTATAAGGTTGTGAGGAACCCACCGGCAGCCTTCGCAAAATCATAAAAATGTGAGAAGTCAATGAAAATAACCGGTGACCGGTCATACCTCGGCCAGTTTTGAAAGGATCATTTGTTCAAATGCATTAATTAAAATGGGCTGCATAGCTTGTGGTTCGGTTTGAAGTGATCATGATTAGATTTTGGTTTCCTATTACCTTATACTGTATATCTAAATGATGGATTTATTAGATTTACTGATTTATAGTTTTTAGTTTTATGTGTTTATCGCTTATTTTATTTGTGTAAACCTTTGTCCTCAAACGACGTGCAGACTGTCTCAGAAAAGCTGCATGCTGAGTATATTTGAAGGTTCAGGCTGCTTAGACATTAAATATAAAAATGACAGCAAAACAAAATGAGGCAACCATACTTGCAGCTACTTATCAGTCTGTTTTACTGTGTTGTCTTTTTACAGAGGCGGAGGCTACTGCAGGAGTTGGGAGACCAGAAGATCCCCTTTCTGGCACCCTCAGATCGAGGTTTTCAGCAGCTGGTAAGACCTACTTCTAGATACTGTTAATGATATTTAGACCTTAACTTTAACAGGACTGCAAAAACATGTCTTCTAACTGCTGCTCTCAAAGTTATTTTTTTTCCTCAGACAAACATGCTTGAAATATAATTCTATTTTTATGTCGTATGTTTCTGCATGTCATGGTCAGCATGTTATGACAACACTGAATTGTGTTTCCTAGTGGGACACCAGTTACTCTGGTCTCGTGCTAAGGAAATCATGCTCACTGCCTGCTGAGCTCCATAGCCGGGTGCAGGCAGCTCTGCTCACCCTCAGAAGGAAGGGATGCCTCCTGAAGGATCTGGTTCGTGTTCGTGACCGAGATGTGTTCACCGCTGTGTCACGTGCCCTGCTGGGCGAACCGGGCCATACATATCGCTATCTGGACACACGGCTCTTTGCCATCCCCTGGCACAGTGAGGACATAGATGTCAAAGGACAAAACTGTTGTGACCCAGATCTGAGAGCTGCCTGCAAGGCATTGTGGGAACTTAACACCTTTTTCTGCACTGATGTGTCTCAGCTGAAAGAAGGAGACAGGCTAACACAATGGGCGAAGGGAGAGGCAGAAGCCAAACAAGGTGAAGAGGGGGACACAGAGTCTAAACACAGTGAAGACTCTAAAAATAGTGAAGGAGGGGACTCGGAGTCCAGGCAGAGTGAGGAGGGGGACACAGAATCCAAGCACAGCGAAGAGTGGGACATTGAGTCAAAACACAGTGAGGAAGGCTGCTCTGGGTCTAAACAGGAAGGGGAGTGGGAGACTGAGTTCAAACACAGCATCGAGGAGGGAGAGTCTTCCCAAGTAAAGCCAGGTGAAACCAGTTTTGCAGCAGCTTCAGAGCATGCTGAAGGAAAATGTCCTGACTGGGGAGTGAAGGCCAGTGGTGGCACAGAGACTGAACCTGTGGGACTAAAGGCCCAGGAGAAACCTGTGGCCGAACTAAAGCACAGCCTATCAGATTACCACATTCAGGACAGAGAGGAGCACGGGAGTGGCCAGGGCTGTTCTCAACCTAGTCCTCCACAGGTATGCAGCGGTCCAGTAAAGTTCAATGTCACCTTACTCAATTATATGGACCCAGCCGCAATGAGCCAACTCAAAGAGGAGCCGTACTATGGCATGGGGAAAATGGCAGTAGGGTGGCACCACGATGAGAACCTGATCACTCATTCGCCAGTGGCTGTTTACAGCTATAGCTGTCATGATGACAAAGGTAAGGATCAAAGTTAAAATGGTATTTGTCATAACTGTGCTCAGTGGCTTGAACTGCAGTTCAGATTTATAAAATTAACACTTCAGAGGCTTTTACTTAATACTTCAAAACTCTTATCCAAAGTTATCACGATAATCTTTCACATTTTTGGCTTAAAATTAAGATTCCTTTTTCTCTTTCACTTCAATATCCATCTCATTACTTTATCTCAGTTGCTTTATGGTGGATCAGATGCAGCTAACCTTGTGTGTTATGGCCCTACAGCAGCACTGTAGCAGCTGTAGACATGGCCTCTGGTGAAGCAACCATCAGATCCATCTATGCGATAGTGTCAGAGCATTATCAAATGTCATCACCAGTTCACTGCTGACAGCCTTATCACCGACAGTGCGTCGGGAGATCACAGACGTTTGGATCCGAGCTCTTAAACGCATGCTCAATAGCTTAGTCAAACAAACAAGGCTTATCACATGTGCTGCATCTCATCTAAATCATTTCCTCAAGAAATGATCGATGTGCAATTATCTGATATGGAATAATGAGCCCTGCTTTGATAAGTGATAAGTGTTTCCTAGACTGTACTGTATGAATACGATGTCTCCTAATTATGGAATGCAAACCCTTTCAAGAGCTGATAGCGTTTGCTGGTGGAGTTGAAGGCAAATCTCATTGAAAAAAGAACTTTGCTTTCTAGTGTATGAATAAAAAAACAAACAAAAAAACCCCATGGAAGGCAATAGTGAGTATTACTCCATATTTTATGTTTTTATAAGTACTTGTTTTTAGTTTTAAAATAGTTTTTTGTACATTATACAGTAAAATGCAAAATCCTTATTTTTTATCATATGGATCCCATTAATGACTGATGTCTTTATTCATCTCACTTTTTAGAAACCCAACAAACCAGAAGAGTGCTTTTTAGCATAAATTATAAGTAGTGCAGTCAGTCATTAGATCACTACTTGCACTCTCTAAATAGTGGAATGAGAGCAAACTGTGTTTTCCTGTTGCAGATGGAGTTAAAGGTACAGCTGTAGTCCAGCAAAAAAAAAAAAACGTACTGTTGAAGGTGGGAGCTTTGCAGTTTTAAGAGCCTTTGTCTCTGTCTTAAAACTGTAATTTTAAAGTATCACGCAGGTGCACTGCTAACTTCTCCCACCACACAGCTGGGCTTTCTTCATTGTTGTTTCTTAACCAGAAACACATGCTCAAGAGGTTGGTTTTAATGATATTTTTTTGGGCCATTTCAATTTTGACCTTGCGAACACAAGCTTGAAACACTGTGGCGCAACACCTTTCTGTGCTTGGCAGCTGTCTTTCTAGTTTCAAGTGACCCCCACATCTCCAGACTTAGAACTGAAAGGCTGATCATAGCTCTACAGATGTATTTTTAAGTGGATGGCTCTGAGAACTCCCAGAACCGGTGGATTAAAAAGGTACCTATTCCAGAGAAGACAGAAACGCGGCACATTAGGCAGCTTAGATGTACAGATATAAAACATTTTGCATGACGCATTCATTTGAGATGTCTTTTTCTCACTTCAATTGCCTTTTTTTTTTTTGCTTGGACTAAAGAAATGTAGAGTTGGTCTTTTTATACCTGCACAGATCCAAAGGAATCTGCTACAATTGAGTGTTTTCCGGCACAGTGGATGATCTTCCACCATTCCTAAGGCCTTGGGGAGAGCTGTCATTAGCTGGCTCTCAGAGCACAATGGCTGGAAATTAAGTTACTATTTATCCGTGCTGAGCAAAGGAAAAGGCAGCTGTGGGGCAGAGAGGCCCAGAAAGAGTTTAGTATTGATTTTGCTGAAGGGTGTTGGCCAGCCAAGCCAAATCTTGTTTTCTTAGTATGCCATGTAAGAGTGGAAGGAGAGAGAGGGACAGGGGAGGCGCTTGCAGCAAATAGGTTCAGAAACAGGAATATCATAGGATACATACTGTCCAATAACACACTCACACACTCACTAAACAACATCAGGGGCTTTTATCCAACTATTTCCTCTTGCACAGCATAATGATAGCATAAAGATCCTGTGCTAACAGCCAATATGACCACAGCAACACGTATCATCTTTGCTTGGCTGCTAAGTGATTCTTACTTTCTGTAGACAAAGGCTTACATCTTACATCCATTGTTTGGGTGGTATTGATTTAATCATTGCACTCTTTTTTTTTAATGTGTTAAGCCTTTCTTTAATTTAATTTCATTTAATTTTATTTTCTGGCTACATCATTGGTGATAGATGGCCACTGCTGTAGTATGCTATAGCAGTTTTTCACTGCATTACCCAGATATACAGGCAAAGATGTGACAAAAGTGTTATGTATTTTTTAAACAGCTTCATAACAAACATGTAATTCCATAAATATTTAAGAGATTTAAATTTAAGGATGCTGCAGTTTTACGATCACTTAAGTCACACTGGGTTAAACTGTCAACCCAAAGCCCCAAATGTGAATATAAATGCAAAATGCAAATGTTACAGTGTGCTGGGCTCTGTTTGACTGACAGGTGAGAGCAGTGAGGGAAGCAGCAGTGATAAGGCCTGCTGGAGGATTGGGCTCAAGGTAGCCTGGGACATCCACACACCTGGCCTGATGCTGCCGCTGGAGTCTGGAGACTGCTATTACATGAGAGGTACAGACGTTTGTACATAAACGCACTCGGAGCTACACACATGCACATGTAAACATGTTGCTCGCACAGCTTAACCGCATTCGCCACTATGTCTGACTTTGGAGGGAGGAACACTTTCATTACCCCATGTTTTAGTGTTACTTGTCCCCAATGACCCATGCCAGCAGGATGCACTTCACTCTCACTTTCATGCTCAGTCCTTTTCTTCTAATTCTCTCTGCAGGAAAAACAGAGCTGAGACATGCGTGTTCATGCGTGTGTATGTGCAGAGAGGTTACTTGGCTTGAAAAGTGAGCTTTAAGGTTCCATGAAATTGTGTGCATTAGAGAGGTTAAGAAACCCAAATGTTATTTTTTGAAGTCCTGTGACCCATTCCTGACTATGTCTCTATGGGGAGAACAGACAGCAAGCCACAGGGGTGTAAATCATAGCTTAATGCTTTTGGCTGCAGCAGACACCTCCACCCTCCTCTTTTTGGTCCCACGGGTCTTTCCAAGCTTTCTCATATTTTCTGAGCGCAAGGACATTTATCCACATCACAACAGAGCTTGTGTTCAGCTGGACAAGAAGTTAGCGGCCCTTATAAAATGGCGGATTTATTATTTTATAGAGGCACTTTGCTTTCTTAAGTATATAAAGGTACAGTTTTAAGGTGGTCCTTATTTCATCTGCATGATGTATTACCGTACTTTGTGTATTTTAAATAAGTGACTAATTCATGTAGTTTGGAACTAAGAGTAGAGAAAATAAATATTTTAACTGATATACATCAGAACATACTTGACTACAACACTATGCTCAACATTTACATCAAATAAATACAGGTATTTAGACACTGTTATTCACTCTTTTCTATATTTTTTTTTAATACTTCACCAAATGTCTGGAGAGACTTTCTTTTTTAATTGAAAGATTACCATCTCTTTACACCCGCAGAACAAGGTGGTATAAATAACTTACTTATGTACTGCAGATATGTCACAAATCAGATTTACAACTAATTACAAACGAAGTAAAGCAGCTCTTACTTTTATGTTTTGGTTTTTGTTTTTTTTTTAAAAACAGCGTGCTTTGATAATAATATTGTTGTTCGTAAGCCTTTAGGCCTCCAATTTCACAATTCTATAGTGGGGGTAAAAAAGGAAAAAGAAAAAGCACTGTAAAATATTTTCTCCAAACTGGTCAAGGCAGATGGCATTCCTCCCTGAGTCTGAGTTTGCTTCCTATTAAAAGCGAGTTTTTTTTCTTCTCACTTTCACAAATACTTGCTCTAAGGGCAATGACAACTGTTGTGGATTGCTTTTATATAAATAAAATAAAAATCTAGTTTTTACTCTATCTGCCCCTTCACATCTTTATAAAACAACTGTTTCTAAAACAGGTGTTTTATAAACTAGTTATTCATAGTGTCAGTGGTAAAGTGTAGTAACTGTTTGCCACTACCTTGATAATAGCAAGGTGTTTTCTATAGCTGCACGCACATGTGTACCACATGTGTCTGATTTTCCAGTTTAAAGTTCAATCAGATTACCTGTCTACTGTATCAATGTAATTTTAGAACATCGTCAGTCTTTTCAAATGGACCACTAAAAAGTAAGCAATAGGAAGGTTTTAATGAATTCCTGACATTGACTCTTTGAAGATGCTATGTTTTCATCTGAGAGCAACGATGTCTGTACCTAATATTCAGTCTGACAGGGCTTGAAGCCGACCTCTTTTAGCTGGATAAGATTTACAATAGAACAGTCAGTTTCAGGCCAGCTATTATAATAGAGTGATGGGCTGTTGTGCAGACCATTCTAATGGGACTTGACTGTCGCGGATCAGTGGGGATTTATGCTCCACTTGGTGAGTACGCCCTTGAGAGGCCAACTGCTGCACGACGATAGCAGCTCACAGAGTCCTCGGCAGTCTGTGGCTTTGTCGGCCTACCTGATTTAAATGCTTGGCACAATGCACAAACACAGCCATATGGAGAAAAAAACCCAAACAAACTTAAAATTATTTCGTTCTTCAATAGAAAAGATTTGTTTTATATACAGTACACAATTTTGTGTCCTAAAATACTCAGAAGTTTTCCTGCACAACATTATTTTTACATACTAAAATCCTAAAACTAAACCAATCGCGAGACAAACAAGTCTTGTAAGACATGCAACACACACACAAACTCTATATTTTGTCACTGAATCTTAAGTTTTTCATGATTTTTTTTTTTTTTTTTTTTTTTGGGTGGCAACCGACACGTACGAATAAAAAACTGGATGTTTCACCTCACCATGTCAAGCCCACTCGTGTA
The DNA here is from genome assembly GCF_041146795.1 of Maylandia zebra. Taxonomy (NCBI): domain Eukaryota; kingdom Metazoa; phylum Chordata; class Actinopteri; order Cichliformes; family Cichlidae; genus Maylandia; species Maylandia zebra. Next base: position 9,945,444 of record NC_135167.1, read on the forward strand.
CACACAGGCAGAGTGGCCAGTGTTAAACCAAGTGTTAAGATATATTGTACCAGTGTTTTGGTGACATACACCGTATGATAAGTAGTTTTGTGGTATTAAAAGAAAACTACAATGGTGTATAACCACAGACACCGTAATGTATTTTCAGCACCATTTGTCGGCGGCTGGCCCCTTTGAACTGCTAATGTCTGAGCTGCTGGAGGCAAATTGAATCACCATCATTTCCACCCAAATGGAATTTCAGTGGTTAAAAAAGAACAATGCAAGTCTTGACACCGGGCCTGTTCAATAATCTGATTTCCAGCTCCCAATGCACAGGGGGACTGGAGAAAAGACTTGACCCAATATATTTAAAAGCCTGCTTCCTGGAAAAGGAGGACAAGTGGCAGCAGGCACAGGGGTTGAAAGAAAGATAAATATTTATTACAGTTATTGAGTTTGCCTCTACTCCCTCCTGATCCCACTGACGCATCAGACGCGCCAAGAAAAGAGCAGATTGATGGAGATAATTTGTTATTGGATATAAACAGTTTTAAAGACGCAGAGTAATTCTGCCCAGAGACCTAATCCTTCACAATCTCATCAGGGTGAAGAAAACACCGGCAAGTTGTTTTGTTTGTCACCATCTTTTTTTTTTCTCCCACCAAACAATAATATCTTCCTCCCAAAGCATTTGGCTGTTTGACTTTCAAATCACAGGCATTAGCCGGTGTACTCTTGCTCAAGGCGGGTGTAAATATGCACATGTGCTGTGAATGACAGCTCTGTCATGGCTAAATTAATTATTGTTATGAGGCAAATAATGGCAGAGCTGAGAAACATCTATACACACAAAGAAACACATGGAGGGATACACAAGAAACAGCAGTAAGGCCTCTTTGTAAAGCTTGTGTGATATTGGACAAATGTTTGTTGGTATGGCTCTTCCATCTTGACAGATTGAGCTCGATCTGGTTTTGTTTGGTAATTAAAATTATACTACAATGCTGCTCACTCTATTTGATTCGTCGGTACTGGACCAAGCGCAATCTGTCTGAGAGTATAAGATGATGTAGTTGTCATGTTTCTTCACTCTCCTTCTTTCCTGTGTTTTCTGTCATAATCTTTTCCTTTTATGCTCCTTTCTACTCTTTATTTTAATTATTAAAAAACACAACATCAGTATGGGATGAACATTCAGTTCTGGTGTGAGCTCTTGTTTACTCTTCGCTGCTCTTTTGATAACTCTCATTGGTAATGTCGTTGTGTTTTGATAGTTTTCTCTTAACTGTATTTACCAGATGACCTGAACAGTACCCACCAGCACTGTGTCCTAGCTGGAGACACTGCACGCTTCAGCTCCACACACAGAGTGGCTGAGGTGAGAAGTCAGACAACAGATTAAACTCTGTTCTGAATCGCTTCGTAAAATGCTGTATGGTCTACCGACAGCCTCCTTTGGAATTAATAAGGAATGCTGCTATGCTGTTTTATTGAAAGACTCTGTAAAAAGTTAATAAGTAAATAATATTCAACATTGTATGCTGAAGAACTTTGTTGTCCTCTTACGACCCTTTTACTGAGAAATAAAACAGAAAAACGAACGGTCTTTCCCTGCAGGGTTTGGCGATGTAAGTAAAGCCACTGCAGTATATCCAAATATACTACAAAATGTTTTAAAAAAAATCATCAGACTGCTAAGGAAAAATGTGCCTTCCCTGGTTGGTTAGTGAGTGGTTGCTAGTAGTTACTAGTTGAAATTGGTCTCAAAGATGCGATGCTGCACCAAAAACCTTTATGCAATTCTTTGTTGTTTGCTGCAGTCCTGATTGGGGTGGAAACTTGGAAAAGTAGAAGGCAAAACAGAAAACACAGATTGTTTACTGCAATTAAAACATTTCAAGTAGATCAAATTTACTTTGAAAGCAAATGGTCTTCGGTACAACACTGTCTTTGAAACAGCCAGCAACCTTCTGTTACAGCCACAGTAGTGAAAACGGTGAATGTGGCGTGATAGGAATTATAGTTACAGTATTCAGTGAACTTGCAGGTTTTTTTGCCATTTAAGTGTTTGCTTCAAAGACAGGGACCAGGTCTGTGATCGCTTGCAATAAGTTACCATCTTCCAGGCAACTTTTGTGTGTCATGACTGATAAATTGGCAATACTCCGTCTGCTATCAGTCTGTCATCACTTTGCGAGTGAATGGGTTCACGTTACATGCAATCTGTTTGTGATAGCAAGGCGATTAACTGTGATTAAAACTGTGGCAAAAATAACAAATCTCTTACTGTCTGTTTCAAATCTGTCTACATGTGCAGAAATTAACATTAAAGAGAAATTCACAAGAACTACTTACAGTCCAGCCAAAGCCTTTTTAAACAGAAATTCTTCTGCAAATAGTGATGCAGTCGTGCAGGATGAGGTGGTGAACATACATAAAATAATGTTAATTTCCTCTGATTCCAAAGAGATGTTAGGCTAGTATGTTAGCATGTTAAACCACCTGCCTGACATTGTGTAGGTCCTACTCGTGCTGTCAAAGCACCTATTGCCCATTAGAGAACCAACATCTAGGGAACAGGTTTTCCTTGGCCCAGGATGCCCATAGGATATCCTTTGGGTTTTATAGGTTGGGGTCATGGAATGTGCATGTTCCAGCGAAGCCCATGGACTTACTTGTATTAGGATGTGATCAGTTTTTAGGTCATACGAATGCCTTGGGTTCTTACTGATGTTTCTCAAGTTGTTGAGCAATCCAGCTAGGGCAAATTGTCAAGCTGGGGGAGGCTGCATGCCATTAGAAAATGCCCTTGGCATTGGGATGTGTACTTGTTCTGCAACTCTCTGTAGGTGCTTCATTTAGAAGCAGTGTCCTTATGAATTTTCCCAACAGAACAGAACATTGCAAATAGTTTACCTGTTCTGTCTGTGGTTTTAATATTAGCAAGTAGACAGCTTATTAGTTGGGTAGTTTGACCAGTATATGCATATTTTCTAGGCATGCACCTAGGTTAAATGTATTAAATTTCTCACAAGCACTGCAGTTACGCTCTGTTTGTAACACAGTCTGTGTTGTTCCGATCAGTGTTCCAGTGGAACCCTGACCTACATCCAGTCACGTTGCCAGGAGGCCCTGTCCAACCTGCACACTGACCCCGACACAGGATCCCATAGGCTTGTGGCTCTGCTGCCGGCAACGCTACAGGACTGTGAGGAGATTCACAATGAGGTGGGGAGACGGTGGTGTGTGTTCACATGAATGTGCATATGTATGTACACGTGTGTCTGTGATATGTGTGTTATGCACATTGGACCATTCTTTGATTTTATTTGCGTTTTTTACATGTAGTTTTACTAGCATTTTTAAGCTAGCGTAGATGAGCTGTATGCACCACATCTGAATCAGTTTTATAAATCTGACTTCACTTTTAGGGCCTTCTGAGACTACTTAATGTGAATATGTGCCAAGAGTTTAGACAATAGGATTCCAGTCTTAAGTTTTAAAGACTATTCCTTTACTTTTTTTTAAGAGTTCATGGCCCTCCTAGCACAATCTGAATTGTTCCATCTGGTCACAAAAAACAATTAAGAACCATCTGCAAATATGACAGGATTTTTCAAGACAGTATCACAGAAAGTATTGTGGAAATACAATGAAACCATTATCCATGATTAATAACAGTTTGCTTATTTATTTATTTTGCTTTTGCATTGTATAGACTTGTGCACCTGTGGATAGAGTCTGGTGAACATACATTTAATGAAGCCCTTTGACCTTGTGTTCTTTGATGGGACAATCACCCTACGTAACTTTACGGTATCAGTGTGTTATATCTTTCCATGTCAGTCTCCCAATGAGCCAAATGATGTCAAAAACATGACAACAAAAACGACAAAACACATTCCAACAAAAACTCTTAAAATCTGAAATGAAAAGCAAATATGACAAAGAGGAAAATCGTGTGCTTTAAACCTTTTTTAAACATTTTAATCCTGGTGGATTCTGGTTGATTCTATTTTATCTGCATTATGAGACTTGTGTACCATACTGGAAGTAATCTGATAGCAGGTTAAACATCTGTACATGGCAGGATGGACGCTTGCCAGCTTACCAACTTCTACGTACCTTGTTGTCTCTGCTCAGGGAAATGGTTGCAATATGAAATCCAGGTTGTTTTCATTTGTCCTGGCCTGTGATGGATTGTACAGCAATAGCCTCTCCATATGTTTTTCTAAAAGATGGAGTCAGGCCCCTCTCCACTCCTTAACCCCTTTTTATACAGAACAATGAGTGATGCTGGCTTGGGATATGGAGGGATAGAGGGAGGTCAAAAAAGAGGAACACGAGTGGCTGTGCTGCAGAGCCACCAGCATACTGTGTTCACTTGCTGCGGGCCAGCAGTTAATATATCACTTCACCTCTCCCTCTTTTACACCCTTTGGCCCAAAGTTCACATCCAAGCTGACACTAGCACCCAGACCCCTTAGCAGGATACCATGACAGATGAGTCTGACGTAAGGTTGTTTAAAGGTTGTAGACAATATTAATTATTCAGCAGAGCCAAACAATAGCGCTGTCTGGTTTGGGAGAACTGCTGTGCTAGTTGAGTTAGCAACTGCTAGTTTCTTGCTTGTGGCACAGGATTACTAAACATTGGTTTATTCAGGAAAACAGTGCACAATTTATAAAAGAGCAGGTGTGTGTGTGAGTATTTAAGTAAGGAGGGGTACTCTCGGGGGCTCAAGCCTACCCTACCTGGCATTCTCAATGATCGATGTGGCCATTTGTTTGGAGTTGCCCACGAGAGCAGAACACCCACTTAAATGATGTATTGTTGGTGGAGTTATTTATGATCGCGGCCCAGTTTGGCTCTTGGTGGGTGCATATTGCGCAGGTCGTGTTTGACATGGGCGACTGAGGAGTGAACAAGCCTGAGACACGCAGGCAGCCTGACCTGAGCTGTGCCTTATGGGCCTTTCCTTAAAAAGTGCTAAACAGCAAGCTAGCACTGGCTGACATTCCAGGGATATTGTGCAATGTGGTGCAAGGAGGTGGAGGTTGACATTTGTCACAGGGTGTGGGCCCGGTTTGACGAAGATGAAGTAGAGCATCTGCCATCGCTGTCAGCATTTGGGGGTCAGTCGGGATAGCTAATTGAAGTAAAAATTGAATGGAGACAGAGATGGAAATAAAGAAAAATTTCCCACCTGTGTGTTTGGTCCCTCTCACTGTCTCCTTTTAATCTCACCTCCTGTTTTAGGTGGCGGAGGTAGGCTAACACAGCATCACCGCACCTTCCCCATGTGCAGGTTTGGCTTTGAAATGCTAATCCCAGACGCAAATGTCTTGTCTCATTTAAAGCCACTGTGTCACTTCCCAGGTGGGTGTGTGACAGAGTGCCCTGAGGGACCCCCTCTAATGATGCTAGTTCCCCCACAGTAAATATTGATGGGGGGTGGGGAGGTTCCCACAAGCTTTGGCAGAAAGTGAACTGTACGGAAGTAGTTGTGTGTGACCTTCTGATATTCTGTTTTCATGGCCAAAATGTCTCCACAGGCTGCTTCAGTGTTGGCTTTGCTTTGAAATGGCTTTCTTAAAAGGGCTTACAATGAGAATGTCAAAGTAATCTTATTAATAAGTACTCAAATTATTTTTTGTAACAGATCAGTTTATTGTGGTTTGTACTTTTTATCTCTGCTGTTATTTTTACTTGCATTACCTTTACTGCTTGTTAACATTGTTTCTAATTATTCATCGTATTGGTTGATTTAATGGGTTATTTAATTTCTCTGTGCTTTGGTTTTATTAAAAAAATACTACATTGATAAAATAAATCTATCCATAAAAGGCAACATTTTTGACCATTTCTGAATTTTGCAATGCCATGATTTAGGCTTTAGATTTTGTTTTATTTTTTGAGTATATCATTTATTCGTTTAAAACCCTGCTTTCAAAATATTTGGGACGGTGTGTAAAATGTCAATTAATAGAATCGTTTGTTAATTTAAGCCCCGTACTTAACTGGAAATTTACAAAGGTTTCAAACTGAATTTCTATGATCAATTGTATTACGATTTACCAGCTTGGACAAATCGTCTCTTTCAGGCCTTCAAGTTGTACAAAAATGCTGCGACCAGACGATTAACACGAACAGATTTTAGGATTCAAAGATGACTATTTCTTTAATCTTTAGTCTGAGAGGAAAGAAGTGACAAACACTATCTTGAAGATAGAATGTTATGAGAAAAAGTCTCTATAATTTATGAGTAGTCATTTTAGAAAACCTGACCATTCCTAAGTTTTTTTTTCTACCTGTAGGGTGAAAGTAAAACATATATAGCAATCTGTGTGTTATAACCTAGATTGTGTGCGACTACTCTGGCAAATGTGTGATGAGTGTAAATTGCGTTCCTAGTTGCTCACCGGTAACCAGGCTTATATGTGAGGAGATCAGGAAAGGTAAACAGAGGACGGCAGAGTGGGATCGATCACACTCTCATCAGTTCTCACCTCAGGGCCCAGCCCAGAAATTGATTGGACCCGCTCAGGGACTACCGTGAAGGTGTGGAAAAAAAAAAGTACCTCATTAAATCGGGGGGGAAAAAAGGGGCTACTTGGCTTTAACTCCAGAGTTGCCATGGTGGGAGGCCGGTCAACTAATGTGCAGCTAATGTGTAGTTGGTGTGTCCATCACCTGGACAGATGACAGCGACTGCCTCAGGGGAGTCACTAACTCCCCTCTCACTCCCCCACGCCATCTCATAGAAAAACTAGGCCTAACAACCACTCTCTCTTTCGCACACACTTTCGATCTGTCTACCTGAATAGGTGGCATTTAGTCATAGTTCCCTACTTGGTAACTCTCAGCTGGGTAGCTAGCCTCCAAATGCCACATAGCCAGCACTCCTCAGTAGCTTTAGATGGCGTGCTTTGTGGCTTCCACTGGCCTGCGCAGCAGGGGACTGGCTGCCATGTCAGCTCAAAGTGGAGACACAGGTTGGTTTCTTCTCACTAAAGGACAGGCAGACAATCAGAGAGATAGAAGGATGGACAGACTGTGTGAAAAGGACGTCCGATATTGGCTCGTGTGGCTTTGTTGTGTGTTTGAGCTGTAGTGATCGAAGGGGAGTGGATTTGGATTGTGTTGAAGGGACCATAAAGGATGACATTTCTTTGAAGGGTGGGTTGTATGGAGTGACTGAGAGGCTGCTGAGCAGTGCCACTGGCTGTGTATTCTCCCTGACATGCCCCAGTCCTTGCATGTCATCCCCACTGTGATCAGAGCCTTTTTCCAGGACAGAATCCTCTCAAGTTGTTTGTGTAAATAATTTTTGCCCTTTGTTTTTGGGCGACTGTATGGAAGATGTCTTGCCTCATTTTGCAGAGCAGTAACCACTAAAAAATGTCACCAATCGCAGGATCTTTTAAGTTCAGTGTTCAAACTTTCCAGTGGCTCTTATTAGAAGAGTTCAGGATATTGGGAACTTAATTTGAGTTCAAAACTATTAGTTTTTTTTGTTGTTGTAAAAACAAACTCAGTTTAGGGAAACATCCTTCAGACACATATAATCCATGTTAATGCTGCTACTGCTAATAAAGTTAGTTTAATGTAAGAGTCATGTGACTCTTGGTCACATGACTCTTACGAAGCTTTGTAATTTAAAGTGTTAGTTGAATCTAAGAGTTTCAAGAGTGAAAAATTAGAACTAAAGATTGAAGATAATCAACGTTCTTTTTTCACGACAGCTGGTAAATCCTTATATAAAGTTACTATAAATGTTGGATTGTGGAAGTTATATGGATTCCAACACTGTGAAGTGTGAAGACAGGACAGGAAAGTTCTTGCTGAATCTATACTTGCTTTTGTCTGTGATACACTTGCAGGTTTAACAATGCAGTGCAAGTATAATTCATACTTCTTGATTCTAATTGCGAATATACTTTGAGACAAAACTTTATGCCATATTTTCTGACAGTCTTTTGCTCAGTTGCAGGCCTGTTCAAACTTTTGTGCTAGAGAGAAAGTTACAGTGGATGTCGCTCAAAATAAAACTCAAACTGAAGATGGGTCTCCGTGACTTTTTAGTCAGTGCAGCGTAGTTATATATATGAACGTAATTTGTCAAAGTTGGATGACAATTTTGGATCACCCAAATTATAGTTTTATTTCATGGGAGCGCTCAGCTGGAATAAATGTGTTTTAAACTGTTTCGATGACTGTTCATAGCTGTAAAAGAGCTCTGCTTGCCTAATGCTCTGTTAGAAGAACAATAAACAAACTACTTTTCAGAAAAGGAACAATGGCTCTCGTCGTGCTATTTTATATGCGTTTCCATTGTATGAAACTACGTTTTGTGTTGTACAGTTGTCTACGTCAACATGAAATGGAGCGTGCATTGTTTTCAGTGGATGATGCTTTGTAGAATGTTTTGGGGGAGGGAAGCTCAGCGTCTCACATTTACGTTGGTGGCAGTTGGGGCAATCTTTGACATTCACATTTACGTTGGCGATTGTATACGCATTAACAAAGACGCTCACGCATTTATGCAGACAGATACTTGCAAGGGCACAAATGCACTGATGCGCATACAGTTCAGGTACGAACACACAAACACGGAAAGACACACTTGGAAATAGAAAGGCTACACCTGGCTACGTGAAGCATCCGTGCGAGGATTAAATCAGCACTTCAAAAGAGCAGGAAACAAAAACACTCCCAGTGGAGGAGAGGGGAGCGGCTTGGCAGTAAAGACTGTCATCTCCAGACGGAGCAGGAGAGGAGGGGATGGAGGGAATGAGGAAAGGAAGGAGAGGGCGGAGTTTTCAGGTGTGCTCAATGGTGGGTGTGTGTGTGTGTGTGTGTGTGTGTGAGCAGACATACAGTAGGCTTGTTTGTGTCTAAATTGTTTTGAGGGTGTGATTGTACTTAAAGACATGACCAATGTTTGTACTATTTGTGGTAGGATGTTTTTTTTATCTACGTGTCAAAAATGAGTGAACGTGCTTTGAAACTATTTCGTGACAAACAGAATGTGCAACAATTCAAAGCTGGAATTAGCAAGTATGATTTCAAGGGAATGTGTCATTTTCTTCCAGTGCAAAATCATGTCCAATTTATTTTCTTACAAGGGACTAAGAATTTATTTTTGTATTTGTAAAAGCATTCATATAATTTCACACTCTGACAGGTAAATGTATCTAAACAGAAAAGTCAGTGTTCTACTGAGAGATGTACTTAGTGAAAAGAACAGGGAAAGGAATGCATATATAATCTATGTAAATATCAGATGAAAGTTGTCTCTCTGAACAACGTTTTTGTTTTACGTGTATTTGTGTGTGAAGGTGGAGTTTGAGTGGCTGCGGCAGTACTGGTTTCAGGGCCAGCGTTATGCTCGGTTCTGCAGCTGGTGGACCAGACCGATGGAGCAGCTGGAGAAGGACTGGAAGCTCATGGAGACCATGGTGAGACTGCTCGGACACACTGCTAGTCACATGACAGCTTTGCTCTCTGGTTTCCCGACTTTTACTGCATTTGGCATCGACTCATTGTCACACAGATTACTTACTAAGACTTTGATGGTTAAATAAAATCTATCTAAATTTAAGTTTGTAGGCTGTTTACCATAAAATCTTTTTGTGCGAGTTTAGCTTTCTAGGTTTTACACATGATATTTCTTTTCTGGGACATAGATGAAAACAGTTAGTAGGTTTAGTTTAAGTATTTTCCTTATATTAAAAATATGTTATAATGTATATTAAAACACTACTACTATTGCTTTATAGGTAATACCCTCAAAATATAGGAATACATAAAAATGAGAGCATTTATCCAAAATATGAAGAGTTTCTTTGCTAGTGTAGTAAGGCTGTCACACAAAATAAGTCTTTCAACTAAATGCTCAACACGCCTCTACTTGTGCTTCTTACACAAACTACACAAGTGATCTGCTGTCCAATAATACCCCTCACCAGAGAGGGTGTGTTTAAAATTACATGGTATATTGTCTATCTTCTTACCACGCCACACTATTTAGGATGTGTCAAGTGTTTAATCGTAGCCTCACAGAATTTTTATGGGAGCGGAACGTGGGTGCGTAGCTATTAGTTAGACACCACTGTAAAGGAATCACTTAGTAATGTCAGACTCATAATTAAGTCACCTTAGTCACAGCTCTGTTCTGTAAATTCTCTGTGTGCCGCAGACATACTCACACTGTAGACACACAGCGCGGAAAGCCACACAGTCATATGCTTGGTCTCGCTTTTGGTATACCCCCACAAGTTCTATGCAGTCCCACTCTCGTAGCTGGATTTCAAAGAGTGCGTGCACATGTATGTATGTGTGTGTGTGTGTGTGTGTGTTTAACACCCAGACACCAGAAGCAGCAGGGGGCACTCTTGTATCACTGTAGCAGCATCGCAGGGAACGAGAGAGCTGTGCTCCTCTTTTCCTCTGTGCTCTCCCTCGCTCTCTGTCTCTTTATGTCTCTCACCCACTCCTGCTGTCTCTGGGAGCTCTCTGTCTCTGTCAGTGTCGAGCGCTGAGCAGTAATCACATCTAATGCTCAGGCGGGGATAAAGACTGGAGCTGGAGGAGAACAGTGCCGCTGCTGCTCAGCTCTAGTCATAGTCTCTCTTTCCTCCTCTCTCTCACACAGTTGAACAGCCTGGCAGAGAGTGGGTGGGGGTGTTAGTAGACAGGGGCTAAACTCATCTAGAGCTTTACCTCCGTGCCCAGATGAAGTGTGTGATTTGGACCTGTGTTTAGAAAAGGGCATCAGTGAAATGTGAGGTCTTTCTCCCTCTCTGTTCCTCTGTCTCCATGTCTCTCTAATGGGCAAGTGAACCATGTCCACTATGCATTTTAGAAAAAAAATATGTGTGACCAAATATGGATTTCCGCCATGTCGTTGGAACTTAATGTCAGATCTTATGCAATTCGGGGGGGAAAAAAAAGTAAACCAGTTGTTTTTAGAAAAATATAAAAAGCTAAATCAACAAAATGCAATAATTAAAATAAGGTAATAATACATGTGTAACAATAAATGCATGGGTATTTTAAATATCACAAATTACATCAACATGAGTTTATTAGAACATTAATTTTACAGATTAAATACTTTGGCACCAAATTGAATTAATCACAGTGTCACATCACACAAAAGCAAGTATGTCTTCTGCAGGAATGCATATTGAACCCGTGCAAAAAATGATACACTAGTGAATGCATAAAGGTAATGATTCACTATCGTGATGAAGGACAACATTATTGCTCTTGCCAGCAATATTTACATACATGCATCGACCTCTGATATGCTGATGAAAAGCACTTTATAGATGTGACTTATAGATTTTCCTTTCGGTGGTTTTGAAAGCTGTGGCTTTTCTGCCGTTAGATTAAAACACATTTCTCTAAATTACTTTGAGTTATTTAAATTATGTGGGTTCCCCTCACATTTCTTTATTGCATATATTTTACACTTTGAAGCTGGCAATTGACAGTATAGTATAATTTAGTGAAATACAAGTGACCTACTGTGTGCAGACGCTGTTTACCATGTATTTACTTAGATTTTTCTCTTGCCTGCAGAGTATATATTAATACAGGATTATTTTTGTCAAATTTGATATTACCATGGGTGTTTTAGAATAGCAAATATATGTCTCTTTAAATAGGGTTTATAAAATGACACTGTATTGTTTTATACACTGTGCTGAGCAATAAAGCAGCGCATTGTTTTATCCTGCTAAAACAGCAATACAAACAGCCAGCCTTCCCCTCTTTATTGTCATATTTAGCACACACTGTCGTGGGATGCGCTGGGCTATGTATGTGTTTGTTAGTCTGTATGAAGAATATTGCAATATGGGGTGACTAGCTCCTGTTTATGGATACTGTCTCTCCCTGGGGCTCCCTCTCTGCTCCTCAGCCTGTTGTCATGCAAATGCTCATCCTTCCATTTGAATGACATTCTGATAAAATACATAAATAAATAAATAAAGACCCGAAACAAAACAAGTCCACTCTTTTTGGTGCCTCATGAATTCACGTGGTTCCTTGATAGAAACAAAGAATCCGCCTCTTCTAGCATGCCTATGTGAATGAACGGCAAAACTATATTATGTATGTATGTTGGAAGGTGTGGCTGTACGTAGGGTAAAAGGTTGTTTCGGCAGCATGGAAGAAGGGCATTAACTCAAAGGTTTTACATTCCCCTGTGATCCAGGGTGCCGAAGTCCGTTTAGACCTGGCTCGCAGCCTTCTGTTCCCCCAGGACTCTGCTATCATGGCTATCATACAATAGTGACATTTCCTTAAACTAGCAACAATGAATAGCTTCCATCTGAGTGACAATAGACAGAGAGTCTTGGCTTTATGCAGAATATTTTAAATACCGGTGTGGTATTTTTTTATCTTTTCTCTTTTCACTGTGGGGGAGAAGCGACAGCGAGCCCACGAGCATATCTTTTTTCCCTGTCCTGTGTGCGTGTGTGTGTGTGTGTTTGCGTGTATGTGTGAGCCATTGATGTTAATGTATGCACTCGGCATGACTTTAATTGATTTAGCAGCTCTGCTTGCACAGTACAGCTTTTTCCCTAATTTGTCACTTTCCTGACTTCTGTGGCTGCTCATCTCACAACTTCAAAAGCCACCGGATGCAAAGAGATTTCAATGCACTCAGTCTTCTCTCTCTCTCTCTCTCTCTCTCTCTCTCTCTCTCTCTCTCTCCCTTTCTTTCTTTCTCTTGTTCTCTCTCGCTCCCGCTACCTTGCTGTATTTCTCTCTTTCTCACACTTTCTCCCTCATTTGACAGAAGAACGAGCCTTGTAGATGGAAATCTTTTCAACACATATCAAGGAAATTAATCTGCTTTCATAATAAACGGGATCCATTCAGTTGAATACATTTGTATACTTCAAGATGTACAAAACAGGAAGTGGTATCGGGGCCATGTCTTCCTCTACACCGTTCACCCAGCCTGTCAGTCCCTGTTTTTCAATGGTTTGGTCACACACATACAGTACGTGCATATATATATATATATATATCTATATCTATATATATATATATATATAGATATATATATACACACACACACACACACACACACACACACACACACACACACACACACTCTCTTTTTTTCCCTCCCTGTGTCACAAAATTTGCTTTCTTTGATTTATAATGGAGGCTGGCTTTTGCATGCATGTGTATGCTTATGAGCCGAGATGCGCTTGGCGACCATTTCTTTTTCTCCCCTCACTGTAATAGCAGTCTTTGGAAACAATCTGGGCAGCCGAGGAGGGCTGCACTGCAATCATACAGAACCTGGCCTGGTCGCCATCAGTAGCTGATTAGGTTATTGAGCAAACGTGCTGAGGAGGGGTTGGAGAATGAGGGATGCGGGAGAGGGGGAGGTAGAAAAAAAAACTGCTGGTAGTGTGTGTGCGTGTGGGGGGAGCAAGAGTGGAGGGGTCAATGTAAATGTTATTGCTGTGTGAGCTCATTTGATCAAAGTCCTGGAAAGGTTAAGCGAATCCAATCTGGTTTTGTATGGCAGAGTGGAGACACAGGCGCTAGGGAAGAAACCCCCAGGACGGAGAATGGATTATCATATTGGCGCTGAAGTAGCAGGGGCCTCCGACGGACAGTTTACTCTGCCCGTAATGCGTTTAGACAGCAATTGGCCTTAATAACCTTTATTGACTTCAGCGGGTCAGTGCCAAGAATCTAATTATCAAAGTGTATCAATTTCATTGGAGTTTAGAGTTGCACCGCTCAAAATAATTATTTTAAGGTCGGCCCGGGGCAATTAATCCCCTCTCCACTTATTTGATGGCTTTGTAAAACATTATAAATGTTATGGTTTCTGTTGTGCGTTACGCCGTAAATAATTTTAGGGAGCAATTTTTTTGTAATGCATTATTTGGAGAGCTTGCCGTGCTGGTCCAGGTGAGAGAAAAAGGCAGTATATTTTAAAAAGCTAGGGGCTAAAGCTGAATCACGTTGCAGATGTTTACCAGCAGTAATTTTTCTCTTTTGCTTGCCGCTTAACTTGCACAGTTAGGCAGAGTTTTATATCCACTTTATATGCACACATGGAACCCAGATTAATTATAAGTGTGAACTAAGCAGTAAACTGCTTAAAGACCATTTTTATTGCTCATTATGAAGCCATTTATTATCTCTTACATTAAATCACACTGGGTTTATGCATCATATTGTTTTGCATTTAAAGCTCCACACTACGTAAATAGGCTTATACTTTTATTATATTCAATTCTGTGCGGTTCTTACGCACAGATAGTGCGTGTCTGCGTGTATGGCTTCAGATTTATTTGTATGTTTCTGTCCGCGTGTCTGTGTGTGTGGGGGGTGCAGTGTGGCCGCAGTGTGTGCGAAGGAAGTAAATGTGCAGCTGCACAGTAGTTTATCCTTCATTGACAGTCAATATGTGCTGTTACCTGGATAGTAGCAGCTGTTTCTCCTTATCGCACAACATAGAGTAGAGGCCTAATCCACACGTTCATAATTGCTTGGCGTTGTTTACCTGCAGCTGTATATAAGCTTGCTTGCTTTGCCCTATTTAAAATGGAGCTGTATAAAAAAGAAATTACTCAGAGATTATTGTTATTATTCATTTAAAGAGGAAATATATGGCTGATAATACATTTTACATCATGCAGCAGCTTGTGTTTGGAAATATAAAATGAAAAGAAGCAGGAAGACACACATGGAGAGAGTGAGGAAAAAGAGTGGGGAGAAATGTAGCGGTGGAAAGGTATTTTGCAATTCTCTTTGAAGTCCCTATTCAACAGGGTAAGCTGAATTTTCGGCAGTGCCTGATAGTGTTTCTGCGTAAATGCTTAAACCCCTTTAGAGAATTTTCATGGGCAGATACGCGGTGGCTTGAAGGGAGCGTTTATGTTACCTGGAGCCAATGCAGCCCGCAGCTTTGTACCTAAAGATGTACAGTAGTATTGAATGGAATCCCACAGAGGTTTGTCTATGACAGAATCTCGCTGCAGCATCGCTGTAAGCCGAAGCGGGGAAAAAAAGAGCTTTGAACAGGTTTAACCTTGTCAGTCTTTTGCTAGGCTCATACACTCGCATTTATATACTTGAACACAGACACTGAAGGACAAAAAACACTAGGACAGGCATTGATATACACACATACTTAAAAATACGCCGGTGTCCATTTAGAAAAGTTTTTAAAAAGCTTTGTGGTGATATCCGAAATGGCGACTATTGCTACAGTTTTTCATTTTTTATTCCTGAATATATTTCAAAGTTGCTATTATGTAATGCAATATTCAGATATTTTTTTAATGTTATGTAGAAGAATAAAAGTGGCAAACACACAGGTGTGGTAAAATGTCTGCATGGAGCTGCAATCTTGTTGTCAAAGTTCATAGTGTTTCACAACATATTAGTGTGTGACAGCGAACCAAATCTGAATGCAGCTCACTGTTTGATGAATTCCAGTTTAAAGTGATTATGAGTCCTCATTTATATGCGTAATTATTTCCCCAAAATAGGATATAGATAGCTCATTGTAGTCTTCTTGAGGTGGGAAGAGGTGTTGCCCTTTCCTTCATAAAGCTGACCTGAGTAAACTTGCTTCAGGAATGTGGATGACTAAAATTGGAATTTATTACAAGGACTTGTACGTGACAATGTGGAAGCTGCACATGAAACAATGGCTTTTTTTTTTTGGTCATTGTACCGTTGACTGTCAGCAACAGTATTGTGCACGCCCCATCTTTACAATGCGGGGATGGAGAGTTTTATTGACAGCAGTTTGGATAATTTATTTTTGTTTGTCTGTGAATTGTGGTGTTGACAGTGTTTTTACTGTATCAGTGGGCTCTGAAGGCGGCTTGTCTCGTCTTCTTAGAAAACAAATGAGCACTTTACAGAGACTGATCTGCCTTATCCGCTTAGCAGCTCCCTCAATCCCCACATTTATTTATTTACTTATTTATTTACTTTCTTATTCATTTACTTACCTCTGTATGGATTTGGTTTGATTTCTCTCCTTCTACTCATAGCCACCCCCTCCTCTTCCTCTCTTCATCCTTGGCCCTGATCAGCAAGATAAGCCTTCAGAGGAGGGGAGATAACATCCATTAAAGTGGTAAAGAGGAATTATGGGGCAGCACAGATTAATCACTGCTCAGCTTAATCGCATTCTATGCGGACGCTGGGGTTGGCTGCAGGGCCCAGCTTCATGTGTCATACCAACAGAGCGAGAGAGAGGGCGAGGGAGAGATGCAGCGAGGGACTGAGTATTTGTTGAAAAGTGCCTTGATGGGAAAGAAAGTTTAAAAAGATGAAAGAGATTTCAGGGCATCTCACTGAAACCCCCAATCTGTTATAGACATCACTACTAACTAGCACCTGACATAAAATTATTGCACTTTGATCCAGGTGTAATTGTTTACTCTTGCAGGCAATCATGTCAAAATGGTTTAGTAAAAGATATTGGCACAAACACAAGAAAACACTCTGATTTGTAAAAAGCAAAGAAAAAAAATTGTTCAATTTATGTCGTTTTAGGAAAATATTAATCTTTTTGAATATTGAATATATGAAGACAGCTTGTACAATCTTCGCTGCACTCAGAAATAGCAGTATGCATATTGCAATGTGGCGCCGAGCTCTGTAAGCCGCAGAGAACAAAAATAGAGTTCTCATACTCTGAACTTTGTGCACACACTTTTAATAAAATCATTTAAATCTGAGTCTAGATCCTCATCAGGTCATGTGGTTGATATCCTTATTATTGTTTATCTACACGTCAGCTCAAATTCATTTCACATTTATTTGTACAGTCTCTAATCAGAGTCTCGGGGAGCTTTATATCGCCCACACATTGTGAAACAATAAATGAAACCAATTAATGAAAATGAAAACGGCCCACCCCAACTATGGATCCTCAATGTGAACAATGGAAAAAAAATCCCCTAAGACCCTAACTAAGAACAAAAATGGAAACTAAAGTCTTTAGGTTATGACATAGCAGTCTGTTATTTGTTATTATGACACAAAAGCGGGGTCAAAAACTACGGAATTAAGCTGATATACACTGTTCATGCAATAAATTTAAAAAGTTTCAGATAACAGTTTTTTTTTTCATCTCCAAAGCAAGCTTAAATGTAAAGGATCAGAGGTGGTGGAAATTTAATCCATGATCACTTCCTTTGTTTAAGTGCGCAACTACTACAGGAAAATAACAAGTATTTAATACCTTGGTACCTCGCTAATTCTTCAAAATCACTGGAGCAGCCATCATGTTTGGAGCAGCAATCTGGGTTTTAAAATACACAGTCCTGTTTAAAAACAATATGTGTGGAGAGGGTGGAGAGAATGATATGATTCTGGTGGGAAGACGCTGTAAAATTGCCTGATTCGCTTGAAGAAACGCAAAGAAAAGGAGAAAAGATGGGAAAAGATTGTGGATGATAATTGTATAATTTTTTTTTTTTGGGGGGGGAGTGAAGATGGAGGTGGTTTAGGGAAGTGGAACAAGGGGGAAAAATAAGACAGGGTGGTTGTGACTTTTCCTGATATCTGAGGAAGAAAGTTATAAAGGTAAACAGTGAAGTTGGTATCAGGATCTGTGAGTTAAAGTAAATCAGAGAAATGAAAAGCTGATGCTGGAAACTGGAAAAGGCCACGTAAGTCCTGGGAGCATTTTGGGAAGTGCTTTACTGTGCACCTTTCAAAACTGCCATGTTCAGTATGAAGAGGATATCCTAGTAGAGAAAACCTGAGATCTGTGTTTTTGTATTAAACAGCCTAAAAGTGTACTGGTGGTAACAGGTAGCTTTTTTTTAAATGTGATTTAACTATAGATCCTGGTTTACATTCATTGGCCGTCCTCTTAGGTAACACTAATCTTCCACCCTGCTACCTGCTACCCTTGCAGTGCAGATAGAGTGATCTGATGGGTGGTGTTAAATGGGTGAGATGTAGGACAGTGTAATTAAAGCTAGTCCTTTAGTGGGCCCTGCCTCGCTCTGCTGGGAGTGCCCGATATAGCACTCATTAATTCCTATTTGTGTGTAATGAGAGGGTCATGTTGGATGTAATAAATGGCTCTTTTATTTGGGTGAGAGCGGCAGGGTGGCATCTCCTCCCGGCTAACTGTCTCATAAACACCCTTTAGCCACTCTAATCAGCCTCCCTGGGTGAGGAGTAATCACACATACACGCATAACACAATGGGAGGGAAGATATACTAAATATGCAAAAAAAGAAAATTAAGCATGTTTAGAATGTATTTTTTTAAAATGCATATTAGAAGTAATTTTTGCATATTCATTTTCCAAAACGAAAAATAATAGCGCAATTTAAACATTGTAGAAGTTTGGCAGTTTTAAAATGACTTCTTTAGCTATAAATGACCATAGCGATAATCAGAAAAAACACATATTAGATCCAGTCTGTATTTTATTTTTTTTTCCCTTTTCACTGCTGCCAGTTGATGGCAATGCATTTGAAAGAACAGATTGTTTTAAAAAAGTCCTCTGGGGCTGATCAAAAGGTTCAACACACAACATGTGCAATAATGGTTGGCCGCTGATCAGCGAGGGCCACTTTGTTGAAAGATTAAACCAAAAATACAACCAAAAAGCAAACACAAATGTCATAAAAAAGAAGTTTGAACTTGACTGCCTTTTGATATCTGAATACAATGTAAAATAGATTTGCGATTCATGGCAATAATTAGGAACACGATAGGTGCATTTTTAATTCCCTTTACTTAATTAGATGATATCAGTGTAGTCCACAGTTTTTAAGAGCATAGGTGCTTTATTGAACATAAATTGTTGAATGTAAAAGCTCCAACGGTGTCTTTGACTTCCCTGCCAGCTTGAAGTAGACAGAATCTTATAGAGTATGCAAGTCCATAATCTACTTATATGTCGCTGCGCTATGTGTTTGGCATTTACGATTACTGTATCGCCATGTGGTATGTATAGAATTGTGTAAGGCATGTGCAGTACCACTCTTGTGTATATGAATGAAGCAGAATACAGACAGACAGGTTATTTACAGACAGTGATGCAAAAGTGAATTTATTGATTACCCATTACGTTGAAAAACAAAAAACAAAACTGGCATGTGTAAAACTAACTTTCCTTCATGGCTGATACTATACAGACCTAACACTTAAATTGTATTTTATGGCCTATAATTTTGCAGATCTTAATCTGTTCTACTTAAGATACAGTCATTGTTTCACTGTACATCTACCAGTAATTCAAATTTGATGTCAGACTGGACATATAAGAAGCCCTGTCAGGCAGATTCAGAAACTGAAGAATCACTAGTGTTCAGACTTCTCTTACTCAATCAAAACTTTGTTAGCAGAACATTTCAGCCCCTGCAGGCATATCCCCCCTCTCAAACAAAATTCTTCTATGTGAGCATGTTTAGATGGATGGAAATCCTTTTTATTGGTTTAGCATTTTTGAAGACTTGAAGTATGGTGCTGTGTGTAACGCTGTTACTTCAGGGCTTAGAAAGGCTGGCTTTGGCCCCAGTCAGCAAAAAGCTTTTTACTGGCAGGAGAGTGAGGTGCCGATCACAATCTGCTATCTAGCTAGAATCTAGACTCAGCTTTCATATACTGAAAGAGAGAAAGGGGGTTTCAACAGAACAGAAGGTGCTTGAGTGTCACGCTCATCGCAAATATCTCTGTCCAGCTCTGTCTTCATTGTCCTGAATTAGTCAAAGCGCCTCTCAAAGCTTTCTTGTGATGGATGGATTATGCGTTCTAGCCAGGCCGGTGTGCCGTTTTCACAAGTGCGTGTGTAGCCCCTGCCACAGTGTGCTGGAGAGCTCATTCAGACTAAGAACTATGTGGTTTAGCCATTAAGGCCAACTGGACGGACACTCCTTACCATGGGTCAAAGACAAAAGCCTTGCAAAAAAACCCCCAAAAAAACAGGCCGGTGAATTTTTATGTGATATTTGTGGGCCCATTGGGCTACAACTTGACAACAGATTTGCTTTTCTTCTTGCCACCAAAAGAGATCACCACAAAAGCCCGAGAGTTCTGCTTCATTTGACCCTGTGCAAAGCATATGTCCTTCCATCCTGCTTGTATTCTGTCCATAAGATGGACTGCCGTGGGCCCATAGAAAGCATCCCTGCCCACTTGACTGTGTCACAATGCCTTCAAACAAAACCACTTGTCAGGGGTCTTCCCTTTTTGGGACTGTCTCTATTCCCACTCACCCTTTGTCACTTCAGACATGCTACTCTGATGTTTCAGACACATTTTTCTAATGTTTTACACTCCATATAATCTGCTGTGTGTAGCAAACCCCATTTTACTGGCTGCTATAATTGATGGTAGCTGCGACCTTGCAAAGGTCAATCTGGCAGAAAGGCCTAGGTTTCTGTCACCACGGAGATTGCGAGAACACACACACAAAGCGGGAAATATCTTGTTTTATCAAAAAAATAAATCTTGTTAAGGTTTCAATTGAATGTTTTAGAGATCTTGGCATAGAAAATAAATTGCAGTAGTCATAATGTGTACTGTATAGAAAACAAAAGGTGCAATATATCAGTCTTTTTATTGTTATAGGTCTGCAAAAGGATTTAAAATAATTTATTGGGAGTAAATTTAAAGCCTTGAAATCCGCCAGTGTGAATGTTTCAATTGTATAAACTGTTAACCGTTGCTCAGATGATTTAAAAAGACATAAATATACAAAATAAAGATTTCCTTAAATTTTTCTTGAGTGAACATTTTCATAAAGCATTTCTCATTTTATTCACTAGCAACCCTGATCAACAGTGTTGACACCCTTCATTCTTCTCTCTCACTCTCACACAAGCGCGCACGAACACACACACACACACACACACACACACACACACACACACACACACACACACACACACACACACACACACCCTATCAACCAATCTTATGTAATGGAAACTGAGTAAATTTCATTTCAGGTATGCCTCAATTTTGAGCCATCTGTAATCGTGTGATGGTAGGCACAAAGCAAGGAAAAAAAAACATACACACACATACTAACGCACACACACAGTTTTTATGACTTTGAATGTGATGTCACAGGAAAGTGAATGTGGTCTGGGCTTATTTCTTCCTTGGCTAATATAATTTTTCCACCGGTGCAGAGTCCCCTCCAGTGCAAAGTAACTCGCTGGTGGCATGCAGCAAACATACACAGATCCCTTGTCCAGACTGGAGCGAGCCCTACCAGGATCACAGCTCCCCAGTTGTTTACATCTGAGACCAGAAACTATCCATTCCTGTGAGCAAGGTGCTCAATGCCTTTTTCCACCAGCGGTCAAAGTGATATTGGTTTCTTGTATTAGAGTAAGGAGGGAGATGAAAGCAGCTAAGGGTCTGTCATACTCTCATTGCTAGGGCCTATGAAATCAGGTGTCAGAGCAGCTGAACTTAAACTGTCACAAAAGTCCATGGAGTGTCTGGAGATGTGGAGAAAAGGGTTAAATCTTAAAACCTGATATATTTGCTAATGTGTTAACCATGCAACGGGAGTGCTATGCTGGATTTGGTGTGGGAAGGGGACAGTAAAAATTAAACAGCTGAGAGAAAAGGAAGTGTGTGGTTTTGTGTGTGCGTGTGTGTGTGTGTGTGCTTGTGTGAGCCGTTGATGTTAATGCATTTTTTAAAATAACTTGCGTCAAAGTGATGTGAGTGCTTGCAAGAGAAACGGACAATAAAAAAAGAAACACCTTTTTATGAACAAGGGAAGGGGACAATATCTGAAAGAAGACAAATGAGAGAGAACAGAAGAGAACACGTAACATACAGCCGCGAGAAGGAGAAATGTTGGCATATAGCAACATTTATATTATGAATTTTGACTTTAAACTTTCTTGTTGTTGTGTGTGTCTGAAAAGGTAGATCTTTGTCATTTATACAATATTAGTATGTTTCTCAAGTATATTCCCTCGGCACTATTATCACTTGTAAGTCAGTCGTTTTCAGAATTCAAACTAGCAGACCTCTGACTCATTGTCCTGTTGAACAGAAACATTTAGCTTTGCAAGAGTTCCACCACTTTCTGTTAATTATCAACAAAAATAAATTTTTTTCACCCAGCCATACTCTTCCTTTTATCAAATTTAGTGTTATTAATACCTATGGCCAATTTAGAATTGACAATAACCTAGCCTAATCTTGTACCCGGAGAGAACCCGGAATACCAACAGTAGGAACATGCAAACTCCACCAGCCAGGTGTTGGATTCAAACCCAGACCGCACCGCCTTTATTTTTTCATTATTTTCCTAATTTTCACATGGAGTATTCAAATATGAGTCACTCAATAAAAAACCCTTTGAAATGATAGAAATACTATGTAATAGAGACCGGATCTTGTTTAAAGTCCACAGTGATGGCTTAACAGTCACAACCAGTAGGATTACTAGTTATCTCCATTCTTGCCTCCATATGGGCACAGTGAGATGTTGGCAAACAGAAACACTGGGGAGTCTGCTGGCTTTTTGCTGGGCTGTTACACATGCTAGTGGCAAGGAGACCTATGGGGAGGTTGCCAGTATGACAGAGGTGCAGTTAGGCTGGGAGGCACTATTGTGGCAAATTAACACCAGCCACCAGCCAAATTTCTGGAATGTTTAGTGTTACTTGTGAGTTTGTTTACCTCCTTCCTATTTTAGGTATCTAGTCATCATCTAGATGGTGTTCTCGTCTAGAATTCACCTCTGTCTTTTAAACAAGTTAATAAGGGAGCTCATTTTGGAATTGAAGCATTTGTGGCCTGCAGACATGAAAGGTTCCCTAAAAGAGAGTGCCAGTGAGCTTAAGAGTACTTGGAGTACCCGGAAAGTCCTGGGATAAAGTCAGCTAAGGCATTTTCATTGGGTGTTAAGAGTTTCTCTGACATTCTGGTGGTCAGCTAGTAGGTCTGGTTTATGGAGTGCAAACTTTCAGTTGTGCATGCATCTTTTTTTTTTTTTTTTAACCTTCTTGCCTTTCAGCTTCTTAGCTCTTATGTGACCACTCACAGCTCCTCTGTTGCATTATAAAGGATCTAAATCATATTGCTCTATGTGCAGCAACAATCTTCCTATTGTATTATTCTATGTTGAATGAGTGACATGCCCTTATGTGATAGACTAGACAGATGCTTGTTGGTGTTAAGATACAGTCCTGGCTCGAGGTGTTAGTGAGCTGCCCCAGGCTGCCCTCCAGCCAGCCTTCGCTTGGAACACTATCATCACTCTAGCTCTCCACTAACCAAAATATCACCTCAGCTTGGCTGCATGTTTGTTTATCTTCCCCACCTCTGCACAGGCCCGGAAATGTTTATGCCTAACTTTAGTAAAATAGACAGGGTTGAATATGGGGTCTGGGGACCAATGAAAAGAGTACCAAGGAACGTCTTGTCCTCTCATTCACCTTGTAATGTGGCCTGGGTCAGGGGGACATCTGTGGTCAGCGTCAGGTTGAGAGAGGTGTAGACTGAGGACAGCTACTGTCATCGAAGGGTAAATACAAGAAAAGAGGGGGCTGATTAGTCCTAACACAGACCCAGAGATAAAGGACTGTGATCTGGCTGAGTCTGACTGAGGTTGGGCTTGACCAGTAAACAACCAGCAGGGTGTCTAAATGGCCCGGGGATCAGCCTGGGGCTAAACCTGAAGGCCTCTCTCAGCACTGGGTCTTCTAAACACTAGATCATACATGCACAAAGTTATCCGTGCAAACAGACATTCACCGATTTTTGTGGGGAAGAGACTTGCTAACACAGATTTAAATTATAAGAGGGACACCTCTACTCACAAAAATCTACACTGTACTCACAAAAATTTGTAGAGAACAAATAGAAGCTTTCGATACACACTCATAAATATATACACACCCCAACAAAAGCAGAGGTTGTTTAGGTAGTGTTTAGTGGAATTATTGAGTTGGGTGAAAAAAACAAAGATTCACTTGAGTAAAGTGTATGCAACATAATTTAGCATTTTGAAAATGTGGCTACGATAGGCTGGACTTGTCCAGGGTGTACCCTGCCTGTGGCCCTATGAAAGCTCCAACCCCTGGCAGTTGGAAGCAGAAAAGGATGGATGGATGTGCAGTCTTTCCCTGTTATTCATTTTGATCCAAAGTCAGCTTTGGGAAGAGTTGAAGCAAGCTTAGAAGCACCTTAGAGCAAGTTTCAGATCAACTGTGAATCACTTCTCTTCAGCGTTGTGCTACACGGTCAGCATGGCAATGTGATGTCTACCAGCTGAGATGGTGATACAGTCTGAATACACTTTCTGGCACTTTCTTAGCCTGTCACTCATCCCAGGAGGACAGGGTTTGATCCAAACTGAAAGGCACAGTTTCCATAGGGAGTACAGCCGGCCCTGCCTCCTCCTGGTCACCTTAATCTTTGGTGTCTCCTCTGAGTCAGGTATAATCAGTCACACACCACCACATGTTTTGACACCTGTCCTGTGTGCTGTAGAGAAAGTAAGCATATTACTGCTCTCCTTTGGAAACGCACACACAGAGAGACAATCAAACGTATCTTCACATGAATTAAGACAGACAGGTGTATTGTCAGAAAGGGATTAAAAAACAGGGTGAGGGGAAGAAATGAAGGTTCCCTTACATAGTGGGTTTTTTGAAAAGAAGGTTGGATGACTGGGGAAGCGAGTGACTGTTAATGGGAAGAAATGAACGTGCTTGACTGGTGGATGTGACAGGAAGAGACTGTTCTTAACAAGGCGTCAGAGTCAGTCAGAGTTACAGATCCATCACTTCTCAGAGGCTTGGCAAAGGAGGGGGGAGACATTTAAGGATATTCAGAGAGGGAGAGAGTCTGTGAAGGGTAGAGAAGAAGAGGGAGACGGTGAGGGGAAAGAGGGATTTGAGTGTGGCTGACAGCACTGCATTTAATTTGGGCTGCCAGATCCTTTTTCATTTGACTCCTTCTCAACCAGCTTAGAGGCTGCGGAGGACTTGGAGGCGAAGGTTTGCAGGGATGTCTCCGATTATCACTGATGTGCCACGTCACACTTTAAGCCAGCCTGTAATTCATGTTCAACAGGGGGATACTCACACATTACACTGTGCTGTGCAGGACGTGATTAATTGACTCACACTCTAATATTGGGTGTAATTTGCCCATCCTCTGATGTGAAACTGACTTTATACTAGACTTACTGCATGCTGTCATCCTAGGGATGGTATAATTGAGTCTTGGCTCAGAGCTGTGCAATTTCTAAACTAAGGATAGAAGCACAAGCACGCCAGGATTCACTTCAGGTCTTTCTACCCAATTTTGCAAGTTTTCTGTTTAGTATTTAGGGTAGAATTTAATAGAGTAAATCACTGTAGTGGGGTTTAAACAACCACTGTTATTTAAAGCACTTTTTAATGGTGCTTCTCTACCTGTCCACTTTCTACTGAAGTTTTCCCATTTCTACTGGTATTTCACATATTTCCATTCAGTTCTATTTTGAACCGCCTATTTCCACTTCTGCTGCTGTTTTTTTTTATCCAGACTATGCTTTTCCTGGCTGCAGTGGAGGAGGAAGACCAAGCAGAAGAAGGAAGGAGGGAGATGGCAGAGATCCTGCTGTCTGCTTTGACAGACAGACACCAGCAAAGACAGACATGGAGAGACAGGTAACACAATATACCACCAACTTTGTTACTTCCATTGATCTTCAAAAAAAACAAACATCTGTTGATATGTAGTCTATCAGTTATGAGTCCCTATTTTAAATGGAAATGCCATCACACTCCAATAATAACGTTTATTAATTTTCTAAACTGATTTGATCAAATATAAGTAATGC
This sequence comes from Maylandia zebra, assembly GCF_041146795.1. NCBI lineage: Eukaryota > Metazoa > Chordata > Actinopteri > Cichliformes > Cichlidae > Maylandia > Maylandia zebra. The sequence goes on from NC_135167.1 coordinate 9,971,271, forward strand.
ATGCATGTTGCTTTGATTTCCTCAAGATTACACAAACCAAGGCAGAAAGCAAAGATAATATCTCATTTCACCTCATTTCACTTGCAAACCCAGAGCTATTATTATAGCTCGTGTAGTGTTGTTGCAGTAGTAAAATGTGTCAATATCTAGTTCTCAGTTAAGAGATTTATTAACTGTGATCACATCATCAAACAAAATAAAAACGAGTTGCAAAAGGTGACACATCAGGCCTACATTGCTTCAATGTGCATTGATCATTCATTTTCAGTGAATCGGTGTGAATTCCAGAGATATGCAATGGTGTGGTTGGTGTTGGTTTGAGGTCCTCGGGCCTGGCGGTTATCACAGTTATCACAATGACACATGTGTCTTGGATAGGCCCAATCACTTCCTTCCCTCCAGATAAAGAAGGAGAGCACAGGGGTTAGAACGTCGGTTATCCATTCAGATAAAGAAGGGCCTCACACATGCACCAGTGTTGTTTTAGCTGTTAGTTTTAGCCATTTACTCTCTCCGCCAGCACATACACGGACACATACAAACACTACATATACACATGACCACTACATTCACATTTGCTATACTCTTTATTGTCTCTTTCAATAGTTTTGACCTCAGAGTTACATGCGGACAAGAACCCATATGTGAGAATAGACATTTCACTAAACCTTAGTGAAAGCAAAGCGGCAGGAAGATAATTCAAAGGCTACAAATCCATTTTCTTTTGAAAACTTCATGTTAAATTCCTGTTGTGCTTACGCCCTCATATTTCTAAGGCACTCTATTCTTCTGTTCTATGTTTTGCATTGTCCCCTCTAGTTGACCCTTAGATTTGTCCCATCCAGATGAGTCTTGTAAACAGGCTGTTTCCACACACCTTGCTTTGCTGTGTCAACGCCCAGTGCCTCACAACTCTGATGTAGGGCCTGCTCTGATAGTGCATTCCAGCGGCATGTGCTGAAAGCTAGAAACCATCTCGCCACCCCCACCCTCAAGTGAACATCAGAACTGTCCCCTACCATCGCAGTTCTCCCGCACCACCCACAATGTGATGTTACCACCAGCTAACAATGTCTGACCCTACATTTTGCTCAGCCCACCCTAAGATGCTGACAACCAGCATCACTGGCTGGGACAGGAAATGCTCAGCCCTTGCCGGCAGAGCAGACAGACGTTTACTCTATCAGCAGTGAAAGACTGATTAGATTAGTTTTGGTGGAAGGCACATGTCCCACACAATATGTTTGAACTCCAGCTGCTCCTGATACCTCTTCTTCCCCTTACACACATTCTATGTCTATCCCTAAACTACACCACCCTCTCTTACAGAAAAGCCAGGGGTCATGCTGTCAAGTGGCTGTCAACAGATAGCATTTTCACAAAACTAAACACATAGCTATGCGCAATGTTAAGTGGGAAGTACTGGTACTGATAAGCAATTTGATGAGGGTCAGGGATTGTTCGACTTTGTTGAGCATGAAAAAGTTTTAATTTCTTCATGCATACTACTAAGAGGCAAAGTTGTTATTTTGAATTAAAGAAGCACTTTATTACAGAAGACGCAGAGTGAGGGAATTGTAGTGCACTCCAGTCAGATGTATTCAAACCATCATTTATTTTCATAAAAGCATTCACTAAAATAGGACTAAAATTAATTTGCTGATTCATTTTGTTGCTTTTTTATATTTAGCGTTCTAATTAAGTTTCCACACAATATTCAACAGGCAAGCTTTCATCATAACACTGCCTTTTGTTTCCATGGTTTCCATTCAGCATATAATACTTGCAAAAATATAATGGAAAAAGGAACAAAAAAAAGCATGATTGATGACTTTTGCTAGAGGCCCATAAACATAAACAAGCAGCGCTGATTGATTAAGTTTCTCACTGACTTTTGTTTCTAAAACACCAGTTAAAGTAGCATTCTTTGCTGTGGAACTTCGGCCTACCAGCTGCCATTGTCTGCCTGCGAGCCATTTTTAGTACAAGCAAGAAGGAAAGAAAGAGGAATTGGAGCCGGTGACCAGTGGTTCTTCACCATTGACTTATAGGCACTCAGAGTGAGTGATGCCTGCTCTCACCGTGCTAGTGGAAGCAGTCCATTCATTCACTCTGAGCCAACGAAGTTATGAGAGCTTTTTTATTCTTATGAGCTTTTCTGGTAACTGGGTTTTCCTGATGCACATGGTGAATTCTTTGATAGATGCTGCCCTCCATGTCCCTTTGGTAAATGCCCCGTGAGTACCCTGGAAATAGATGGATTATTATATGGGTGGGTGACTGTGCCGCAGCAGAGCAGTTCAGTATGCCACACAGGAAGTGCAGATTGAGGAGCAAGACGCAACCTCTAGGGAGCAGCTCCATTAGGATAGAAAATGGCACATCCCAGTGGCACCAGGAAGGTTTTTGGTTTAACAAAGGTAATGAAGGATCCACACTGGAAGTACATACACAGAAAATTCTTCAGCCTGCAGTCTTCTGCAGTATATTTAGAGAATTGTTTTGTTTTATCTTGCTGTCAATGCTCATTATGCATTTTTAGACGCTGTCTTCAGTCTGTGTGTTTACAGTGTGGCTACTGTTGAATATCCTGGATGAGGTGACCTCATGCTGACCTTGCAAAACCTAGAGGTCACTGCTCTGGGCATTAGAAAAAATAACAACAACAACAACAAAAAGCTTTGTCACAGCCAGCAAGCAAATACTGAAGGGAACAGCTGCGAGTTTTGTACTGACCATGCAAACTGCTGTAGGCTTTGTAAGGTCATTATATGATAATGAAAATCATTACAGAATTACATGGGGGTTTAGGACATGAGAGCAGTAGGGAGGGGAGGGGAGGGCCACATTGGGTTTGATAAATGGACTGTGAAGGTGCCCATCTGGCCCTCTCTATGGCTTTTTCTTCCTGCTCTTTTATCCATTCTTATCCTTTACTACCCCTCTTTCATTCCCCTTCTATGTTCTCCAGTGGGCCAATGTAAAAGCGAGAAGGCCTGAAGTGAAAGATTAACAGAGTGAAAACCTAACTCACCTCTGTGGAGTAGAAAAGAGGAGGGTAGACAGACGGAGGTGTTTATGATCCAAAGCAGGGTTTGTGCCTGACTTGGCAACCCTGTCTTCCCATCTCTGAATGTGGGCCAGTAGGAGAGTAGGCAGTCATTGACCTTTGGCACTGGAAACAGTTGGACAGCTCAGGATGTGTGAACAGGGTGTAGTTTGGAGGCACTGGGGTGGTAATACATTACAAGGTTTAAAATAGGCCTCTTTATTTATGCTACAGTTGCTGTTCTCCTCGGATTATAGAATGGAGGACAACAAAGACTGAACAAATTTGTTACTGAATCCTTGAAACTGCTGCAAATTAGCAGCATTTTGGATTCATACCAAATGAGAATAAGCAATGACGGACATACACTATCTTACACTGCAAAGCTTGCTGTGATAATGGACTACATAAATAAATGCGTACAACTAGGTTTTCTCTCTTTTAAACAATAGATTTTTTATGTTAAAGTTAGATAATATCTAGTTTCTTGTATGTTTAGTAACATTCTTTATATTTAGTTTCTACCTTAGTTCAAAAATAAACTAATTCACAGTTTAAAAATAATTTTTGACAAGTGTCCTGTTGTAATTGTATTCTAGTGACCTCTTGAAAAGGAGCTTATAACACTGTACAGGTTGGGATGGATGTCATTGTCATAGCTGTACAATCAGAATTTGTGGCGTAATACATCTGTTGTCCGTGTTTACTACTTTTCTCCAGTGTGCTGAAAGTTAGTGAGGTCTTTATCCTAAGACAAAGGAAACATCAGCTGACATGGCAAGCAGAGTTAAAAGGGCAGAGAAGGAGGTCCACGTGTTCACAGCTGCACTCATCACTCAGCTGTCCAGTTTGACCCATGACCCCGTAGGGTTGTCTCCCAGCCTCTATCGGCTTTATGTTTCCTGCCATTGTCATCCACTGTTGTCCTCACCTGGACAGGCCGCTTCTACACAAAAGGTCCAGTCTGTCATCAAACCCACGGGTCACTCAGGGCCAGCAGGGGCTAGAGAGCTGAAGTTGAAGCTGTGCCCAGCCAGGGATGACCCCAACAGTCTTGTCAGCTACCAGTTGCACCCCTGTAGAGATGCATAGTGACAGAGAAAGGAGAGAGACCTTCCTCGGCTGGCACTTCATTCTCAGAGTGGTGACATTTCTTTTGTGTTGTCTCTGACAGACCCCGCCCTGATTCCCGTGCTGGGGCGAGAGAGGGAGCTCGGAGACAATGGAGGTCCCTCTGTACCAGATGGGAGTTGGAAAGATTGTCAGTATCGTGTCCATGATAAAGACAAACAGGTCTACTAAAAGTTTTAGAAGTGGTGGCACCACACTGGGATTGCTCATGACATAGATAACTCACTCAAGTGTTTACAGACACAAGTTCCCATCAATCTATCAAATCTGCCATGTGTCCATGTGTTATTGTTCTAAAAAATTTGTCATTACATGACTTTTTCATTTGACTTCACAGCCACATGTCTATGATGTGCATGATTTTGGAAAACAGAGATTGTAGGGTGCAGTGCAGAGAAGGTGGCATCAGATCTTAAATAAATAGGTTTAATTAGCGGTGCGGTGGTGATGTTTGTACTGGCATTAAACCAGTGGTCTGGTTTGGGGCAGGTCAATCTGGGCATGTTGTCAACTGTGCCTGCGTGATGTAAGTTGCAACTCGAGGTGACAGGTTAATCAGATCTCCCAGACAACAGCCCCACATTTACATCTTCATCACTCTCACAACAGTGGTCCTGTTTTGCAAACAGAACAGACAGGGCTGGCCCAGTTTGTTTTCCTTGGCACGTGTTACAAGCCAGTAGTTTTGCTGGGTGCATACTTGTATCTCCTTACCCTAAGGGTTTCTCTCCTGCAGTGGTGGGTAAACACCTGTGTGTGGTGGGCTGAACTCCCAACCCGCAGCCGTGTTCTGTACCTTTGTCTGTGTGCCTTTTTCTTTGTACCACCTACTTTTGCCGTCATCTACATCGCTGTGTTTACTTTATTCTGGGCACTGAGGGAGAAAACAAATAAGGACATGTCATCTGCCTCTTTTATCGCCGGCCAGCCTGTAATTAGCGCAAGCGCAGTGGTTTGCCTAAGACTCTGTCATCTAATTTGTCTGTCTTTATCTAAAACATGTCTGTGTGGTCCCTTAGACCAGTTACGTTCGTGCAGCGAGATTGTCTGCGGCCTGGGTGTTTGTGAGGTGTGTGTTTGTGTGCGCTTGATTGTAAATTATGAGTTCTTCTCTCATGCACCCACCCCTGTTAAGCAATCAGTCAGTTATGCATGACATGTCCTGACCTCAGCAGAACCTCACAGCTGCTGTTTCCGTAGTAATCGTCCTCCCATCTTAGTTTGCTCCCAGGCTAGAAAGTACATCAGAGTATGCCTTATTCTTGCATTAATTTGTTTTGAACGAGATGACAGGTGATTGTATTTATTTACCTTCTACTTACGGCATAAACAAATTTTACCCATGTAAATATGCACTTATCTCTATGCTGCCTGTTTCTCATGCGAGTTAGTAATTAGTTGTTAAGGTACATGCTTTCACTCATTCTGTGGTTTGCTGTGGGAACAGAAGGCTCACATCAGCAGCAGTCAGTATCGCACTCATACTCTCTTTTGTTAAATTCCTCTGCTTATCCTTGACTTGATTCACAAATGAAAACAGTATTTTCATAATTATGCCTTTCACAGTAAGAACTTGGCAAAGAAATGTGGCATAGAAAGCGGGAAAGAGAGAGTTGAAAATGTCATTAAAAGTCCCACAGCCATTTAAACACACTTGTTGCACAGACAGCTGCCCATTAAAAGCTGCCTTTTTAATATGGAAACAAGATTTGTGTTTGGAATAGACAGTGTGGTAAGGGGTGGGGTAGTTTTGGGCCTGTTTTACTGGTAGTCAGGAAAACCAGGACATTCTTTCTGGTCAAACCCAACATCCCATAGAGCTGATAGAGCATGATTGGGTGAGGATGTGTGGCATGCATGTGAAACAAACATTGAGAACATAACGTTATGAGAAGATGGAAGTTGTGCTCACAGAAATCACAGTTTTTACTGTGTATCTGCTCTAAATCGAGTTTGTTTTTGAGTACTGTGAAGGTGCTTATTTGGCCCTCTGTACGAACCAGTTTTATTTAAATCAATATGTTAGTTGAAACTGTACCACTGGGAACCATGATAAAGAATAATGGGATGTGGAGGCCTCATTTAACACAGAGACAATCTGTTTAACAGATGCTTCTAAGATTTCATTGTGTTTTGGATTTTGTTTATTACAGGCACTTTTTTTTGGGAGGTTAATTACTTTTGTGCTGCTGTTTAATGCTGGAGTCACAGAGCTAACTGCCGCAATGTATGCGGTATTTAAATACACACATATGTAGATTTTACATGTGTGCACGCCACATGCTCCATCCTTTCCCTTTTTCCCTGATCCCATCTACCATAACCACCCCACCTGGGGAGCCCTCCAGCCCTCCCACTCCTTATACACACATCTTTCTCCCCTTCTCTGTTAATTATAACCTACACTGCTGGAACACTTCATTTCATAGCAAGCATATTGTCTCTTCAAGGCTGGCAGGCAGGTCATAAATTATCCTGAAGGTGAGGATGGAAGTTGGAGGAGATAGTTATGAAAATTTCATCTGTCTGCCGTAGCGGCCGCAGCTGCTCCTGTCACTAGCCGTGTGCTGGAGGAATTACACCGGGTCAGCTTGTGTGTGTGTGTGTGTGTGTATGTGTGTTGGTGTGTTCTTCAGTTTGTGCATATGCATAGGAACATTACCACGTGTGAGCAGTTACAACGTGCACATATATATATATGGCACTAATGCATGCACGTCTTTGTCCCTGTGTTTGTGTGTGTGTTGCGTGGCAAATGTGTACAGCAGGTTGGCCAGGTAGGACCTACCTGTCAGTGAGTGGAACATCTCTGGCGTTTCTGTCACCCCAGGGCCCCCAGCTTTGCCCTGAAGCAGGGAGGCTAGAAGGGGGGACAAGCTAGGAGGGCCGTCCCCAAGCTGTCTGTGTTCATTACTGCTACAAAGACGGGACGTGGCCGGCAGGTGGCCAGACCTTTAGTCCTTACCTACTGTGATCATCTGCTGCTCCACTTTTTTGCATGTCTAGGTGGGTGGGTGTGCAAGCCACTATGCATGCTTGAATGAAAAGATTCAGAATAAACCTGTAACTTGTGAATTCGATTAGAGATGTGCATTTTGTGTTTGACCTATGTAATTGTGTTTGTGTATTTGTGAAAGCACATGGCTAAATGCACGTGCTTACGTATCTACACGTGTACATAAATCGTGCTTACATATCTACAAGTGTACATAAATCATGCTTCTGGAAAATGGGAAGCTGTGCTGCTTTGACGCTTTCTTTACGCAGCATAGAGCGCCTCTCTCTCGACAGACAGCGTCTCAAAGTGGCAATTAGTAAGAAAAGAAAAGAAAAACACTGTACAATCCCCTCCATCCCCGCCTATGTCAATCTGCAGTTTCCTGCAAAAATTCTATTAGGGCCAAAGTCCATAGCTGTTAATTACAATTCTAACTAGCTTGCCTCCTGACGAATGGAAGGCTTCAGCAGTGATGTTGGATAAAAGGGATATCAGCGATTTCACTTCCCTGTACAAAGGCAGCTTCTGAAATGGGTCATCAATCCCATAGTGATAAATGTCTTGTGGAGTAATGGCTCTCTTATCAGCTGCGGATTACTGGAGATATTTGTAATTAGTGTAGCCACACAAGTCCCCAACAGATGTTTTTGAGGGGGCACAATATTAAAGCCTTGGTTTAGTGCTAAATGGGAACTTTCTGAAAATAATAGGGATAGTTAGAGCTATTGTATTGTAGCAGGCATAGGTGATTCTCAAGAACTGAGTCAGTGGGAATCTGTGTATGTGCTCTGCTGCACAAAGACATACATTACACACAAATGTGTGAAACCATGTGTATACACATTCACGCACACACTCATGAGCTGTTAAGTACACAGCCTGGGGTCCATCCTTCAGATACTGTGCTCAGTAGTCACATGACTGTGGGAGCCACAGGGCTCCTCTTCTCCTCCTGTTCCTCCTCCTCCTCCTCCAGCCCTAGAGGTAGCCACTGCTACGCCAGGGGGAGTGAACGATTCACTTTTAACTTCCATTTCTCCTGTTTTGGGTCGAGATTCACTCGCTGCCCTGAAGTTTTTTTTCTTCTTCCTCCTCTTCCAGCTCTCATGAAATCACAATGTGATGTATTCAGCCTGAGGTGTAGCTCTATTCACAATGCAGTTTGACACTACCAAGCCTTGCTCCCTTCTGTTTTCACAATGTATGTGTACAGATGGCCTACTGACAAGTCTGTACCACTAATAAAATTGTCCTCGCTGTAGTTGACAGATACTCTAGAAAGCCTTTTAATATACACTTGAAAGAAAGGACTCCTGTATTTTTTAGTTATCTGTCTCCTCCTTATGTCTGTATATTAAAATATAGACATTATAGAGAGCCCGTACAAGTACAGCAACCGTTCAGGCCTGTTTTCTGTTGCCAAAATATATCCTTATGAACCCAGCCACAGACCTATACAGCCTGCACGCCACTGACAGACGTGTAAGCAGATGCAGCCAGAACTGGTAATGGCAGGTGATTATAAGTGGCACACGTGCCAAACTAATTAAACCCCTGGGTTGACAGCAGCATTTGGTAGCACTAGCATTCTGGCATGCTGGCATTAGAATAATTGTAGCAGCAGCACATTTCACCTGCGAGACTGCAGCTAACAGCATCATTTATTTTACAGCAGCCTGCACCGGATGTTTCAACAGAGGCTCGAGTTTCCCTGCTTTACGTTTGACATGTATGGCAACCCCTGCTGCAGATGGGACAGCTTTTCTTAATGCTAGTTGGAGCATATTTGCTCAAGGGTATGTGGTATTTATATGTTACATAGTCTTTAAGTGCAAAACAGAAATGAATGAGATGCAAGTACGTCAACACATATTAGAGATGGTATGAATGAAATCAAACTTGGCCCTTAACTACATCATCTATGGCCTGTCACATATTTTTTACTTCTTTTTTTTATACCATATGCATTTATTTGGAATAGGCAGAACAACTGTGTAACTGTGCACAGATGAGGCCTACACTTACTTGTTTTTTAGGTTTCAAACAGAGAACAGAGTGAAATATAGGCAAGCTATATCTGTGGATCAAAACTGTTAATGGCACTTCTTGTGCTAAACACACCCTCATGTACCACAATGCTGAACTGACGTCACACCATTTACCCATAAGGCCATCCTTCTTATAGGGAAACAACTTCTCCTCAGTTTTCAGTTTCTCTTATGAGTTAAGCAAGAGCCCAGCACATGTTTTTACATGTGAAGAAAAAAATACTCAATTCAAAAAAAATCTGTGTTAAATTACGGGAATCTTTATTAAATGCTTCAGAGCCCTGACTCTCAGTGGTACCTGTAACAAAAAGATGTCAGACATACATGTATTAATTTGGTTATCAAAGGAGTTGTAAGGGGTAAAAGATGTCAAATGAAAAAGTTTTAAAATATCAAGCTAAGAAATATAGAAGTGATTTGAAAGATAGCAAATTTGTCCAGTCAGGCAGGCTGACCTACCTCTGCATGTCTCCCATTCAAGACACACTACAGCAGGCAGGCAGGAAGGAGACAAGGACAGGAGGATGAATGTCTTAGATTGTTGGGTTCTCAGGTCATCACTTCTCCAGCTGGAGGGCTGGAGCTGTAAGTCTTTCTCACAGAGGTCAGAGCTGTGTCAGGAGGCCAGAAACCGCAACAGGAGGCACACCTGCACACGCTCTGTGCATCTCTGTGTGTACATTTCTGTCTCGCGGGCACATACCTGAATAGTTGAGTAAGAATTTAAGAATACTTTCAGTTCTGTGGAAACTGCGCTGTGTGTTAATGAATTGACTGATTCATCTGACCGCCTTGTTGAGCAGGTGTGGCTAGGCCAGGTGTATACTGCATCACCAGGTGTCTGTGTGTGTTTACGCTCAAGGTGAGAGGTAAACTGATATTGTAACTGTTAGCGTACTTTAGCGAGTTGGGTTATGCAAGGTATTTAAGCATGTATTGTTAGATTTATGGTTTGCAGAGTTGCATATCACAGACTTTCATCTCTACCAAGCCCACATCCAGCTATGCACTAATATTTGCATGTTGTAAATCGCAATGGTGACAAATAGGGTGCATTCCGCTCCTACGCATTTTCCCCAGAGGTTTTGCTGTCGTGTCCACTTGCACGTAATTGCTTCTTTGCCTTACTGCACATATATCACTTGCTGAAACATCACTTACTTTTTTCAGGTTTTATTGCAGCGCCCAGACTGTGTTCACTCTCGAAAGCTACTGTGTTAAGCTTGTTGTAGAAGAAGTGAAAAATCAGCTCTTTGAAGGCACAACGAAGTGGCCGATGGCAGCTGATAGCTGGAGCTTAGTGGATCCTCATTATGTGCTGTAGCAAGCTGATTAAAACATTTGATTTGTTCTTGGTGTGTGTGTAAGTGTGAACTCAGATGCCTGTGTGCATCTCGTGCACGAGCAAGTGTGTTTGTGCGTGCGCGTGTGTGGAAGTGTAGCCCTTCAGGCTGCTGCGGTGTGTTATCTGTTTTTTCAACCTTGTCATACTAATTACAGTCCATATTTACTTACATTCTCTTTTTGTTTTCTGCCCTTGATAGGCATCTGTGAGTGCCTCTTTCTAGGCTGTTCTCATTAACAAACTGATGATGTGTGAAAGGTCTATCTTGTGATGATAGAGGGAGCTTTTCCCAAAAAAAAGGTCATGATACGAATGTTGTCAGCTTTTCGCAATCACAATGAATAATTTCCTATTATCAGCGATGTTGTGTGGTTTTGCCAGTGAATTTTGGTTGGGGAATACGTTGCAAAGTCTATTTTTAAAAATAATTTTAATACAAGGTTCCTGATCTGGAGATTACTATCTAAAGTCATGTATATGTTTTTATTTATTTTTTTATTTATTTATTTTTTCATTTTGGGCTGTTGAGAGATTCAAAATGACGCACTCAGAGAATTTGAAAATTACTCTCGGCTTATATGTTTCTGCTGCTCTGTCTAAATACATTTTCTGAGTTTCAATATTTGCACTGGCTTTCAATAAACTATGGCATTAGCAGAATAGCAGAATGCGCTACTTAAATTAAAGAAATATTTCTGCTCTTTTGTTTCTCACCTGTGTCCACCCTTGTCAACTTACTGATCACATTCACTGCATGGGTCGCTCACTGCACATCACCCTAAACCTGTCTTCTTAGAAACACTGTTTCTGATTAACCAGACCCTTTAGTTAACTAAACTGGCTACAACAAAATAAAGAACACCATTATGCAAGTGTGCAGTGAGTGTGTTAGAGCGACACAGACAAACTTACAATAGGATTTGTAAATGGTTAAACGGGACAGGATGCTGTGTGAGTATGCATGATGGGGTAAGCAGGGTAAATGGCCGACATCTGAGTTTTATATGGCAGAGGTGGGTGGTATGTTTTTGTGTGAGTGCATGTGGGGGTGCGGGATGAATGGTTTTATATAAGTGTGAGTGACTGATTTCCAGACACAGAGCACAGTGCATCCTGAATGGTTAAATGGCATTTATTCAGCCGGTTAGTCTGGGAAAACATATGGTGCCATTTGGAGGCCCAGACTGGTGCACGCTGTTCTCCTGTAATTAGACTGGCCCAGCAGAGCAGCTACATAACTGCTTCATGATAACCACCCTACTGTAGCCTACAGTGCTGCTGCCACCCAGCCCTGGCTGCAGTACAGGAGCAGCACACCACATTACACATCCTGTTAACACAGTGTTCAACACCAGTGACACCACAGCTTTGGCAGCTGGACATTTATGCTGAGGGCCAGATTTACTGTACATATGTTGGCAAACAAAAATGTGCACTGCACCTTTCATTATGTTTGTGTTTGCAATATGCATGAAATTTGATTGTGTTCTGCTCTTTGGTTGCATTCTTGATACATTTAGGATTTTAGTAAATACATCATATGTAGCAATGTCTATTACTAATAGTTTTATTTATATTGAAAGGTTGAAATAGGGTTAAATAAATGAACTTATAAATAAAAAAGTTGTATTCACATGAAAACTATTGCTTATAAAACCTTAAGTCACTGTATATATAAATATCAAATCCATTTGCATGGTCAAACATTTGTATGAGCTCCAATTGAACATTACTCTCCTAGTCAAGTAAATATAGCAGAATCTGCAGTACTGTGCAAAGGTATTGAACCACCATCTACTGAACCTTTGGCCTACACTTTGTTTGTCATTGTCATTTTGTGGCATACCTGAGTAGAGGATTCCCTATATCTATATTGTCTTGTTCTTCTTCCTTTTTTTTTTTTTTTAATTATTCCCCATCCTACAAGGTTTTGGGAGCAGATTGTGGGTTGAATGTGTGGGGTGTGTTGGCAGAGCTGTTGGGTGTCAGCTGGACTGTTGTCATGTTAGGGGGGACAGCCTGGCAGCCCAGTGGGAAGGCTCTTTTAAAGATACACTGCTGGGAATCGAACTGAGCCAGTGCCTGGTCCAAAACATGAACACACACACATCAACACACACTGAGGAGGTTAGTAAGGAAAATGAACGCGTGTGGAAGGGGGGCATCCAAACCTGGGATAATGACGTTTCTTCCCTCATTTATAATATCTGACACCACCAGTCTGTCCTTTCGTCTGCTCACATCAGCATCCTTTCATAAAGACCAGACACATGGATAATTACACATGCAGGGAAAAGGAGCAGTCGATCTGCAGTTTATCTGATGACTACTAGAAACTCCCAAAAAAGTTCATATTAAAGAAGGAATATTTTACAATGTGTGTTTGTTTCATCTCTGCTATAATCAAGCCTCTTTGGCTAAAAGTAGCATTTTTGACATGACACATCTTTAGAAATTGGGATGCAGCTTCACAGAAACTACTAGTTATTCACATCAGTATTTACATGATACTTTGTGGCATTATAGGACATTTGAGAAGAATTACCAATACCCTACTTTACACATTTAAAATCCGCTGTCAAATATGAAACTAGCTCCCATGCAACAAGAACACATATTCCAATTACATACTGTACTGCGTAACGTCTGTGTCCAGATTGGGCTGTCTGTGGCATGCTATTCCCTTGCTCTCTGTTTAGCAAGTACCACATGTGAGAGGACTGTCGAATTTGCATATGCCGCCATGTATATTTCAGTAGCGTTTAACACACATCACCGCCAGTGAATTATGCATAGGGCCGGTACAGTGAAGATGCTTGTTTTATGCACTTGTGAAGGAAAATTGAACTGTGTTTTCTTCTGCTCATGACACTCAAGGCCCAGGGCCCATTAAAGTACACAGAGAAGGCAGCATGTAAATGGACTGGTGGTGTACATCCTATTCCCTCAAACAAAAGGGGCCTGGCATCGGGAAAGGCATCCGACAGGTTCTGACGGCTAGTTAATAGGATTCCCACCTCTCCAAAGGGACTGACTGAGGTACTGTTGTAGTATTCTTGTAGACCAATGCTTTTCTTTTTATATATGAATGTGCATATGTGTTTGTTAAATGCGGTGCTGTGGTAGAGATGAGTGACTGAATAATTCAAAACTGGCATGTCTCACAAAATGATGCAAACCTGTGCATGGATTGTCAGTGGGTGGAATAGAGTGTTGCTGTAAACACAGCCTAAAAGGGTCTTATGCATTATAGACAAGCCTTTTGAAACTGTTTTCTCATATGCAAATGGAACACAAACAGCTGCAAAGGCTTAATATGAATCTCTCACATCAAATCCAAATGAGGCATAGGGCTGTTTATGTTTATATTGTGTATGCTACTACTAGAAAAGGATGGAGGATGTTTGTCGAAGCACATGAAAGATATAATAAAAGACTCGATGCCACTGCTATCAGTGTTTACTTTAAAGAATGGGTGGTTAGAGCTGTATCTTTTCTACCACACAATAGTTGTTTTCTCATAAGCCTTTTCTGGACTGGTGAATAGACTGCAGAGGATGAGCTTCATTAGATATGTCATTTAAGACACCTATGCTCTCCCACTGCTCTATATTTATCCACTTGCAGGTTTCTAACAGGCCCTCGGGTCAACAAATTGTGTCCCTACCTGTCAGCTCAGCAGTGGACGGGACATATGTGGTGGATCGAGACAATATGAAGCCACCTGCTAGTCACCCTTCCTCCTTCTCTCCTTTCCTCTCTGGTTTTCCCCCCTCTGTTCTACTTTTGTCATACCTTGCCACTGCATGCAGTCGTGGCTTTCATATTACTCTATTTAGCTAAACAAGGGTCTGATAGTGGCCTTGGCTGAGTACCAATGAATCAACTGTTTATTTTTAGTTAGTTCAATTTTACCCACTGCTGTGTGGTAAGTGATAGGCCTAGCCTGTAATAAACAATCTCGTAAACAGCTCTGCAGCTCAGCCCCTAATCGCCTTAGGGGCTTGTAAGAGCTTTATAACACATTTATTACCCCTTATAACATGTAGGAGCATCAGGCCTTAACTTAAGCTACATTAATTGCATTTTTTGACATATATTGACTTTATCTTTAAATTTGTGTTTTGGTCATTCTCATGAAATATCTTGAACATCTTGAAAAGCCAAACTGTATATCATTCACCTTATTTAACTCTCATATTTTATTTTCTGATTTGTGGCTACCAAAAGACAATAATAACCTGATGTTGTAACAACCAGAAGAGAAGGGAATAACATTGATTATCTAATTAGCTTGCACTGGTCTGCCTGGAAACCTTAGGTCCTCACATTCATGTGTATTTTACGTTGATGAGCAGTAATCATTATTGCAGACCAACAGATTCTTCCAATGGCAAAGCACCTGATCCCACCAGCCTCCTTAAGCATGACAGTGTACCCTGCCACACAAACTGCTCTAGGAACACAATAAAGAACCCTCCACATTGATTTGGCCTCCACACTGCCTAGGTCCTAAGAAGAACCAAAGATAATTAGCTTAATTATTGTTGTTATTATTGCTGAAAAAAATAGATAAAAATCGTATTAAATGCCATCTAGTTATGGGAGTATGGAATGGGCATAAGGACTTTAAAAAATAAATTTGTATATTTTAAAACTTTGCTTATAATATCAAAAAGTAGATAAGTAAGAAATATTGTATTATATATGTAGTATTATTATTATTTTAATGTTGTTTGTTTTATTATCTGAGACCAATTTGTCCTTATTCAATAGAAGAGTCCCTTTAGGGTTCTGCTTGATGCATTGTGAAACCAGAGAAAACTGTATTCAATACTTTCCTCAATTATATTGCCACTTGGTATTCCGAGTCTGGTAAGAGAAAAGGAGAAACCATTACTTTGTTAGCTAAAAGCACACATCCACTCAGAACAGACGAAAGGGCCAGCATGGGGAATAGAGATATTTGATGTTGAATCTCCCCCTATTTACAGTAGGATGCCTGAATAAACGTGTTCAGAAGCTGGAAAGCAGCATTATGACCCATAACCCCAAGGTATTTGAAATGGAACAGCAGGACTTACTTTGAAAAAGAATAGGAGATGTGCTCTGGGCTCACTGTTTATACCTTGATGTGATTTGGACTGAAATATAAAAAAAGCCTGTTTATCTGTTCTTTCCCTTTCGTCCATTGTTGAAAATTGCGGGGTTTTGGAAGGGGGAGGCTATTCAGATGCGGCACACTACTGGCAGTGGTTTAAACTGGTAAAATGTATTCAATAAGTATAATTTTAAATGTTCATGTTGCTTTTCCTGTCATCCATAATCACTATTTAAACCAGACGTGTCAGTGCTGTCCACGTAATCATTACATTTTATTTGAAGGATGTATTAGATAGACCTGGGCCTTGTTGCAAGGTCCACATTTTCCATCACGTGTTCTTTGTGCAGCATTTTCCCATTACAGTTCATAAAACTAATTCTGGGGCTCTACTTTTGGTTTTAGTGGGGTTTTTTTTCTACAAATACCAGTTTCAGCCATTCTTCATTTATGCTTTTGTCTGAAAAGAGGTAGGGTATCAGTCTTTCATGTTTTGGAAAGTCTGATGAGTGTTATTTGCATGGACCTCCTGCATGACTGAGATTTTGGAGATGGCGTGGGGAGAGAAATACAAAATTGCAGAGTAAACCAATACCAGGCTAGTAATGTTGGGAGGATCCCCTTTCAAAGAGTAGAGTTGAATGTGTGCGCCTTATGTTTTTGATCTCTTACTGTACTCATTCCATTCCAGGCACAGTTGTTATCATAGTTGCTGTTGTTTGTATGTTATTTTAGCTTCTTTCCCAAGTAGCTATTTTGCAATTTGGGCAAAAATACAATTAAAGGTCCATCTGTTTTCAATGGTGCTAACGTCACACAGATGGGGTTGTCTATTGAAGCCATACCAGGATCCTGGCAGGTCAGATACTTCAGTAATGAACATGCTAAATATGCGACCAGTCTGATTTCATCATAACAATCCTGCATGGTGCTTGAATGTATAAATATAGTTTTACATTAAGTTAAGCTGTTGCACTTTAGCCTTGGCAGTGGTCTAAAAGAATAACAGGACTTATCCACTAGTGCTTTAAGTTTCACTTGCAATTGGGACTTCATGCTATGCCTATATTTCATGAGAGTGGTGCAGTTACGGTGTTATTGTTGACAAACCAAGATTTATATATGGCCAGAGAAAAATGTCTAGTATTCCTTGTGACAATTTGTCATGCTGAAGCAAAGCAATAAAGGCCTTGAGCACGCATGCATATGCAATAACATAGTATTTCTGCTAATATTCCTTTAGCTCATCCAAGCAAATTATATCATTTTCATATATTTTGTTTGTTTAGTCTAACACCTCAATCAAATGACAAGGGATGTTCTTTCAGTAAAAGAAAAAACCCTTTTCAGATTGAGTTACTAATATTACATCACTAAAAAGGCCACAGTACTTTAGAGGCCACTGCAGCTTTGAGAAACTGTGGGATTTATCACATGCTTTCATGTTCACACTCCCCGCATTAGACTAGGATAGAAGGGAAAAAAACAACAACAACAAAAATGCTGACACTGTGATTGCTCAGTTATAAATGTCAACTTCACATCGATCCCTTAAGCTGTTATAGGACTATATCCTTTAGTTAGAGAGTTATATACTACTTCTTCGAGCTTGTTTCTTGTTGAGCTCTTACAATTAACAATAATGAGTAGGAACAAAGGAGATTGTTTTTTGTAGTTGTTAGATCAAACGTTCCTACTAAACATTCAGAACAGTAAACAATGTAATGGATAAGTGTGAGACACTATGGACAGCTTTTGGAAACTATACCACCAGATGCATGTCTTTGGGAGACAGTTATGCATCTGGTCAGATCACTGATTACTTCTTAACTGCAAGGACCTATCTACTTCTCGTGCTTTCCAAGTATGCAAGCACTAACATTTCTAACACAGTTCTTTTACCCTGAAAGAAGCCTGAGGTCTCTGACCAAAACTTGTCTAATATAGGAAAATTGAGCAGCTTTGAACCTTTCTGTTTTTGATAACTACTTGGTGTGCTTCCTGGAGGACAACCTGTGGGTTTGGTTTCCCAAGGTTTAATTCCTTTGATTAAATGCCAGGGCAAGATAGCTTGGCACTCAATAGGCCCTTTACCTTCCTCATATCCTCAGTTTCTTGGGCTTAAAAGCACCAATGCTCTCACCCCCCCACCCCCCCCATGCTGATTGTTGTTTTCCAAGTTTACACCAATAACCTCCTTCCTGTACTTTCCCTCGTCCCTCATCCTGTTTTAGGTCAAGATGTCCTCTGTTCCTTTGCTCCGTTTATGCATTATGATTCATAACACAAGCGTGTACGTGGTACAGTACTGCGCCTCCCTCCCTTTCAGTGACCGAATGAAACTGACGGCAGGATCACAGCCTCCACAGATTAGCAATGCTCAGAGGGGGAACACAGTTGCTAGGGTAATTATGATGAGTGTTGGGCTGCCAAATACAGGATAATGCTTGGTCCTTATTATTATACTAGTGGATCAGCTCTACAAAATTGCAGCTAATTAAGGACAGGGTTCTTAGGCTGGCTCATTCAAAACAGTTAAATGACCACCATCTACAGTTAAGGTCATGATTGTCTTAGCACTTTAGGCATTTAGACATCTAAGGAGATGATTTAAAAACTGGACACTGAACTTAGTAATATGTTGTTAGAGCATTTTTCTACTTTTTATTAACTTAAGGCTATTTAAACGTGTTTATCTAGCTCAAAACTGGAACATTGCATAATGGTTTATTGTGTCAGGCACTTTTCTACTGAACTGAATTTGAGAACATTGAATTTCGTGCGCTGATGGCAGTGGATAGTTGCTAAATATGTTGTCTTAATTTATATGACCCTGATTGGTGTCAGTCTCAGTCAGACCCCACAGGTTTAGTTCTTGCATAGCTAAAGCATAACTGTTTAGGTCTTCTGTGTGTTTTCCTTAAATATTTTAAATGTATCATGATCTGGGTCCAAAAATCCCTCAATTTTCAAATAACTGCCTCATATTGGCTGCATCTAGGTCCCGATGTCTGCTTTGATTGGCTCTGTGTTTATCAAAAGCTTTTGTTATGTATTTCAATTCAGCTGCTTAAAGACAACCGCTGGATTTTGATGGAGATAGAAAACAAGACACCCTCTAAAATTGGCTGACCCTTCCCAGGACTCTGTACCCTCTCTGCCCTCAGCACAGAGATATGAGGGCACTCTGACATACTTCTGAGGCATCTTTTGTTGTTGTTTCTCATGGGTAAAATCTGCCCACTGCTATGCCATGAGAACCCTCCCTGTGCTCACACACGCACACACACACACATACTCAGAGCCAAAATCAGTCCACTGCAAAATATAGAGCGTTGCAGTTTTCTTTCACACAAATCAAATCCTGTTTACTACTGTCTGAATATCACAGCTCGGATCAGATTAGGATCTTTGCTTACAATTACAAATTTATCACAGTACCTTCATGTTTTGTTTTCAAACGGTTGACCTTACTAACTTTCATGTTGCTTTTCAGGTTAAATATATTGATTCCCACTTCATGCTGTAGGTAAGCGTCAGAGAGGAAATAAGAATTATTGTAGAGCTACTGTTTACAGCAACATATGTTAGTGAGAAAATAATTCTGTGCAAGTACCATATGACAGAAATAGATTCGGCCTTGGGTTGGGGTTTTTTTCAGTTGCATTTTAAGTTGCAACACTCAGTTTACTCATGATATAGGTTAAGTTCTAGCAAAATATTATTGAACACTACTGTACCTTATGTCCATTTTAACTTTGGCAAACTATCTAGCCAATGACATGTGAGTAATGGTAAAAAAAATTCCCTTTTCACTATGTTCATATGCATTTAAGGATAAATGGATTAAGCAGCAGTTCAGAAATACCCACGATTGTAAGTTTCCAACCACACTACCTCATAAATGCAAATAGGGCAAAAATAGGTGTTGTTGGTCACATGTAAGTTGTCCTGTTTGGTTAATCAGTAACTTAACTAGAAGAGTGACCAGACCAGACCACCTTTGAGACCACCTTTGAGTTTTTTTCAAATTCTTATCGACAACCAGATTATTTAAAAACCTTGAGTCACACGTAGCCTCACAGTAGTTTCCTCTATATGGAAATTATCCTGTGCCATGCTATGACTCCCTAACACCAAAGCAATGTCCTATGGCATTTGAATAATGTAGAGGGTTGAGTCGTCCATCATGGTAGATAGCTGCGTGACTGCATTCATGTGCTCGTTTGCATATACGCCTGTGTACATAAATATGTGCAGTACTCAAGATGGGCTCCATTACTTTTGCAGCAGGGTATCTCTTAACTCCTATCTTTTTAATTATTTATTTCATGAACAGTATATATATTTTGTTAGGGGTTATTGGGGCATGAATAAGCGTGTGTCACAGCCTTTTCACAATCCCTTATGAGCAAATCCCACCCCCATCCCTGACTTGCCTCCAGCAGGCCCAGCTCAGAGTTCTTCTGATAGCCATGAAGGGATTTGGGCTGGATGGGCAGACCCTGACTGGGCTGATTGCTTTGAATGGCACTGGCTAAGGCTGCCTTTGAAAGCAGGGGTGTTGATGAGCGCCTTCTCAGAAGAGCCTGTGTAGTCACTGCCTCTGGGAGGGACCCTCACTAATACCCCAGCATAAGATATACAGGAAGAGGCAAGGATCACCAGTCACCCCCAGCCATACGCACACACACACACACACATACACACTTGCTTAGACAACAACAGAAAAGTACTTTCAGTGAACTTTTTGACTTTTACTTATGTTGCCTACTAGTTGATGGATCTGTAAGTCATTCAAACTAGACGATTCAGTAACTAATTTCATACACCCAAGTTACAGCAGAGTGAAGTTCTTGATATTATTTAAGTCCTTACTCGGTTTGATGGGCAGCATGCTTGACATCTTTGTATACGTGTTGAATTTTGAAACCATGCTCCAAGCCGCTTGAAGTGTTGGCAAGAAAGGATTTCCGGAAGGTGTATGTGGGCTCACTTGTTTTGTTCGCTGTTTCACCTTGTCCTTTGGCTCTCATAAAACACCTTGAACATGAGAGAAGACAAATTACAGCTTCAAATGCAGGTGTCCAAGTGCTTTTTTATCTCTTAGGTAATGTTCCCTCAGGGTCTGCTATGTTCCACAGGGCTGGCTGTGACATGGGAGCTGTCACCTGTGAGGCCCAGGCTATTGCTCTGAACAGGGTGGCCTTCTTTCTTTGATTGCCCTGTGCCTTCGAGCAAAGAGCTCTGAACTTTGGTTTGGTCTGGACCCAACACCCCTAACCCCAGTTACCCCTTGACTTTCACCTTATTAGTAACAGGAATGTCTAGAATAAGCATACTGATAATTAACATGAAAATGCAGTATAAAGAGAGTCACGCTCATTAGGATGATTGGTGCAGGTTAGGGCATGAAGATGTATGTGCTTTTGACTACTCCTCTTTACTGAGCTCATATATATATGGAAAAATTCCTAGGTAACGCTTGTTGATGTCAGTAAACTGTGTGTCAGAGTCAGAGTTCAGGATACGTGCTTGTCTTTCACGGCAGTTGAATGGCTTCAGGCGAAACAAGCTCATTTTGTGTGAAAGAGAGAAAGAGAGAGAAGGGAAAAAGAAGTAGCAGTAAATTACTGATAAGTGACAGAGAGCAGAGCTTATCTTGTGACAGCATCAGAGTGGAATGAAGGTCTGGTGTGTGTAAGTTAACTCTTTGACACATCTTATGGTGAGGCTGAAGGTGAGTGAAACTCAGACTTAAAGATGAATAACCATGAAAAAGCATAGAGGGAAATGGGAAAGATGGCAAGAGGGGAGTGGGTGGTGCCCGCAGCACGCCTGGTTTTATTTTCAATTGCAGTTTACGATTTTTCATGGTCATGTCTCCCCTGCCTTTTCAAAATAATCGGCTGTTGGTTTTTGCAAGTCTGGCCGCCTTTCATTTTAGAGGTTTGTTTTTGAAAAGGTTGCTATTATAGCTAAATGGTTTCTCTGCTTCTCTAAACACGGCAAGGCATTAGGCTGGGCTCCGGTTTCAGGGCCTGGCTCTTAATGAGAGACCCAATCACACAGAGGGAAAACACGGATCAGCCCTGCTACACCAGACCGAACCTGTGGTTTACCTCTTGAAACATAACCACACTCCTCTGCTCTGTTTTTCCCCCTTTCTTTTTTCTTCCACCGTCGTTCCCTTCACCTCCTGTCATGATTCTTCTCTTTTACAACCGAACATGATCAAAGTTGATTGCGCAGCTGCAAAAGTCAACACAGATGTGAAAATAAATAGATTAACACAATGGCCCAAACTTGGCCTGACAGTTAGCGTGATGCTAGAAATTAGCCTTCCCTCATATGGAAAGAGAGATTTGTGCAACTTCCAAAGAAGGCCTGAAATGTCATGTAAATATTGGTATAATATTTAGCTACAAATAGAACATGTTTGTCTGCTTGATGCTAATTTGCTCTGAATTTTTCACAAGTATCAGGTGCAGTTCCCTTCATGCTTCAGGGAGAAATACTGGTCTCTTGTTCTCACTCTGTGTTTATACTCACCTATTATATAAGTTCAGGTTATGATTTCTATTACACATGCTTTAGAGCTTGTGTGATGCAGGTTTCCTGTGCTAAACTTAGAAACTGCAAGCAATCTGCTAGATTTGGGTGTGCAGATGCTTCTTAGGACAGCAGGGTTAGGTGCAAAGGTAAGGATGCTACTCTGTGGTCTATATGTTGTCTTTTGCTAGCCACATAAATTGTTTGAATGTAAATGCATTTTGTGGAATCTTTGTGGAATATTGAGAACCCTATGGCTCGCCTCAACTCTTACTTGAGTGTACACAGAACTCTGCTGTATTTGCTGTTGAAGTTGTGTGTTCTGCGCTATCGACTCAGAAGACCCTGTCACTTTTCTACTGTAGCTGTGACTCCTGCAAAGCTATAGTGGAAAAGACGATGGAGAAGAAGAAGAAGAGGCAGTCAGCAGTATGCATAGTCTTCTGTCACTCTGACACTCTTCAGTCTCCTTGCAGTGGGGGCTATGATTTATGGACGAGTCTCCATGTTGTAAGAACCTGAGCAGGATCACTCACTTCTCCAAGAAGAGAGATGGGAGAGAGCAGTCTCCTCTGTCCCTGGTGCTCCTTTTACACACCTATCTTAGCTCTTCTTATTTCAGTTTCTGTTTATAGTTTTGATGGATTATAAAAAAGCAATGCCAATACCTCTTCTTTTTTCTTCTTCTTCTGTTCTCTTCCCTTTTTTCAAAGTGAGTGATTGTTAAACAGTTTATGTATTCTCTTTCTGCCTGTATGTTTATTGGAGGTAGTGAATTAGGTTTGAAACCATCACCGGAGGTTGTTTGAGAAACTTGAAAGGAAGCCCCCATAGCACAGTCCCCCTCCCTCTTTTCTCATCCCCCACCTTCACTCGCTCTCTCTTTCTCTTTCTTTTTCTGCCTCTCACTCTCTAGCACACAACCTCACACTCTCAGCACAGTTGTCACACAGTGGCGCCGCTATCTGCACATTATTAGTTATTACTTTATCGGCTCCCAAAGCTGTCAGAAGACACCCTCCTGGAATATACAGCAGGCATAAGCCATCAGTCCTCATTACGCTAGACCCGTGTGCAATTTACACCCAGCTGCCTCTCACACACCCATGTCAACATGCTAATGTGTATGTGTTTTGTGTGTGTGTGTGTGTGTGTGTGTGCACTTCTATGCAGATGACAGGGCTGCACACATATGATATGAGCACACCTTTGAGGGAATGCACTCACATGTACGAATGGAGCAAAGCTAATGTGCAACATGATAAAAGCATCCGCCGAGGCCTTTAAGTACGCGTTTGAAGAGAGCTCGGGCTTATGTTTTTTCAAGTTTAGTGCTGCTTCTTAAAACCACAAGGAGGCAGGGACAACATTGAAAAGTGCCGCTCAGGACAGCTCAAGCCCTGTTGAACACGCAGGTGTGCGGTAAAACCCCTGGAGGCACCTGGGACAGAACAGGGCCCAGCAAGTCAGACTGGGTGAGTTACTGCATTCCCAAGCAATACGCTGGAAACTAACACAAACGTCATATCACCTGAATAAAGAATCACTTGTGTGTGTGTGTGTGTGTGTGTGTGTGTGTGTGTGTGTGTGTGTGTGTAGAAGGTCGAGTTGGGGGGGGGTTGTTAAGATAAAAACACATCATATCAACATAATGAATTATGTTCTGATTCAGCCCTTGCATATTTTGCCTGAGGTGGCTGTCATGAACAGATGTACAAGTCAGTTTCTCATCATTACTGTTAGTGCTTGAGTATGAAGATTGTGCAAATCAGACCTCCTGCGCCGACATGCCATTGGATGCTTATTACACAGTCCTGTTGCCAGTGAATAATCTCTCTATCGTTTGATCTAGCAAAGTGCCCACATTAGCACTCACTAATTCCCTTGGCTGTGGGTTTGGAGACAGCACACGTTCCTGAGGCTTGCCGTCTCTCTGTAATTGTAAAGGTTGGGCCTCTGGATCCTTTTTTATTCCCACATTGTTTTCCAAAGAGGCATCATTTGGGCACACATACCTATCAGTATTTCAGTAGTCACTTTTATTCTGTTAAGATATGTGATGGGAGTAATGGAGTTGGTAGATATTGTGTAGTGACTGCTTAAGCAGTACTTTCCACAGCTGTCATCATGCGTGGTAGCCCAGCATCTTATTGAGACACTTTATGTTGGTCGTTCCTTAAACTTTATGTGCAAGAGAAAATTGATCTTATGTCCTATATCTCTGTTACGATTGTTTGTTTTAGCTT
This sequence comes from Maylandia zebra, assembly GCF_041146795.1. Lineage (NCBI taxonomy): Eukaryota > Metazoa > Chordata > Actinopteri > Cichliformes > Cichlidae > Maylandia > Maylandia zebra. The sequence goes on from NC_135167.1 coordinate 9,995,741, forward strand.
TTGGAAAGTATATATGGTGATGTAATTAATAAATAATGAATAGTTTTTTGTTTTTAAAAAAAATTAAGCTAGGCAATTTGGAGCGTGTTGGCTTGTATTTGGTTATTTGTGGATATACATATTTTGTATAGCCAGAGAATCTGTGTAGCATATTTATTTAGGAAACTTTTTGTGCATTTGTTATAAAAAAATTATAGAGGACGCACTTTTAAGAAGGGCATGAATAGTAATTTTGCAGCATGCAAGCCTTTGAAGCAACGCTTTCTCCAAATTGGATATTGTGAGAGAGAGACATGTCCCTATTTGTCTACTACTGCATTATCAAGAGAATACAGGAGTATGGATGGCCAGCAGCAACAGGAAGGATTTGCTAAGTTGCTTTTGGATAGCCGAGTCTCCATCCCACATAATGCTAAACACAATTATGCAAACAGTTTTTTCATTGAGAACAACGGAAAATAATGGCTTTAATATATGCCCTTACCTCCAGCGAGTGTTTTGTATGCAAATTAGGTGTGATTTCAGGGATGGAGAGGCGGAGTGTCTCTTGCATCCATCTTTTGTTGCCGGGTGGATTAAGGGAGATCTGTTATGGTTTGTTAACATGAGAGCTTTTGATTCGGATTGAAACGAAACCATGTGTAGAATTAGATTAAAGACAATGTGTGGTGAGTGGCGGCTCAGGCACGTACTGGACCTCACCCACCCGTACGCCAGCGCTCACCACTGTGGTCCCATTGTTTGGCCCGGCTTCTGTTGTGAAGTGGATTTTTGTCCTGTTTTTGTTCTGTAATGGGCTATAATAACTTATATAAATCACAGTGACTGAGCCGGAGCTCCTCGTTTTGGGCTTGGCATTGATGGAAGGTCTGGTTCTCCAGAGGACTAGTGAGCAGTAAGTCTTGTGTATGGTAAGGGAAAGTTTGAAAGTCAGCAGGCTTTAGGTTTGACAGTGTTGTTTTGTTGTGAAGGGAATCAACCTGAGGTTTTCTTCTGAGAAGGAAGGTCAAATAAAGAAAGAGGAAAGCTTTGATAGTGATCTACAAACAGTGTGTTAGACCAGGACAGGTGAAGATAAAATAAATATATATATATATATATATATATATATATTAAAAGGAGTCGAATTTGTGTGAAATTCTTCCCTGTGTTTTGCCTCGCCTGAAGGGCTTTATTTTGACAGAATAGAGAAAAATATCGCTGCATTACAAAATCAGGCTGTTCTTATTAAAAAGAGTTCAGTAACATTATCAAAAGAAAAGAACATAAATTATATTGTTTTAAAAACTGTTCTCAAGTGGAAATGAGTGTGTTTTTTGTTGTTAACTGACCTTGGCGAAGGTGTGTGTTTGCGATAATGTGTAGAGATGATAAATGAAGGAATGGAGAATTAGTTAGATCCCTCAGTGTGTTCATTACTAGTCAGTGATGTTTTGTCAATAGGAGGACGCACATCGTCTTGTAAGCTTTGGGCGGTGCATTTACTTGCACTGCTGGGAATTGTCTGTAACCCTGTTTTACAATGAAAATAGCCCAGAGGAAAAGGGGTAAGAGGAGAGAGAGGGGGGGGATGCAAAGAGTAACCACTGATTAATTATGCACATCCCTGATTGTGACATGCTATCTGCTGCTATTAATGGCCAAGGATAATCACTCTGGATTGTAATTGCAGCCTTTGACTTCAGAACTGTACTGTGTCCAACATCAATCTTCATGTGAAACCCCACAATTTGGTGAAGAACTTCATTTGAGACTGCTGTTGGGTCTCCAACTTATTTTCAGGAAGAGAAGTGAAGTGTTAAGGAGAAGAGGGGGCAAAAGGGTGGAGGTTGCTTTAAACGGTGTCAGCCATAGACAGGCAAGTTAGAACAGGGCGCTGTGATATTACTGTACACTGCTTGAGGTTATGAAAAATAATTAGAGATCTGTGTGGTAGAAAAAAATGTGTTTTGAGGTATATGAAAGTTTTCACAGCCTTCATTGTTTGAACTTTTAATTCAGCTCTAAATGAGTGTCATTATTCTCTCTCACACATGGTATTATTGTGGAGGAAACTATATGAGAACTTGGGGGAAAGATATCACATTAAAATGTTAAATATGAGTTAATGAGAAAATACTACTCACCAAAGGATTTCGAGGCATCATCAGAACTGCCACAGAAGCGTTTTAGGTACAGTATTTGCTATGAAGTGTATATCTTTAAATGTAAATGACTGTTGTAAGTCATATTCGTAATAACTCTGCCTATTAGTGGGAAAACATAAGTAAGATAAATGGAGAGTTTATTCCCCATTTTATAGAATTTCAGCAGGTTTTTTTCATTACAGACTTAAATCTTGTAAAAAAATAACAAAGTGAAGTTGAGGCTATTTTTTTTCTGCCTTGTCCAAAAGCTTCTTTGGCAGTTTGTCTAAAAGCTGAAATGAAACGTAGAATGTAATTAGAGGGAAGGGAAACTTTTAAGGGGAATTTCAGGATGCCGAGCAATCGGAGCCATAAAAGCAGATTTTGCTCCCCCATCATAGAGCCTCCTGTCCAGCCAGACAGTATCGGTACACAGTGTGTAATGGGCCTCTTTTCCACCGAAATACACGTTTTAGTTTATGTGTGTGTGTGTGCTTTGCTACTGTCACACCTCTGTTATACTAACCTCCTAGTGTGTGTTCCAGATCCAAGGAGAAACCACAATATACAGGCTTTCTTCTTCCAGAAAGACAGAAAAGAGAGCTTGGTGGTGAAGATTTTGCATGGTTTGTGTGCACAAAAATAACAGGTAGAAAAACAGATGGGGGGGAAGACCAGGTATGAGGATGAGGGAGAGTGGACGAGCGAAATGCATGAAAAATAGCATGAAAAAGTCTGTCCTTTGGTTCTTTCAGGCCCACTGGCGAGGCTAAACAAACAGCGAATGCTTTGGAGAGACACATTAACTGTAACTGCCCTTGATCTGGCAGTGTTTAGAGTGCTGTCGGCACGGCTAATAAACACTTCATTTAGTTTTAATGGTGCCGGCGCCTCTACGCAGCCTTCAAAAGTACCCTTTATTTGGGTCATTTACGGCTCTTCCTCGAGGAGCACCCAAGGGACGGCAGATCCAGTCCACATCACTGTCTACTGGAGCACTCCAGGCCTGGGGAAAATTAATAGGGCTATCTGGGAAAAATAAATAAGTGATGGGCTTTACCACTGCCAAACAGCCCAGAGAGCTTATTAAGGCAAAGTGAAGTGAGATCGGGCAGTAGAAGAAGAAATTTTAATATGAATTTTTCACCTTTTTATGTAGGGCAGAGCTAGTTGTTTTCTCAGTTTCATCCTTTCCCCCCTCTTTTATTCCATTTCCTTGTGCACTCTCTCTCCTGTCTTCTTCATGTCTCTGTGTTCTTCTTCGACAGTAATTGTAAACACAGCAATTATGGATTGTGCGAGACTTAATTATAGCTTGTGCAGAGCCCTGGGGGGGCTCTGGCGGAATGTTGCAGCTGATAAAAACGCCAGCTCATCAGCACCCCTCCAATGGTGGCAAGCCCCAGTGAGAGTGGACCAAAGGGAGCCGTTCCCCCAGGGCCCTCCCAGTCGAAGGACCAATTAGTATTAGGCGGGAATTAATCTTAACGGGACACAACCACTCAAACAGGTCCTCCCAAGGTGAGGAGGAATTAATGTGGTTGCCTTATTGGTTATTACTGCTGTTGTCGTTTAAGTCGTTCCCCACTCAGCGTATGAGCTTAGAAGTCTCGATAGACCAGATCGCCCTGTAGCAGACGTGTTCTTCTTCATGTGCCATACCAGGACACGAGTTGGAGGAAGCAGCTAAATTAAAAAACAAAGCAAATCAAATCAGAGGAGAAAATGTGTCATCTAATTTTTTGCTTTTCATCTTTGCTGCAGTTCCATTTATCTTTTTCTGGAAAGTCTTTTTGAGGATGGAAAATTTGACACATCAAAATTCTAGTAACTGCATCTTGTATTTAGACATCCAAAACTCAGCCCTGTTGTCAGAATTCATCAGGAGGGGGGCACGTATTGTGATCTATGCCCTGTTTCAGTATTGATTTCTGGGAAGCATGGCTCCATTAAGGTCCTGCCCGGGGGTGTGGAAGGGTCAGCAGGGGAAGTTGTGGGCTGCCGTGACCTCAGCTGTAGTTTACAATCGATTAACTCTGACTGGGAAGGGAGAAGGTCCTAGGGAAGTAAGCACAGGGCCCCACACGCGATTAGGCTACATTAGCCCTCTGGTCAGAGCTGTTCCAGAGGTTGCAGTAAGTTAATTAGCACTTTCTTATGATATCAATGATGACAGGGGTAGAGCAGCTAGCATTGATCTAGCTTTACTCTGTTTCAACCTTGGAGACTAAGCACCAAGGTACCGGATACTCCAGTCCTTCCTTTTTTTAATCCAACACAACTGGCCATGTCACTACCAGGAAGCCGTTTGTAAACAACAATCTCTTATAACCACTAATATACTACTAGTAAGGGATTTTGATAGTTTGATACTTATACATGCTAACTAAGAGGACTAGTAGGTTTTTCACCATAACACATAATGAATGCATGGAATTACATTTATGGTTTCGACAGTTTGCCAGGTTTTGCCGAGCAAGCAGGGAGTTACATTTTTTTTTTTTACAATAGCCATGCAATGACTGGACTGCATGTGACAAATAAATCTTGAGAAAGAGGTTTTCCACTTTCCACCCCCACACATCTTCCTCGTAATGTGTGTGTTTTCATCTGTGACTCTTTATTGTCTGCCCCATCTTTGTCAAAAGAGAGAAAAAAGAGCCATCACTAATTTCTTGTTTTGTCAATTAAAGTGTAAAGGTGTCAGAAGATGATCGTCTTTGTCTCTCTCACTTACCACATAACAAACATCTCCCTGTCTCATCATGTCTCTCCAGTAATCCCTTTGTTGTTTGCCAGCCATTTTCTTTATTTGGCCTCCTACGTTGTTCTTGTCATTCTCTTTACCGCTCCATCATTCCTTCTTTCTTGCACTGCGTCTTTCACTCTCAGCTGCTGGTCTCACAGTACTCCCTTTGTTAAATGAAAGGTTTGCCAATAGATCAATCAAACTCTTTGTTCTTCCTCCTTTACAGTACACTACTCTCAATATTGTTTGTTTTACCAGCAGCTAAACTGCATTACACCTTCTTTTTCTCTTTGTCTGTAATGCTCCATCTCCGCCTGTCTGTTTTTGCTCGAGGCCCAGCCAGGCAAGTGAACAGCGACAGATGAAGAACCTTTTCTGTCAGCAGTGTTGGAGGGAATTAATCATGATTCAGTAAGTGCTCTGATGAGGATTCAAAAATCCTTGTTAGAGATAGAGCCATCAGGTGTGCCTGATCCGTCATATACTGACAGCAGCCTCAGGGGGGACAACGAGCCAAGTTTTAAACCCTATTTAGGACCCAGTCCTGCATTCAAGTGCTAGTGGTCATGAGAACATGACTTAGAATGCACCAAAAGCCAACCCACCAAACATGGAAAATGTACATTTGGAATCTAGTTGCAATTTTCAGCATTAACCAGCACAGAGTACCAACCGTGCTCAGGCTGCTTCCGGTCAATGTTGTTTTATTTTTTTTATATGTGACTTTTCTAAAGCCTATGTTGGAAGATTGGCATTGCACAAAAATGCAGCCACGTGATTTGACTTTGACAGCTCAATTTATTGCTTAGTACACTTTGGGAATTTGCTCAACACGTTGTCTAAGCGTAATTAGAATAAGAAGGATTCCTCTATCTGCAGTAACAGCCTCTCCTTTGTTGATTTTACAGTATGTACTTTGCTACAGTCAGAAAAACTTGTCTGATAAATTTAAAAACCTTAAAGTGGCACTGTAATGCGCGCACACCTAAAAATGCACATTTACGTACATAAACCATTATTAAAGTTAATGTACAATGTCACTGAGAGACTGTCAGACGCTTAACAGTGGAATTCCCCTGCAGATTAACGACTGTACTATTTGTTCATGTCTTCATGTGTCAAGGAAGTGGTTCTTCTTCTTTGTGAATACATAGCAATGTTACAGCTTTGTGAAAAATCTCTGACATGACACACTAATTAGATATGTGCTTAACCCTGAGGCCACAAAAGGCCAATGCGACAATAGATCGTGCTGATATAAATAATAAATATGTTTGAAATGTTGCAAATTATAAGTGGTCTGTTATTGAGGGAGTGTAAGTGAGGTGCTCTTTTTGTATGCACTCAGTTGAAAATTCCTCAGGATGATTTACAGCACAGCTGCAAACAGCTTGTTTAATTTGGAAGTCCAAATGAAAGCGTTTGCGGCATATTGCCATATTTTTCTTGTTAAGCAATGTTTAAGGTAGAGATAGACATTGCAGTAATTGCAGGTTTGACTGAGGGTAGGAGTGGAGTTAGCAGACATCAACACTCCCCCTGCTCTGGGAAGAAAATGAGAATAAAAAGATAATGCTTCAGATAAAGCATGAGACTGGTATGCCATTCGGTTAACTATTTCACTGTTGGGGGATTCACATGGATCCAGCTGAAGATACAAAGTAGACTCAAAGTACAATGGGAAACATTTGAGCAGAAGATAAACAAGGACGCGAAAGAAAAAAAAAAGTAACTGGGACAGAAATTAAGAATGAGGACACATCAGCTCGTAATAGCGGTAGCATAACAAACACAAGCCAAAATTAGTCTCCCACAATAAACTGACAGGGATATAAAAACAAGCCTGCGTACATGTTGTGAGATTATAATGAGGCATTGATTGTTTGTCCTCAATTTCCATTTCAGTTCCCTCTCAAATTGAAGGCAGACACTTGTAAACATCCATACCTATGTCTTTGTTGTTCTCATTATCTTTTCTTTTTACTTTTCCCAAACATGATTGAACTAGAAGATCTAGATTAGAGGGCCAGTGTGACTTCCTGTTTGCAAAAGTACTTCCTGTTTTTTTTTGACCATGTTCTAGTCGTCTTTGCTCAGGCTGCTGTTTATCGCCTGTGTGTATGCAACCATCTGAATGTTGGAGCTGAGGTCTTCTGGGATGTTTGTTTGTGCTGTCTTTTATTATGCCATTTTTTTTAACTGCCATTGTGGCAAGACAGGAATGTGCCATTGCTTGTTGTAGGCTGCTAGAGGGAGAAGGCCCAATTACCTGGGGTCCCAGTGCCTGGCTGCAGTTGTAGTCGGGCTGTGTGCGTGTTGGGTTTGTTCTGGTGAGCAGCTGTCCCGGGCCCCACTGGCAGTGATGGCAGGGGATGGTTACGGCTACGGCAGTGACAGCGAGAAAAAGGAAAAAGCAGACAGGCTCGTGCGCTGCCTCCTTGGTACTACTCAGCGGCAAGCACTCCCTGTCTGGCTCCTCACCACTTTTAACGGCTCTCTGATGTTGTAAAATCTTGAATGTGATGCTGCGATTGAAGTAGTATGCATTTCTCCCAGTTTACACAGTATGTGTGGCCAATTAGAGCTGGGGTTATGAGGCTGATGTATGGATTATAGTCTTATTATTTCTTCTTCCCTAATGTTGACCATTAACTGCTGTGTCATTAGTTACTTTACCAACTGTGGTGGCAGTCCAGGAAGGCACACAGTCTGTCACACATATTATAATATGGGTACATGGAATGGGATACAGGAATGTGCTTGCAAAATGGTGACAGTATTCTGAGGGATTTTGGAAAAACCAGAAACCACATTAAATGACTGAAAAGCATAATAGCTAGTGCATCGATTATGTGATTAAACTAACTACGGGTCTCTTAAAACCGTGCTTTGAATTTGTTGAGGATTGCAGAGACGCTCAGTTTAACCATGAAACAAATGTATGAATTGTGAGGTTTTCTTAGAGCAGCTGCAGCCTATACAATAGCACATCTTGTGTTGTTTCACTGTGACCAGTATTGTGTGTGACGCAGCACTGACTTGCTGTCTGTCTGTCTCATATCCAGTGTGGCGGGCATAGTGAGCAGTGTCTAATGGAGCCTCTGATGAATAATGAGTCCATACACTGGTAATGTTCTGTGCCGAGTAACGGCTGCATTGGTTTCTGTCCTGTTAACTCCACTGGTGTAAGATTGATTGTGCTGTGCTCTGCAGTCATACAAAGACACTTCATTGCTTGGCAATGAAAATAAAGCTTCTCCCACTGAAATGAAGAGCAATGGGACTAGGGCCACAGAGGCAGACCAGCACGAGGCCTAGAAACGACTACAGCCCCATGTCACTAGCATGAGTGAGTGACACACCATGAAATAGGCATTGCTCCAATAAGACTAATTTGTTTACACATTGCTTTCTGCTAATTGAGGTGTGGCAGAATTTATTTTTGCCTCAGTTGAAATGAACCTAAGTCACCCTGATTAGGCCACTCACTGTACTTAGAGATCCTCCACCAAGACTCTCCTTCAAATTACACTTGACACTGTGAAGAAACATCTAATAGAAGTGTGTAATGGGCTCTGATGACAAACTACACGGTTGGAAGACCATGTAATCTCCCCGCAATTAATTAAAGTGCGGCCTGTGTATGTGTGTGTTAGCAGTTTTCTTTTTTTTTAATGCTCCCTTTCTCTCACACCCAACCTAACCAGATGCCACCAAATAACTAAAATAACACTGCCTGTCAACAGTAAAAAATGAAGACCCATACCCTAACAAAGAAAGGTACTTAGAGCTGGTAGGGAGAGGCAGATGCAGGGTTATTTGTGCTCCAGTGCTTCTCAGTGTCCCGGTAAGGGTCCTCCACAGCTCAACATCTGTACCTCCACCCGCCTAATTACCCACAGCACCCCTGCCCCACCGCTTTCTAGTCTGTCACTAACGCAAAGCTCACTGGAGAGAAGGAGGAAAAGCAGAAGATGAAAATAGTTGGTCTTGCTGGTCTCCAGTGTACATTTACATTGTACAATATTTCGTTTATTCTGTTTTTTTTTAGCATTAAAGACAGTTGGCTATTATTTTTCACTTTGCTACTTTTTTTCCTTTAACAGCTGTATCCATTCTCTTACCTTTAACTGAGCTGTTATCTCATGCTAGTGACCGGAAAAGATTTTTCTCTCAAAGAAGAAATTTGTTCACTCATTCTTTGCTCTCACGTTTTACTTTTCTAATTTATCTTTTTCTTTATTTATTTCCCGCCACAGTATTGATTTAAAGGCAGAGAACAATTAGGTCCATTTTGGGGATAATTCCTCAGTCTTCACTTATTTTTATCAGTAAATGAGAAATTTGCCATGCTTTTTGTAAGTTTTGATGGGAGCTATCAGTTTGGAGTTACTTGTGCCATTGATTTGATTAAAGGCATTACGCATTGTCTAATGAGTTTTACACATGGCTGAGTGGTGAATAATCACCCAGTGATTTCTGACCCAGAACTCCTCTTCACACCTCCTCCTTCCCTCATTTTTCTCACTTTCTCTCTTTCTCACTCCCTTGGAGCAGAGGACCAGACACTTGGTAGTTCACAGAAGAGGTAACGGAAATCAATTGAGACCGTGATTTGAAGAGTTTTCTTTCTGTTTTTTCCTCTTTCCCCCTCCTCTCAAGTCAAATTGATTCCTTTGCTTGCTTGCTTTAATATTCATTTTAGCTAAGTGTTCAGTAAATGTGCAGAGAATATGAATATTAGGTGTCAAGACTTTTTGCATGAGATCAGTTTTGAAAACTATAAATTTCACCCAGCTGAAAATTGTCTGGCAATTAAAGTGTATTGTGTGTAATAAGCAGTGTCTCTATTGGGTGTTTAGCTTTATCGAGCCTGTCTAGAGATGGAACTCATACCTGCTGCTCTGTGAATTGCAGCACATAAAAGATGGACTGAATATGTTCCTGGGGAATATTGCCCTCTCCAAAAGACCAATCCGTCTTGCTTAGGGAGGCAATCTTAGGTGCGGTAGATAAACTAATATTTGTGTATAACCTCAGTCAGACAATACAAATGATCGGATGATTTTTCATCTCCTTATGCATACAGGGAAATATGAAAAATTGAGGTTTAGGAATATTTGCAGGGTCTGTGAGGCGGCTGACTGGGCCGCTGAGTGCCCTGGGCCACGCTCCTCACCAACAACTGCAGAGTGAAGAGTGATGAGAATATTATGCCCGTCTGTTTCCCGTCACTCCCCATCCTCCCCTCCCACCTTCTTCATTCTCTCCTCTCACCACACTAATTCACATGGCCACAAGATGGAGAGAGAGGGAGCGAGCAAAGCAAAATGAGAGATAAGGCAATAGGCTGGCCGCCCCTCTGGCTCGCCGTCTTCGACTTTTGCTGTCTGTCCATCATTCATGATTGACAGTCATACTGACATAGCTCTCTTGGTCCTCTTGCTCTTCTTTATTGTCCCCCCACCCTAAACCAACCTCCCAGCACCACTGCCAGCTCAACCATAGAAACCGTTTCTTCATTTTCTGGGCCTCAGCTCTCTTGCTGCTACAAACACTTCTTATTGGGTTAATTTGCGGATGTTACTGGGCCAAGAATTCATTATTTTGGGGAGCTGGTGTGCAGATAGGGGCAGAGAAGCATTCCTGGTGTTGACGTTTCGTCGTAAAAAAAAAAGGTCATGTTTGAGGTTGAGGGAAGATGCAGGGTCTTTATCTGTGGTAGAGATGTTCTTAAGTCATTAACCATTCAAAAATCCTCCAAACTAAACTTTAATTTATATTAGATTTATTAAATGCATACATTGAACAAGTACATGCAACAACCAGCTTCCTTTTATACACGTTTGTTTTTATAATGAGCAGCCGTTGAGAGCAGAGCAAAAGATGTTTTACCAGTGTCAGTCAAGAAAAGGGCATGTTTTGCTAAGAGACAGGGTGCATTTGGATCCCTTCAAATATAACATCCCAGTGTCTCTCTCTCTGTACTTTCCCTGCCTTGAAAAATATGCTGAATCCCTAAGAATCCACATGTCAAGTGCAATTCCCCTCACCACCACTCCCTGACATGGAGATGGTGACATTTACCCCAACGCTTCCCTCTCCTCCTCTTCAGGTTTTGAGAGTTTTTATTTTTAGTTTATTGCGTTGCCTCACGCCAAAGCCTCCATGTTTTCCCTTGAAAACCTTTCTGTTTGCTCTCTATATTTCTGCATTATTTGCCTGTGCCCTCTGCTTTTCAATATGTCTTTTTTTTTCTCCCCCTTTTTATTTCATTTTCTCCCACCCTCCCACTTTATCCTCTTCCATCCTCCTTCCCTCTATTTTAGCTTTACTGTGGTGAGGAACTTATACCCTCCCCTGTTCATGATAAATCAGGGGTGTGAGCGGCGGTGCTCAGTTGGAGGCATCAGTCGCGAGGCTGATGAGATAAGCGGTGCTCATCTCGTGGCCCTGTATGGAGATTTATTGGGTTGGGATAAGCAACAAGCTAGCCATCACTCTCAGCCAAATAGACTCCCCGCCTGCATGTGTTTATTCTTATTGCACTGCCACGACCACTGCCACTGTCAGGGGTGGAGTAGCCCCCGGAGGCCTGCTCTGTGGTAAAGGAAGCCTAGCTCTGCTCTCTGGATCATTACCTTCTATTAGATCACAAAAACAAGGCTCCACACTGGGACTCTGAGTGACACTGATGGCCCAATTTTTCTCTATCGCCAAAGACCACATACAGTAGGCATATATAAAATAAGGTTATAGTCTATATTGGCTCATCATATCTGAGTGCTAATGGTGTTGTCATCTTTTTCTTTTGGATTTCTAAGCTCTTCTTTTGATGCGCTTAAGAATTCCTAATGAGGCAATTCCATCTGCCTCAGACAAAAATATATATTAGGTGCTGGGGCAGTTGTCAAGGGGTTGTCAAAGCTTGATGGATGCACACGTTCTCTTTTCACCAACAATTGTGTTATCTTTAAATTTTTGGGACAGTTTACTAAACTCACTGGCTTTATATGGGCCACTTGTCCACTTTATGCTAAGTCTAATGCATACCTGTGTACGTATAACCAAACTATTTGACCTTTGCACCGAAGAAACCATATAATATTCCTTTTTCCAAAAAGATTTTCAGTTTATAACCAAACAAATCCATCCATATGGAAATAACACTATTAGCATTCTTATCGTTAGAACCTTACTTGGCTGTCATGGTATTAGTGTTGCTCATGGTAACAAATGCTATCTAACATTAGTAAAAATTGGCTGGATGCCTCCTTATTCCTACATTTTTGCTATTTTCACACACAGCATTTTCTACACATTATCTGTATGTAAGAGTCAAAGAAACCTAGTGCAGGTTTAACCTAGATGTTAAACAGTAGTCTTTAACAGTGACACCCACTGAAAGTCTGTGTGATGTGCCATTTCTCCTGAAAACAACATCTCATATTACAAATCACAACTTAGATGGAAAAACAAACAGTAAAAAGGCCCGCTGTGACACCGTACTGACTTCAGAGCAGTGGATTCAAGAGAATACTGAAAGCCATTAATCTGTAGTTGCCACACGTGGCCACAGTACCACTGTGTAGCTTAATCACCATCATCTCACTTTAACTCCAGCTGCTGATGACAGCATTAATTTCAGTGGGCGAGAAATCTAACACAACCGTTGCCTAGCTGGTGTCAGGGAGCCTCAGGCCAGAAGGTGCACATCAAGCATCTTCTTCCTCTCTCCACTTCCCCCTCCCTGCCACAAAAACATACACTCCACTCACCCAACAAGTTCTCCACAAATTGCTTTTACCCTCCTCACCCCACAAGTGTACACATGAACACACAAATACACGCACAAACTTAGGCCTGGGCAGGGTAGTGGGGGTTAGTTTTTCAGCACTCAGGTTATATTTAATCATGGCTGGCGGATGATGAGGCTTTTCTCTTTATGAAAGGTATTAGAGCAGCACTGTGTTTTCACTCAGCTTTACACTCTGCCCCCATGCTTTTCTTCCCCTGACCTGTGTTACCATGTGCCAGGGAAGAATTTGATAAAGTGACACCAGGCTCCCACTATCTCTACCTTTCTCTCCATCTCCCATCTCTGTCTCACATTCTAATAGTTCGTCTGGCAGGTCTGGACTGTCTCTCATCTCATCAGTGGGGTCACACCTCTGGGCTGCCCTTTTCCCTCTTCACCAGCACTTGCCTTGTCATTTATTTTGCTGCTGAAATGGCCAGCAAACCGGCAGGTCTGATTCAATCTCTTACATCCTCAGGCTGATGTACTGGACAGAGTGCGATAGTGCTCGCAGAAATGAAGAGGGGCAGGGTTTAACAGTAGGAACATCAGGCTGTGGTGTCCTGCAACTTTCTGCACTCTGCTCATCCTTTGCTCTTTCCTCACTAACAACAACCTTCAGGGAGTGTTTTCTTGCACCATTCATTGTTAAAACACACACTCCTTGGCCAGGGAATTGCACTCTGACAGAATACTCTAGTATTCAACTTTCCCTTTGCATCCTTGCGTATGTGACTTTCCTCAACCCTAGTTGATCTGTACTACTTCTATTTAAGGGTCCTATTCTCTTTGATCGAACTAAAGTTACAGAGAAAAGTGAGAAGCATTGGGGAAGCTCCAGCAGGAGGGTTTACATACCCTTTCAACACTTTGAGAAGAGGGGATGCTCTACATTCTGCTTCATGTTGCACCCAGAGACTCTCCCCACTTCACTAGCATGCATCAGCAGACACTTGGTCATTAGGTAGATTGACAGTGATTGTCTGGCCTGCAGAGCTGAGGCAGCCTCTGCTCGGCTCAGATGCCTTCTTTGAAATGCACACATATAGATTTTGTGTGAGTGAACAGAATTAACAGAAAATGTTACAAGCTCAGGTAATCGATAAAGTGTGAAAGATGCGGCGGACAGTGTGGAAATCACATTTTGGACAGGTTACTACTTCATAATTGATTTGGCTTTAAGCAGCTACCTTTTTTACTTTAAAGCTGGTGGTTAGTGTCTCAGTGCTCCTTTTTCCCTGCACTAAAACGGCAAAAGGTGAAAGGTATGCTGTAGGATGTGATTTTTATGCCCAAAGAGAGGCGTGATCAGAGTGTGGTGTTCTGTCTTACAGAACTTTGCCAATTGCTCTTTTCTTTTCAGTTTCTTAGATAGGGTGCAGAGACTAGTTTCCTCCTTTGCGTTCTGTGAGAGTTGGGCACGTCAAACTAAACGCTCTAGCATCTTATATCTGTCCTGTTGGATTAAGCTGTTTAGTAGCTGTTTTGACAACTGAGCTTGAACTCAGATTGATTTCTATTTTTCCATTAGTTTATCCCTTTTCCATATCAGTTTTCATGTGAGTTTCTTTCTGTTTGCACATTCAGAAACAAATCTTCAGGAGGTTGGGACTGTCCTCTATTATTCATCGGTGGTAATGATGGAGAGGAGCTGGCAGGATCTGTGGGCTTATTGATCCTGTCCTCTGGTTTCGTGCCTTACCTCCTGTGGGGGTGGAGGAAAGGAGGTGAGCTCAGCCCAGATGCACATCTCTTCTCAGGAGCTGAGATCTGGCCAGCCCTATGTTTCTCTTCCCAGGCACTGAGACCTTGGTGCGTCATTTTTGTCTTGAGAGCCCTGTGTTGCTGTGATTTAGAGATACTGAAGTTTTGTCATGTTATCTGTTATTTCGAAAGATCTGCTTTCTGTTGCTGTTGTTAATGGATTATTAAACATAAAGCGATTCCCTTTTTTCTAGTTGTAAAATATTACGCTTTGATTATGACCCCATAACCCCACAGATAACAGTCATTCAGAAACTGTACAGTTTTTAATGCTCTCATGAATTGTGTGAGTTTGGGGTATTTTACTGTCTTAATGGGAATTCTTGAATGCATTATATTGGGGCCTTGCAGAGATTTTTGTGTCCTTGTATTCCGCTGTCCGTGTCTATGTATTTCTTCACTAAACCCACTTCCCCAGTATACAATGCAAGCAAGCTAAATTAGGCCAACCTCCTTTTAATACCGTGGAGAGGGGAGAAGCAGCCATTATGAATTATCCTTAATTACAGCCATTTCCTAAACTAATAAAGCTGCTGAATCTTTACTGCAAAGGTTAGTTTACCCAGCATGCATAAAAACCACTTCGTGTGTGTGGGTTCATGTCTGTGTGTGCGCGTATGGGTGCGGGAGAGCTGGATGGCTGGCTGGCAGCACCCATAGTCCCATTAATTTCACGTGGGTTCCCTATCACCAGCCACAGATGCCTATAGACACGTAAATGAGTCTCCAGCGAGTGGCGGGCTGCCTCCGCCAGCCAGCTCGGGCCTAATGGTCTGGAAAGCCAGCTTATGTGACGGAAGGAGATGAGGGCCTTATTTACACTGGCACACATTAGTGGATGGATGCTGATTCACTGATTAACACGTCAGCCTTTCCCACATCCCCCCCTCTCATGCCTCCCTCAGTTCACCTCTTTCCTCTGTACCTTCAAACCTTTATGCTCATAGTTACACACAATAATCTGACTATACAAAAAAATGACTTGCATAGCCTTTTTTTCTTTTTGTTTTTCTTCTTCTTGAAATTTACTACACCATTCACAAGCTTATACTGGTAGGCATCTAGTACATACGCTAAAATACACACACACACACACAACCTTGCCACTCTTGGAAATGCATGGTGGCAGGCTGCTGAGAACAGGGAAGCCATCTGTGAATGATAGCTCCTATGGAAAGATAATGTTTCCCATGCAGCACCGAGTGAGGCGCTGATGGAAGAAGATGACTTTTTGAATGGTTAAGTGGGTAAACGTTAGATCATGGCCACAGTGCTCCCATTTGCCTCACTCACCATCAATCCCTCCCTCTCCCCCTTGCTCTGCCTTTCTCTCTTTTTTCCCGTCTACTAGATTGTTTATTGAAAAAGCACGAGGAGGCCGCCGATAAGAGAGGCAAGGCTAATGCCGTGATTTGTGTCAGTCACGCCGTACAATTTGTTACAATCGCAACACTTATCACAATATAATATGTTTATTCTGGTCAATTAAGTGGCACAGGAAGGCTCCTGCATTTGAAGTGTCACATGCAAGATGGGACGGGGTGAGGGCGATCAAAGGAAATGGAACTAATCTAATTGTACAGCATCTCAAGCTGCTGCCACCTCCGTAGCCCTTGCCATCGCTGTTCGGCTTATAAACTGATGCATTTTGAAGAAAAGAAGGAGACACAACTACAGGTTTACAGAAACAGAGGTGGCTAGGTGCTGATCTGTATCTAACGTGTTTGTTGAACAGATAAAGGCAGGTGCTGCACATGTATACAATCAAACAAAGCAATCTGTTTTGTTTTGGGGAGGTTTTATATCAATTTTTGGCTTCACATATATGCACTTGCTTAGGTGTCATCAAACGTATTTAGACATTCAGTTCAGCACATACAGAGAGACAATGCTTGAAAAGCAAGATTGTAGTGTTTACCATACATATGCTCCGTAAACACAAGAAAGTGCTTGAACTTAGAGCATTTGCATTCAAACACAATCGTACACATCCCTCAGCAAAGAATAGGACATAGATGACATAAATGCAAAGAGTAAAAGTGCAATAAATACCCAAATAATTGTGCTATTACAAAGGTTTACATTTGCAAACAAATATACATATATATATACAAGTACTGTTAATTTAAAATGCAAATACACTCAAAGAATAAATGGTTTATCAGAAGACTTTTTTTCCAGTTATACAACATCATGCACGCACGGTCACACACACAAACACACACACACCTGGACATGTTTTGGCCTAGTCCAACATGGATCCCAAAAGAGTCACAGTATACATAAAAACAGGCCAGGCAGTGAAGGCGGACTGTGTAGCAGACCAGTGCTTCCATCGATCTGAGAGGGTTCATTAGGTAAGTGCTGACATCACAGATTGATGTCTCTTTAAACCAGTGCCTGCTGAGGAGCTGACAAGGAAAATCACCACTATTGACTCCCTTAGTGGTATTTGTGTGTGTGTGTGTGTATGCGTGTGCCTTCAACGTATTGTGTGATATGTACACGTGCCAGTAAAATGACCATGTGCGTACTAACATTTGGCACACAGCTGTATCTGTTTGTGCCTGTGTGTGAGTGCACAAGTGTGTTTTCCTAGAAGCCACATTACATATCCTTGTCTTTAATGGGCTCCTTGGGTCTAGGTGTTCACCAGTGTTGCCAGTTATACAACCAGCCATGCAGCTAAGGAGCCTGTCAGCCTGTTTCTGCTTTTACGCCACCATGCATCCATTTGCTATCAGAGTAGGAAAGAGATGGAGTGGAAAATGGAGATAAAGAGGAAAGGAAAGAACGTTGCGTGGAGGAGTCATAGAGGGACTGAACAGAATCTCTCCCCATCTATATTTCATCAGCACGTTTAGAAACTCTGTTTGGTAATTATGTTGTGCAAGTTTCTGACTAATTTGCAATCCAGTGAAAACCCTGACATGGGGCAGCTTACATTCCATATGAGAGCTAAATGCTGTTTAGTTCAAATTTAGGAGTTTGGTTTTTAAATTCTTGTCGAGGAACCAAAAAGTTATCTCTATATGTTACCCCAGTTCCCCGAGCCTCTACTTGTCGATTGATTTGAGATGTCGTTTGTATCTGATGCTTTTCTCTAATTAAGATCAGGCTAGAATCGGTGGCATTGAGCGTCTCCACAAACCTATTGATTGGAATGGGGAAGGAGTCGGTGTTTGTGAGGACACAAGTGACAGGAGTGAAACTGCTGGAAACAGCCAGAGCATTAGACACACCAGATTGAGGAGACTGATGGTCCACAGTTTCCTCACTGCTGGTCTTTTTTAGATCACCTCTAGTTCAACTTAAAGTTGAAGTTTTCAAGAAATGTCTGGTGACATGCTGAAGAAGCACAGACAGTAGAATTTTGGTTATGCAACCACAATAGTGAACTTCTACTAATGGAATCATTTTTGACAGCATCAGGCTGATCATCATTTTCAAATTTAATGTTGCATTTACAACACAGAATGATCTGTTAAGTGACTTCTTTTAAGTATCGATCTGCATCTGTTGTGGTACATCAATACTTTGTGGTGAAATGTTAAAGTGGCATTGATGCCTGGATCTCAGTGTCACCTACTCAGCAGTCTTAAGCTCTGATGACGATACAATAAGCATTACCTCCAATAAACACCACGGTACCACATCTTGTAGCTTTAAATGAGCAATTGATTAGTTCCTTTGAAGAATGATGTAATCTCAGTGTTCTCATGTCCATTTAAAATGTGTTTAAGTGATATATAGTTGAGGAGAAACAAAAGAAAGTCACTTTATCTGGCATTAATAGTATCAATACACAACACGATGTCTTGAAGGAAGCAAGAAAAAGTGAAACAACTAGAAAAGTTTTCTTGTACTTTATTTTATCATGAGCTGAGCATAATGCAAAGTGTTAGGATTGAAAAATGTGCAGAACTGAAGGCAAGATTCCCTTCTAGGCCATCACCACCAGAGGCACATCGCTATTGGCTGCCTCCAGGAGATTAAAGAGAATAATTGCCAGCTGATTGGCTGTTTAATATTTCATGGACCTTTGATGCACTGGGTGTTTGTATTACCTTTATCAGCAGGCATAATAATAGGATAGGCTTTGACTCACTTAAGTAAAACAGGCTTTTTCACAGTACAGGAATTGCTACTCTTCTTTTGAGCAAAAATGAACACAATAGACTGTCAGTATATTTTTATGGGCTATACAATATGACATATGATCATTTGAACTGATCAATACTATTGGTATCACAGAAAGATGTATATATCTGTCGGCGCATAGGTTTGTGTTTCATATAATTTGTTGATTACACTTTCTAATAAGTACTGAAGATGCAGTGATGGATTTCATCTTACATTGTAACTGCGTATAATATTTATATTTTTCAGTGCTGAATACATAATAAACTGAATAATAATAACCGAATAAAAAATAAACCTCCAGTGTAATTTATGCACAATATATAACGTCTATAACTACTACAACTATAGCAGTTGTGGTACTGCAGTTGAGAGCACACAAGCTGCAACAACAGTAGAACATTTATAGTACTACTACTGTTTATTTCAGGATTGTTCATATTTTCAACAATTTAAAATTTTGGAAATCCTTCTGTCTTAACTCTATACAATAAAACTAATGTGTTTTACCGACACTTGCATGAGTATGAGCATATATGAGAGAGTATATGAGCTAGATGTGCTAGCTCCACCCAGATCAGGGACAGCTGCCATTGACGGTCCCATGTTCGTACCTCTGCCTGATGACACTAATCTCTTTCTGTAGGTGACCTACCTCCTCTTTCCAAATCTGTCGGCGCATAGGTGTGTGTATGTGTGTGTTTGTGTTGTGTGATGGTTGCCGCGGATGTCTCCTCTGTGGTTCCGCTTCGGAGGTCCAGGAATGGTGAGCTTCTCATGGTTGTCACTTTGAGGTGTGAGAGCAATCATTTCCTTGGACAACAGTCCCATCCTCATCCCTGCTTCCCGCCTGCTCGGATTAGTTCCTCTTGCTAAGAAAATTTGCATCCAGAATATTTTCTCCTAATTTATTTTTTCACTATATTTCCAGTTTTCTTTTCTTTCTTTCTTTTTTTTCTTCCATCTGTGTCTCTTTCACTGCCCTTCTCTGTTTCCTTTCTCCTTGTTTTCCCCTGGACGCTGTAGAGCATTTTATTACAGTTGTCAGAAGGAGTAACAATTCTATTGTGGGGTGATTACAACGGGGTGTTTTACCCACAGATCACCAGAGCAATTAAAATCTGTAAATAAGGCTACCCATGATGCCTCAGTCCAAACAATGGGGTCCCATAGGAAGTGTTTGTTTGAAGGAGAACAGTGGAAGTGAGTTTCTCTTCCTTTTACTCTCACTCTCTCTCTCTCTCTGTTTCTCTCCCTCATTAATTAGGATATGCTCCTTCAACCCAACATGACTGTGTCGATGGGCAGCTCTGCACAATCAGTGTGACACATATTTCAGACACAAGATGAAGTTGTTTACTTTTGTGTCAGACCATGCATTGCGCCACTACACTTTTGTTTTGCAGAATGGAAGAGACAATGCAGGCCTAATTGTGCCAGTTACAGCTGTTAGGGAGAGGAAAGAGAAAGACTTGTGCCAGCTACTGTGAAAAGGAAAGTAGGGACTCTCTTGTGCATCTGTGTCTGACACCCGTGCAAACAACACTTACGATAAGGATGTTTTAATGATAACTCTCACAAATTTTTGTTGTATGTTGGTTTTGAGCGCTATTTAAGTAATCTGAGAAAATACCAATTGGCAAAAAAAGAATCAGTCTGACTATGACTCTTAAGTTGAAAGTCCCTTAACTCCTGTCATGTCATTTGGCCTGTATTTCTTCCAATCACTTGGCAGTGTATCACAATTGTGCCCTGCCATAGTCAAAGGACAGTTCTGCCAGGTAATGTCACATTATTTCAGTGAACAGTTGCATTAGGAATCAAGCTATCCATCAGCACAGAGGGATACTGTAATTCCAGTTTAGCCTTTAAACCTGGGTTGTTGTTAACTACCTGGTTCACAGCAGTGCATAAAGTGATGCAAGCACTCTAAATTACTTCTTAATGTTTCTTTTCTTTGTAGAGACAAAAGAGCTCTTTGTAGTTTTGTGGGAAGACATGTGGAACATGTCATGTATTTCGTGTCAGGATGTGTGTGTATCGCTTCCGCAACCGCCCCCACCCCACTTCATAAATTACTCACAATTGGAGTTTGGGCAGGTTGGTAAAGGAACCAGATAGATAGAAAGAGGACGACCGTGGGAGTATTGCAGCTCAACACAGCACCATGATGATGCCAGACTCCAGAGGCCTAACCAGAGGCTATATGCCTTATCAAGATCCTGTTTACAGTCAGCCAAAGAAGCTACCAGCCACCCATTTCCATAATGCTGCCTGCGGTCCTCCGCGGAAACTAATTTATCTGTGCCGGAGATGCACCATGATGTTGCCTGTTCTGCACCTCTCTCACTTTGTATTCTGTATGTTGTGTTTCTTTCTTTTGTTTCTATCTGGGGTTTTTTCCCTTTCTCATCTTATCCTCGCTCCTTATTTACGGTTTCTTTTTTTTCTAACTCTTGATGAACTACTTTTTTTCTTGCCTTTCTTCCAGCCATAACCCCTTAATTCTGTCTTTTTCTATCTATTTGAATCACTTATTGCTACCCAACACAGTATATATAACACATCAGCTTAATTTTTGATAAGGATGGGCGAAGAATTAAAAGCAAAATCAATAAATAAAAAGAGAGTTGCTGCTTAGAGAGATCCAAGAGTCAGTAATTAAACCCATACAAAATTTAACTGAATGGAACTAAATATATGGCACTGCCCGCTTGTGTATTTGTGATCTTGTTTTTACACTCTTGTTATACCCATCTCTGTGTGAGTCTGCCATCTTCAGCTTTCCTCCTTGTACTTTTTTTTATCATATGTTTGTGCTGATTTTTTTCAGCTTGAGCCACTTGTGTAGTTGCCATGTTCCTGTGCCTGTACATCAGTGAGCATCTGCTCTTTCAACAAGGTCCCTATGGCCTCAAATGTCAGACCAAGCAGCTGCCAGACAAGTGCATTGTGCAGCAGGCTTGTGTTTTGCCTCCTCCCATCCCTCCACTTCATGTTCTGTGATGTTAACTGTGATTGAAAGTAAGTAGGCAGCAGCAACTGGAGGAGGAATGATGAGAAAGGTCTCTGTTTTTAAAGAATTCTGTTCTTGCAGTACTGGACGGCTGTTCTCCGGGGCTTTTGGCCAGGTGGGAGTAGGCGTTATGTTGTGCATTAGGAACAGCTTCCTCTGCCCCCTTGTGTGAAAGACCCCTGCAATGGAAAGCCATTTGTAGTTCATCAATGCTGAGGTCCATGTACTATAGATTATCAGGGGACAAACAGCATGTGCACTTGAATCTCATGTGTGCACATGTTTGAATATGGTTCTGTATGCTTTTGTACACAGATTGTTGATTCCCTGCTGTTTATCATAGTATGGCTAGTGCAATAATATGTCACTGGATGCCCGTTTCAGAGTATACATTGTTTTGTGTATTTCTTTGTGTGATCAAGTAGTCACAGGGTGTGAGCACTGATGCGGAAGAGATGGAGGGTGAAGAGACAAGCAGGTACCCCCCTGGAGGGACCTTGGGGGCATCAGGCCAGGGGTAGCCCCTCTAGCTCCCTCACAGCACACTCTGGTTTGCTCTCAGACACTGCTATTGATTTGTCCACTAGATAAGACCACAGGTTAGCTGCTCTACTAAGTATTGCTCTTTTCACCTCCCTTTGGCTGCAAACAAATCCTGGAGACTGGTTCCATTTGATGTTAGCTGATGTTCCTTTAGACTTATTTTTTCTACCAACACTACTTAACCATGGCATAAAGCAGGTATAAGCCATCACAGGGCACTGTGAGACTCACTCTTGCCCCATAAATGACCCAACCCTAAACTAGCATACTTCTCTATTGTCTTATCCTGAAGCTGTAGGAAGCCATGAGTTCAATTCTGTGGCAGGTCTACAAGCTGTGAGAAAAGGGACTTTAGCTGTCAATCAATCCGCCTTCATTTCAGGATGCCAGAAAGTACAAATTCTGTGTTAATTCAAGCCTAAAGTAGATTAGTCCAAACCGTAAGTTGAAATTGTGCCTGTACTTTGGTATATGTGATCAACATGTGCAGCAAAGTGTAAGGTTTGAACCTGACAGATTTAGATGGGAGCCAAGGCAACTCTTGATCAGCCTAAGACAGTTCATCTCATTGCCAAGTTCTTATGTGATCGGAAGTCAGTCGGCAGCACCTCAGTGCTCACTGACAGATGGATGAATCAAGTCTTCAAAAGGCTTCGTCGATGACACATTAACATGAGCCGAGCTTCCTAGAGGACTCTGAATTCTGAGCTGTCACAGGTGGCAGATGAGATAAAGCTACTATGCCGCTCTGCTTGTTTCGTAACATAACCCAACTCATGTTGAGAAAAAAAAGTTGGCACCTGCTTGACATCAATTAAAAAGCAGTTTGAGATGTGAGGGATGGCTGTTGTAGCATGTCTTGTATTTTTAATTAAAACAACCTCCTCTGAGTCATCATCAGCTTTTCATGTGTCCGAAGTCAGAACAGGTGTGAAGGTAAAACAAAGAACAGTGAAGAAAAGGAATACCACAAGGGTGTGGGTGTAACATAACTTCCCACGCATCGTAAGCCAGTATGTCCTTACAAGACATTGCAACATGCTTTATCATTGTTAATCAGAAAACTGCAGTGTAGGACAGCAAAATACCAGCTTGTCATATTGTTTGTTTTTCTTTTGCTCTTAGTTACGTGTCATTTATCATGGCAGAGAGCCAGAACTGTTAGTGTGTGGTAAACTGGTTCTCTCTTGGATGAGAAATTGAGGCTGTTACCAGCAATGTCAGTAGCTGAGGGTTGCATGCAAAATTTAACTGAATGGAACAGGCATCATGAAGGATATCAATAATTTTGAATGGTAAATTTTTAGACTACGAGATATTTTCTGGTGCAGTGGCATAGTTAGAAATGTACTGCCTTTTTCTCTCCGATGCATTGCAGCAATTTGTCAAGACATAACAAAAGCTGCCAAAAGTAACAGCTCAGATGCTGTAGTTTGAACACAATTAAAATAATAAAATAATAATGTGACCAGTAGAACCATAAAGCATTTTACTAACCTTTGATCCAATTTTTACTGGACTCTTATTAAATCAGAATCAGAATACTTTATTCATCCCTGAGGAAATTATGTAACAACTGAAACAGAATGCATGCCGATTGACTCATGCGCACAACAAAAGATAATGGAGAAGCACCGAAACTCATAATAGTTTGAATCAAAACTGGAAGCATTTTACACATGACAACCCGGGGGCGATCGTGGCTCAAGAGTTGGGAGTTCGCCTTGTAATCGGAAGGTTGACGGTTCGAGCCCCGGCTTGGACAGTCTCGGTCGTTGTGTCCTTGGGCAAGACGCTTCACCCGTTGCCTACTGGTGGTGGTCAGAGGGCCCGGTGGCGCCAGTGTCCGGCAGCCTCGCCTCTGTCAGTGCGCCCCAGGGTGGCTGTGGCTACAATGTAGCTTGCCATCACCAGTGTGTGAATGTGTGTGTGAATGGGTGGATGACAGGTTGTGCAAAGCGCTTTGGGGTCCTTAGGGACTAGAAAAGCGCTATATAAATACAGGCCATTTACCATTTAACCCAAAGTGTCCAAAATTCCAGTACGTCTTAAAAAGCAGCAAAAACAAAACAGAAAACATGGAAGGTATTAAAAAGAAAGAATTACATCAGTCACTGATACTAACACTACCTAAAATGTGTAATTAATATGATAATTAAATGCAGTCAAAGGATCATGGCAAGTACTGCTGCTAAAAATCATGCCACCCTGCTTGACCCTTTTGTTTAAAGTGTTATCATATCTACCATCTGCATAGAAATTGATTGATATATTAATCTTCTGTAAAACTGTAGAGATGCTACTTATTGAAATATGGAGAATGCTTTTGACCTGCACTCAAAAAACTCTGTTTTAACATTCCACTTTATATGAGACTCTTAGCTACTCATAGCTGCAACTTTTTATCTACTTATCAATAGCACTTACCTGCAACATGAATGGGGAGGACAGGGACTAATTGCAGGGACAAATGTTCCTGACTGTGGGGTTTGTAGTTGTCTGGGCCTAGTCCAGGCCCTGTTTATCTCAACCTCTGTTGGCAGTCATACACACACCACACGCACTATGCTCTGATTTAACCAGAGGCAAAGCCCTCGCAAACCCTCACTCTTTGTCATCAAAGATTCATAAAGGCAAGGTTCTCAATGATTTTCTGTCTCTTCCCGTATTCACAGCTTGTTGTCCTCACCCTCCCTGTCTCCTGCCAGTCAGACAGCGGAAGTCAGACGGAATTACAGCTGAAGTGGCCGCTGGCTCTGTGTGCGTGTGTATGTGTCTATACGTGAATGTTGGTTTCTGTGGGTTTATGGCATGTGTGCTTGCACTGGTAGGTGCAGAAACGGGGTAGCACATGGTCACAAAGGCAAGGACACGGATGGACAGTGCCATGTTGATGTTGTACTAAAAATGTTAGTAGCCCCCATGTGGGGAAAAGAGTTAGTCCCCACCCTCTCTTCTCTTCCCCTCATTCACTCCTTCCGCTGTTCTTTGTCTTCCTTTCCAACCCCTGAGCCCTGTGTGCTGTGGCAGCTTCCACACTGGATCTAAAACTAGCTCAATCAGAGCCCCACTCACCATGCCCAGGGCACACCATCTGTAGCCCTCTGAGTCCTTCCGTGTGTGTGTGTGTGTGTGTGTGTGTGTGTGTGTGTGTGTGTGTGTGTGACTATGTCAGTGTGTATTTACCTCCCTATTTATGTGTGTGTCCATTTGTGCGCAAGCTTAGAAGCATGAGTGTGAGTATGTGTGTCTGCAAACCCAAAGCACCGTGCCTCAGCCTGTTAGTCTTGGTACTTACCAGGCTTAGCCAGATGAGGGCCACTCAGCCTGGATCTAATTCCTTCGACTCTGGCAGCACTTCACTCCTGGCTCTTTTTGCCTCTCAAGTGTGCATCTGTGACCTTGGCTGACATCAGCGAGGGTTAAACTGTGGACTTGGAGATGTGGCCACAGTGATTGAGCTGTAAGCTAGTTTCTGGATCAGAGCTTCCGAACAGCCATCTGGGTGTCTGTGGGGCTCAGAAAGAGGTTATCCCTCTCTTACACCCCACAGCTGACCCTGGATCAGCTGTGACAACAGAGAATTTAGTATGAAGCATCCTCGCTGGGATAGGTGGTACACAGTGGGGATGTTTGTGGAGTGAAAAAAATCATTAAGAGGGGAAACTAATAAAGTTGATCTCTGTTACCATGTTAGCAGTAATCCCTGTGCTTTTATTATGAAGAAGTCTGCTCATCACCTTTGATGTCTTTGTGGCAGATAGCCCAACCTGTATTGGCTTCAGCTCTTATTTTTTCTTTGTAACTGCTTGAACAATGAACATCACATGCATATTTCTTTTTTCACACACCAATAAAACTATGACTAAGGGTTAGGTTCTATGAAACACAGTCCTCAGTTTTGCCAGTGTGGTAGTTATTACACTGTGTACCGATATTGTCAATACAAACAGAATATAATTAAGTACCTGTTAGACCACAAAGCACTTCTTTTTCAACACCCAGAACACATTTCAATGAGTGATTCACATCATCATGCATCAACTTATCTACATAGACAGGTACTTGAATAGTGCCACCCAAACACATGCACCCCATTGTATTGCACTGTGTGAACCTTTTGCATCCTGTTCTGTGCAGTGCCTCAGGGCCTAGCCTGGCTGGTCTTCCAAACAAATTGCTGGCTGTTCACAACGTTTTAAATGCTGAGTCCCTCTAATTACACTATTTACTTAATAGGGTGAAACAAAACTCGTGTTCACGCAGCAGGAGTACCAGGTGATGCAGAAGTTCAAACACCTGGCGAAAAGCACTCCTCTGGCACGGATGCACAGTATACACATGTGCATGCATGAATGCACACACACACTCACATACTGTGATGCAA
Organism: Maylandia zebra; assembly: GCF_041146795.1. NCBI lineage: Eukaryota > Metazoa > Chordata > Actinopteri > Cichliformes > Cichlidae > Maylandia > Maylandia zebra. The sequence continues at coordinate 10,022,264 of NC_135167.1, forward strand.
ATACTAGAGGTTTCTTTCATGGTTGGATTAGACACTTTACCAACTTTTGGAATTTTTTTTTGTTCATACTTTCTTGTTTACTGTGGGAAAAGGCATCTGGAAAAGTGTAGCTCATTAGTTACTGTATACCCAGTCTGACATTTTTGGAATTAGTTCTTCCTCTACTGTAAACAGAGTGAGTAATGCCCATATGGGAATGTGTGCATCATCTCCTACTTTGTGCTACTCCTTTGTTTGTTCATTTTAAAGGTTACACAAAAATGGCAGATATGTTTACCAAATATAAAAAAAAATCCTGCTTTTAATGCTGTATGCATACAGCATTAAAAACAAGCACTTTGCTGTTTGTTTTTGTAGGAACTTTTCAATGATTGTCACATTATAGCCTATTCCTGGACTAGACTAGTTTATGAGTTTGAAGATTTATGACTGTTTCAGTGGGGCGTGTTTACGATCACTGGTTTGCTGTGCCTATTATGTGATCTCATTATGACAAGCTGTGTCAACATTGATGTGACAGTTTAAATGCAGTTTTAACAAAATGTAATATTTATCCAAATATGTTTCCTGCGCTTGAAAAGTTGCTCGTTTGTTCCCATGCTTTGTTTAAAGAGGATAGCAAAGTCACTTTCTTTCTTTAAAGAACTGGAATATACCCATTTATGAAACCCAATATCTGTTGTGCAACTGTTTGAAAACTTCTATCTCACAGACTCCAAAACTTAACAACACATCCCCTAGAGAAAGAAGGATGACTTGTATCTAGGCAATTTAGGTTACAATACACTATAATTAGCTTTGCTAAGTTGACCCTGCCATTGTCACCTGAAGACAGGTGGGAATTGTGCCTAGGCTGAAACAAACTTATCATATGACTGGGGTCAGGTATTGTCCAGTGGCTCAGTTGTATTGCTTTTGAGGCAAGCCTCATTCATCATCAGCTTTATTGCACCATTCAGATGATGCCCACAAGGCACTAACACTTGGCCAAGAGGGAGGGAGCATACAGTGCAGGGTAGGGAGGGATAAGGGTTAAAAATGATTGTTTTACAAGATCACTTTCCGCACAACAAGTTTTCACAGCAATGGTATGCCATTTCTCTGAAAAGCTAAGAGTTACCGCTCCCAATGCCACATTAACCATCTTCCGTATTCCATGACAGCAGATTTATAGCCTTCCAACGGCGAGCTGCGAAAAAGTGCAATTGCTCGCAGGCTTGTAACCTCTTTACCCTCGTCATCAAGTCCCCTTGTTGCTCCATTTTCTCTCCTGGGCTTCATAAATAAACAGCATCATCAAGAAAAACTTTTAGTGTCTTTTCACAACCATCTCTAATTGGTTTTGCATGTATACATAGAAATGTTTCAACCTGGTATTTAGCCACGTGTAACTGATTTTGGTCCATGTGTTCAGCTAGGCCAGCATTCCTGCATAGTGTTAGCTTTGTGGTATTACTAAAAGTGATCAGAATGAACTTTTTTTTCTTTGATTTGCTTTGTATTTTTTACTTTTCTTCCTGTTGAACAATTTTGTATCCTGGTACAAGTAGGCCACAGCTCCTCTCATTCCTCTCTGGACAACCAGTCAACTTGGAGCATGCAAAACAGATATATAACCTTTATTTTCCTGTTGCTGTTTCTCTAGCTCTCTCTCTCTCTCCCACACACACACACACACACACACACACACACACACACACACACACACACACACACACACACACACACACAATTTCTCTCTGTGAAGTTCTCTCACAGACATTGACACACAAATGCACACAGCCTTAAGCGGTGATCTGTCTCTTCAACCCTTGCCGGAAAAGAAACGGCCAGGAGGATCCTCTCTGTTTGTCCTAAAACTCCCTCTTTTTTTTTTTTTTTTATTGGAACCTGTTTGCATTTGAACAATAGTTGTCTCCTCATAAATTTTGCGCCTGTGTTGACATTAGACCACATTCCATCCCATTGCCTGAGGAGGAGAAAGAGCAGGCCAGGGTGTTTGGTAATTTGTTACACTGTTAAGCACCTAATGGACATCCACCTGGTTTTTGAGAGTAGTAGCTGTAGTTCAGGGGCTTGCCTCTGTTGTACCTCAAGACTGCAATAGTATTTTATTGCTGCCAATTATGAAGTCTGTTTAGAGGCTACCTAACTCTGTGTGTGTTTTTGTGTTACATCTGGTTCTCCCTGCTCTAAATGGGGCAGCCAGCCAAACCACATCAAACAATTAGGGTGTGAAGCAGGTACAGACTGTGCAGGTATAACAAAACTTCCCTGTTTCTGTTGTTGACTTCAAGTAACTCTACTAAAAGTACATGGGCCGATGAAAGCTCACGGTCCTGTGTTTCCAACTGGCTGGGGATACCAGTAATGAGCCTTATTTGTTTCATGTGGTTTAATGAACAGTCCAGACTGCAGCTGGCAAGAGGGAGACCTCACAGAGTTTGAGGAAGGTACCCGTGTTCCCTGGCAGAATCATTGTTCCCAGCACCAGCAGAGCCATTGTGGCACGTGAGTGGGTGGGTGTGTTGAAAGGGCCACGCGGCACCCACTTTATCTTTTGCCCCTCCTTCTTGCTCATGCAATTTTGCGTGGTTTCTGCAACCATTAATTAAAGGGGAAAAGAGTGCATCAGATGTTAGTTTTATTAGCCTAGGCTCCTTAGAGGGAATCAAAATGAAAGGAACATATGTCATGCATTTGATGATGCCCCTCCCTCTCCATTTCTCTCCCCACAATTGCCCACCTCACACATTCACAAAGTGTACAGTCAGCAGCTGTCTGCAGACACAATAGCATTTGATTGATCCTGAGGAAACGGTTAAGACGCTGCCCTACCCACGCTTTCTTTCTGGCTGGCTGGCTGGCTCACATTTTGCACCACTTTACATTTAACGCTGAATGTGGCAGTGATTGGGATAATAGGATGGTGGTTAGGGATCTAAGGCACTGTTCACGCTCTAATGAGGACAGTCCTCAGAGCACCCAGGACCTTGGAGTCCTGGGTGGTGTATGTTGAGATCTAAAGCCTGACACTTAACAGGTTGGACGTTGTTCTGAAAATTATGCCCCTGTTATACTGGCCTCTACACAACATCATTAACAGAAAATTTCCAAGAAAAAGTTTGTGCACCCTTTGCATTTTCCAGTTAATTACTTGTAACCTTAATCTGATCTTAATCTAAGCAATCTTAATCTAAGCAATCTTAATGTAATATGTAAACCACTGTGCCAGTAACTTTTCAAAAGCTACTTTGAGCCACTTGTTACAATAAAGAGATGTGATTGATAATATTAGTTGCAGACATGTCCTTCTCTATCCAATACATATGGAAAGTTTTCCACATTTTGTTATATTTCAGGATTTAAGAATCTTTTTGACATGGATTAGTTTACCAACAGTGTTCCACAATTACATCACAAAAATAAGGTTTTTGTAATATTTTACTAATTTGCTAAAATGAGAGGCTGAAATATCCCATTTCCATTATTAGTACTTGAATAAAGTACCTTTGGTGGTAGCAGCCTCGAGTCTCCTTGCACATTAAGCTGCAAGCTTAGCAAACCTTTTGTTGGAGGTTTCCACCTATTTTCTTGAAAGAATTTCTGTAACCAAATTTGATAACATGTTGATTCACAGCCATTCTCAGGTCTCCTCAGAAATATTCCTTTCAGTTCAAGTCCAGTGTTTGGCTTAGACGCCCCAAGACTACTGCAATGCTTTGTTTATGGAAGACAGTCTTTAGATTTCAACAAGGTTATTCCTGTGGAATAATCTTGTTGTTCATTTTTTCATCCTTGTCTCATTAATAGGTTTACTTAAATCTTGCCAGGATAAGATTCATACCAAAAAAAAGATTGATGTCAGTGGAAAGACAGCAGTGAAAGAAACCACAAAAGAAAGAAACCACAAAAAAGGTTAGAACCACTGCAACACAGCTCAGGTTTGTGCAAGATTGCCTTGATCTTCTAGGGAAATGTGCTGACTGCAGATGAAAAAAAAATGATGGATTTTTTTTTTTCTTTTTTGTTAGAAAAATGCAGGTACATTCAGATTTTCATTTACCTTTAACAGCCTGTTCCATAACCGATTGCTCAATATGTTTAATAGAAACATGAAAGGTACAACAGCGTGTTATTAGTTTAGTCAGCTCTTCTATAATTAGGATTTGGAAGATCACATCACTGCTGATGAGAAATTCTCTTAATTCCAAAGATATACCAAACTGTCTGTTGCCCTTGCAGCTTGCAAAACACAGCACATGAATAAATACTGTCTGCCCATATCTCTTAGCCATTATACCGTATCAAATCACATACAAAGACAGATGTGCTTAATCACTCATTTCTTACACAATATTGTATATATAGAATGTAGATGGATAATATACTTCTTTCTTCTCACTCCTTGGGACTTGATTGCATGCCTTACCTTCAGGGGCAGGCTGATTTATGAGACACATGCCTGTTTTTTCATGACTTGTTTGATTGCATTCTCAGCTATCGGGCACATAGGCTGCCAAAACCATAAAAATTCACACCTGCACAGAACTCCTAGTCAGATGAACATCAGGCAAAGCATGGGGAAGCAGGTGATCTGAGGTATGCTGTTTCCCTTGATCATAATCGCAATGACATGATTGATTGATGTTCATTGTATCTTTACAAAAGCCTTCTTTTTAGGTCCAGTTTGAACGTTGCGTAGGGCTTGGCACACGCTTTGGTCGTGAATCTCGGTACACCACCCATTCTAATACTGTTCTCTAAGCTTGTGTTTTTCTTTTAGTTGCTAACGATACAAATATGAAAAGTAGGAAAAATATAACTTCAAGTTCTCACAAGTTTTAAAAAGATATCTGCCATTGCCTAATCATGTCCTGAATGTACCGAATCAAACAGCCCAAGCTGTCTATTCCCATGTCATTACAAATGACCTTCTGTAGAAATAATGCAATAAGTGTTGTCTCCTATCTACATTCTCTGGGTACTTTTTCACTTGCCCTGACACAATTGTGCATTTATCAGTGTAATTGCATGAGTCGGAAGCACTGATGTTGTCTATTAGGCGGATTTCCATCCTGTTAAGAGCAGAGGGCCTTTTAATGTATGGCCCTGGTTGAGTGTACTGCTACACAATTACACACTGGCCAGAGATTGAGTGGGCTGATGATGCTGTTGATTGGGATGGTGCTGATGGCAGTGATGATATTGGACCACCCTGCACTCTTCTAACAAGCCTTTCAGAGAGCATCTAAGAGGGGAAACAACAAAGTGAAACTGAGGTTAATCATTTTATTTACTCCCTTTTTCTCTCCCTCTCGTTCCCCTACCTCTCCTTCTGCCTTTCCTTTCTTTAACCAAGTGATGGAGCTCGGACCATGGAGCGGGGGGGAGGAAATCGATAGGGAGCGCATTACAGTAAAACGTATTGATTAGGAGACCTGCGAGCAGTGTGTTGGTCGCAGAGATGGTGGAATGATGCAATGCTTAAAGGAATTTATCCTTTGACTTTTACATTAACCTTTTATTGACTGCTTTGCCTGTCCATAATTAACACTCACTTTAGCTAAAGTGGTTAGTTTGAGCGCAAAGGGGGCTCCAGCCCTTATTGCAGCAAGGGCCGTGGCGCTCCCACCCCAGCCGCAGTTCAAGTGCACTGTACTGCAAGAAGGGAAAGGCCTCTGAAGAATTGAGGCGATAGAATGCTAGATACCTTTCACATTAGCATACCATTTTAGCGGGGGCCTGCTAGGCTATAAGGTTTCAGGGCAAATTGAAATGAGTGATTGTATTGCCAATCTCTCTTGACCGAGCGCCAGATGGGATAGTTAGGCCCATATCTGTCTGGGGTTAATCCATTGGAACAGCCTGGACTCACAAACACAACCTCTCCCTCCTCCACCCACACCCTCACACGCACATACACACCTCTTTGTCTTTGACCTTAACTTTAAGGTGGACTGTTCTGCCATGGGAAAGTCTTTTGGTGAGCCTTGTTTGTACGCCACTGTGGCTTAGACAGAATTTCTAGCAAGAGCCCATGAGAGCTTAAAGCACCTCGCTTGATATTGACTTTTTGTTTGGTTCCATTTTAGCAGTCAGGGGACGGTACTCTGTGAACAGTGATAGACTGTGTAAAAGTGCGTGCTGAATTACCTACACTATATTATCTTTGATAGTCTTCCAGTCTCGATATCTTTTATATCTCTGGTAAACCTGGCACCTTCTATTTGCAAGCTAATGCTGCAAGATCTGTTGTCAAATAAATGCAGTATCTCTGTTGAAGTGAGCTACTCAGTTTTTTTTTTATTGTATGTAGCCTTTCATTATGAGTCAGGGAAGTAGAGAAGAAGCAAGTGTTTTCTCTCATAGCTCTGGAGTTTGAATACTTAATCACACCAAATCAAAAGCCTGGGTTCCCTTGGTCTATGGTGTCCTCAAGCTGATGTCAGCAGAACCACAGTTTGTGTGTGTGTGTGTGCATGCTGTCTGGGTCAGTTTGCACTTGCACACTCTGTAGATACGTATGCCAGCCATGTCCCCCTCCTCCTCCTCCTCCTCCTTCTCTGAAGTGGTGCTTCCTTTAATTCGCACCCTAAATAAATGATGAGAACATTTAAACACACGGCTCGTCGCAAAGCCCCAAGGTCGCCTAATCGTATTATTTATGAAGTGATGTGCTACATAATGGTACTTAGTGCATGTTAACAGATGCTATTATCAGGCCCTGATCCAGAGCACAGAAGATATATTGGACAGTGGATGTTAATGCTGCTCCTCACCACCATAATGCAGGAGATCCTTAAAGGGCTAACCGCACCAAAATGCAGCACTTAGGCAGAGGGCCAGTTAAACATTAAGTGGCTCATGTGAATATATATAACCACAAATTGTGGCAGCCCTCGGTTGTCCCCTAACACTTGAACATTCCCTCATCCCATCCACAACCGATCCTCATATCCTGCTGTTCAGCTCTCTGTGGCCCCTCCTTCAGTCACTAACCACAAGGTTGGTGGTGACTGTGTGCATTTGTCTGTGTTATGGGTTTGTTCGGGGGGTTTTAGGGTGTGCATAGGGTAAAGAGATATGACAAGACAGACCCTGGCATAATGATTGAATGGAAAATATAACTGACCCCGTTTCTGTAGATAGGAAATCTTAGGTCACTATTCACAAGCACACAAGGACACACTACACACGCAACATACAAATGCCATCCTCCAGCTCTCCCTCTTGCACCTCCAGGTCAGAGGTCACCCTCATCTGTCAAGAAGCAGAGGGAGGGTAGATTTACAATGACAGCAGAGAGCAACACAGAGTCACAGCAGTAAATATTTACACAGGTCTAACAAAAGATGTGGCTAAGGTCTGTAGGGGTTCCAAGCATGGTGGAAATTACAACTAACCTCAGATTGTTAATCATACAAAAATCACGCAGTGACATGAAGAGGCAGGATTTCTCACTGCTCTGTCATTATTGCAACAAGAGAGAGTGATGTTCTTGTGAAAGCATCCTGCAGTGTGTGCCTGTATGTTTGTAAGATGAATGGGGCATTAATCATGATACATGATATCATGGTTTCCCATCACCTTAATGCTGTTGCAACACTTCACTGATGTGTCACATCTCTGTTTTTCTCATCTCCATTCAGTTCAAGTTTTACTGGCTTGGGAGTTTCCAAGTATTTCAGTAGTTTCAAACCAAATTGCATGCAGACACATCATTTAAATGCCCTCAACAATATCTAGTGAAGAGAAAAACATTTCTTTGTTTATTTGTAATAAAACTGCATGCTGTTTCTTTTGTGGATCATACAGAGACAAACTTACTCTCCTGTCCTGCTGGTTCTACCTGGACAAAGTATTACTGTGAGTCATGAAAACAAAAGGAGGCAGAAAACTGTTAAAAAACTTGCTTCTGGTCAAACTCACAATAGAGATTTTGGCTTTAAAAACAAGTTTAAACACACACATGCTCACACACAGACATCATTGCCTGAACAACTTGACTTTTTTTGGAAATTACGCCCTTAAATTGCTCTTCATTGACTAGATAAAAACACGATAGAAAGATCTCTGTTTATCTTTGTCTACTAGAGTTCCACCATCATTGACAAGTATTAGTTAGTGTTAGTATTTACTTGTAAACACATCTCATAAAACTTTCAGGTGAAAGCCTGGCTTTGGCAAGCTGTAGTAGGATGCAAATATAAATATAAAAAATAAAAAAATGAAGAAAGTTTTGTGAGTGGGGTGAGACGTGGCCTTTTGGTGATGAGTCTCTACCTACTTGTGCTTTAACGGGAGGGAGGAGTAAATGGGATTTTTTTTGTTTCCTGTGTTCTGTCGCCTCAGGTGCCACTCAAGTCTGGCCCAGACATTGCCCCCTGAGGAGGCCCCAGTGGACCGGCCCTTCTGGGGTGTGGATGACCCCAGCATGCCTCTGCCCTTTGATCTGGCTGACATCATTAACAGAGTGGAGTCACTGCTCTGGAGGTGAGTGTAAGATTTGACATGTTGAAATGTGTTTGTGTAAACACTGAATACATGTATCTATCTCATGCAGCATAGATCTAGTCGCAGAGGATTCACTTATTCATTCATTACCCAGCTGTGGTCATCTGTGAACAATGCTGTTGTTTAATGTTATGTAATATTAGTTAAATTGTCCAAATGATTAAGTAAACCAAATGACGTTAAAATAAATAAATAATTCTAATTGGCGTTGACAGACACTGGTATTTTGGTTTCAGTTTTAAGCTTTGGAATCTCATGCTTTTAAAATGGTATGGATTTGTCACTTCATGCACAACTAGACACCTTACATGTTGTCATACTTTAAATATGCGCACCTGCTCCGCAAGTCGTGTCATAGACCCTTGTAAAAATTGTGAGGAATTTCTTGGAGTTGCTATTTGCATTGGCAAATACATGACATTGGGTGTAATTGGTCTTCCTGTTGGCATGAATCCTAGGTCCTGCTGATTTTGCATGGAGACATCTATAGTCTTTCGTTGACCTGCATCTAAAACACAAGTTAACTTCACATGAGAACTTACACGATATCTGATCAAATTTGACCTCTGTCCATTTCTTCTCTTTCTCTGACAGGATGTAAATATGGATAGAGGAAACAAGGAAGCAAGAAAAAAATGACCCACCAGCTTTTCTGAATGATCCCCACATTAGCTGAGGGGACAGACCAGATTGATTTCCTTTTGATTAGGCCATCTACATCACCCCCGACTCCACCCTCCACTACCCCAGCTGACCCCAGCATCTCAGTCACCTCAACTTGGATTGGCTGGAAGGAAACCAACACAAGAATAGTGCTTCAGTAACATGCTAACAAACGCAATGCTTAGTACCAAGCCACTAGTGTCACAACGGTCTAACAAAACATATATGGAACCCGCATTTCAGTGTTAACATACAACATTGTGTTACTATTTATTATTTCAGTGTACTTTGTTACCTAATCTCATGTAACCCAGACATGCTTTTGTCAGTGGATTGTTCTCATTCTCAGTAGTCATAGTACAGTACATACATATATGCTTTCTACTTGTCACACAGTGTTATAATACAGTATAGAATGGTAAGAAAACTCACTTTGCTCACAGGCTATTGCATTCTTCACTTGTGTATAGTGTAACCCTTTTATTGTGTTAAGAAGTGAAATGAGCCAGAAAAGACCAAAGAACGATTATAAGAGGATGGTTATGAATGTCATCCAATGGAGTACATGAAGAATGTGTTGTTAAGTGTTTATGGTGCAGTGGTGTGCTTGTGCCATATTAATGTGTAACTGTGTGTGTGTGTGTGTGTGTGTGTGTGTGTGTGTGTGTGTGTGTGTGTGTGTGTGTGTGCGTGCATAAGAGCCTTCACTCTCCCAAATGTCTACATGAAGGCGTGTGTGTACGAATGTGATAGTGTGTGAGCCTGTAGGCAGCCTGCCAGTTGTTTGTTCTTGAAGATGTGCATATGGAGAAACAGAGACTAGCAGCAGGGCCCCTCTGCTACTGCTCTGATGAAAGGCAGCATTGATAGAATGACCCGGAACACAACCGCCGTTTCTCATAATTACAGCTGTTCAATCGCTTTTAATTACTCTTAAAGTGTGTAGAGCACCACATTCCCCTGTAATGCTGCAGGCCATCTAGAGAGTGAGAGAAAGATCCGGCACTTCTGACAAAATCCACATTCAAAAAAGCTAAAAAGGGTGGAAAAGGGGGCCGACGTCAAAGCAGTGTAGCAGCCCTCCTCGTTTGATTTCTTTCTCTATCTAGTTCATGATGAAGTAGAGATGCTGTTTACTATTAAAAATGCAGAATGCACTCCTTTTTTTACTTCTGAAGTTTTTTCCAAGATGTTAATGGTTGCCAAACGCTGTTCTTCTTGCTTCTTCTTTTGCTGCGCCTTTGTTGTTTGTTGTTGTCAGAGAGATTTGTTTGTAGATTGGCAGTAGCTTTGACTTGTTTGAATCACTCTGTGCTCCCTGCGCCACAGCTTGTCTGTCTGAAGCAATAGGAATGGCAGTAAATAAAAAAAAAACAGTGTTTTATCCAATGATCTCCATTCTTCTCATTTTTTCTAAATTGCAAATGGACAACAAATATGGTGCACATGTTTCTTCTTTCGTGTGTGTGAGGTTCAAATGTCGATCGACTGTAGTTTTACTAATATTTTTGACCTTTAAACCAATCCAATCCATGCAGGCATGTGTGTCAATGCCTTCCCACTGGGTTGAAGGTGAGTTACTGAGCTTTGAAGCAGCCACTTTCTAAATACTCAGGATTCCACAAGACAAATAAGGCAGCAATGAGAGAGATCCATAGTGTAATGGTGAAGCTCACTGACAGGAGCATGCACGTTATATGCACAGTTGTCCTACCAGTATTTCCTGATAAGTAAGAAGTTAAAAAATCATATTGAAGATGCTTAGAGTGTGAAAAAAGTCCCATTTAGTTTCAGCACAGCACTGTATCCAGAACCTTAAATATAATAAAAACATTTGAATAACAAGATAATAAGCCCAATAATTCTCTATAGACAAAAAAAGGAAGCATTTGTGTCGGGTATTTTTATCTGTTTTCCTCTGACTCAGACCTCAAAGGAAACGGTTTGAGTAGCAGTGCAAACATCTTCTACAACAGATTGATTGATGGATTAACTTGATTGATTGAGTGATGTCATTCCCTGCAACGAAGTGATGGCTAATATTCTGTATTCCACTCTGAAACCTCAACTCCACACCTTTTACAAGCCGCCATCCCAAAGGTTGCTTATGTTAACTACTTCCTGTAGTGGCTGAGTGACTGAGTGATGGATGAGTGTGGAGCGTTCTCCCCTCAGGGGTCGACTGAAAAAGGTCACCACTTGAAGAGACAATTACACAGCACTGGTAAGAGCCACAGGTATGCATTGTTCTGACCGGGGTCAGCCGCCAGCCAAGCAGCCAAGCCACCGTCAATTAGGCCAACAATAGGTGCAGGGAAAGATAAAATAACCAGGTGTGTGGTTGGGAAAGGTATCAGTTTGGGGTCATATCTCAGTCAAATGTTTCAGTGTGTGGCTTGAACGGCTGGGACTGATTGTGGTGTAGTTGAATGATATAAGGGAATGGGTTCAAATTTAAAGATGTCTCTATATCCAATTATATAGACATATAGACACACACATATATTTCTATATGTGTATAAGTGAGAAATTATTCTACCAATGTCTGCGAAGGACTATTTCTATTAAGAACTAAGGAAATCTGACCTTAACCATGATCTGTTTAGATTACCCTCCGAACAAGTCACAGTCTGTTTGGATGAGGCTTTGTGCATTATCAGTACATGTGCAATGCATGCTAAAAATGTATGTTCAAGAATGAATACATGCATATAAATGACTGAACGTGAGCCTGTACAAAGAAATAGATGTGTGTAATGTATCTGACCCAGTGTGTTTGTGTGTGTGTGTCCAAGGTTCCAGGGTGCTGGTTGTGGTTGGAAGCCCTGAGGCCAGAGAAGCAGTAGTAATTGTAGAAGCAGGCTGAAGAGCTGAAGATAGTATCGCAGCTCTGGGGCGGCTGTCAGCAGTGGGAAGGGCCATGCTCATTTGTCACCAACACAGACAAACACCACTCAACACCGACAAAACACTGACTTGATTGACTACATGTGAAGCAACACAAGCCCTAATGTTTTGCAACTGTTAATTGCACTAAAGGTCATAAAAAAGGCAGGCTGGAGAAGATTCACATCAGCATAAATACAAGGCAGCACATGAAAAGACTGTCACTGTAAATTATGACTTTGACTTTATCACCCTCCATTATTTTCCTGATTATATCCATCTTATTTAGATTTATCAATGGAATTTATATGTTACATGTTACAAAATGTTACTCAATAAGGTCAAGATAAAATACTAGTGTAAAGTCCCTACTGATGTTCAATTTATATAGCTGGGTCTGTGAAAGCGTGAAAGTACTAAAGTGTAAATGTATGAATTTTTAAAGTCTCCTTTCCTTTCTTCTCTCTCCTTTCAGGTCGTGACCAGACCAAACCCAGGCAAAGTGGAGCTGCTAAAATCCGAAGCATCTGATCCTGCAAAGCACCTGTCCTCTCTTTTAGAAGTCTCATCACCACTGACGTCTTCCCAGGCCACAGTTCACTTAGTGTTAGAATGAGAGTGAAGTGATGGGTATGCCATGATGCTGATGTTGATGTAGTCGGGGGCCTGGCAACTGAGCAGCTCTGATGAACAGACGGTATGTCATGATGAATGTGTGTGTATTTATCTGTGTGTAGATGAAAAGTGCAGAGGCAGTCTTGAGGGAGAGAGAGAGGCCTCGCAGATCAAACAGCAGTCTGATCTAATGTAGAGCATGTTTGTGGGTCGTTGCTGTGGCCCTGGCTCTAGTGACCAGCAGCCCCCCAAATCATCTGTCCTGCAGGACCACAATCTCTTTAGTTCTTCCACTCTCATTTTCAATCTGAAGTGGATGACCCATTTTTTCCTTTCATGCCTCATCTTTACCCGAGTCTTCCTGTACACCTCTGGTTAAGTTTTTCACTCACTGTTCAAAGTTATAGTATCACTCAAGAAGCAAGAAGATCAAAAGTATTTATAGACTAAAGTGCCTGTTCCGCTATGCGATGCGTTTATTTGAAATCACCTGGATTCTTTTAGGGCACCAGTCCAGAGCTGTTTTGGTTGTCAGTGCTCAGCTTTATCTCCTGAATGGTAGTATCATTTCAGCTTCACCTTTAGCTAACTTAAGTTCTTGTTAGTGGTTATTGCGGACAGAACCTAGTGACAAATATTATGTTTGGTATAAACGAAAATATTGCACGTAGCATCACTGCAGACACATCATCCCCCTCCTCACTGTCTCACCGTAGCACGCACTGAGGCCTGTTTCTCCAGAGTGGTACCAAAGCGTCTCCACTCATACCTGTCTCCCTCTCTTGTCGTTGTGAGCCCTGTTAGCACCATGCCATTCATATCAGTGGGATTAAATAGATCGTTTTCCAGCGTTAGCAGCTTCTCCGCCAAGTGGTCTTGATGTCAGGCCAAGTATAATTGAGTCATCTGCATCTCATCTAAAATGGATGAAAGGACTTTTTGATATCGCACTCCCTCTCCCACTCATACACACACATGCAAACACACACACGAACACATACGCGTTTTTTTTTTCTTTCTTTTTTTTCTGGGGTTTAGAGCAAGCAGCAAGCAGCTCCTGTGCACCATCATTTTATAACTATTAATTTTCACAACATCCTTTGAGTCACTGTACTCTGTATTACAAAGAACCTTGTAATACACAGCTTTGGCCCGAACTACTAATATAGATTGTTTGAAGCTGTTTGCGCAAATGACCAGTGATAGTGTTTTTCTAGAGAGGGTAGTTTCATTTACATGAAAACACAAGATGAAAAGAACCACAGCTGGCAATAAATACCTTACAAGAGATGCATTATACTTCGAGGCAGTTGAGGACAAACATGTCATATTGACAATTTTTAAGTTAATTCAGTCTATTTTCAAATACTGCCATGTATTGCAGCTTTTGTCATATTTAAGATATAGACCATAACAAAACAACAAGCAAATGTCAGACAAATATGTAGATTTTAAAAAAAGATGAAAGAAAAATCTTGATGATGATGAAGAAGAGAATATTCAAAGTCAATAATAGCAGGCAGAAATATTTGGGTTAAAAAAAATAGAAGTAGGAGCACACTGGCCTTCGAACTTAATTTTTCTATTTCAATTCTGTCATTCTGATTAATGTTTCTCGAGGAGGCAGACAAGACAAAACTGCAAATATTAGGTCATTAGATGTACAAGAGGTGAGAGATTGGAATAAGGAGGGACGAGGAATAGTTAAAAAGGGTAGTAAAGGAAGCAGGAAGGTGTGATGTATTTGACAGGAGAGATGCTCACCTTATCTGTTCCAACCTTGAGAATGAATTGCTGGCCAGCTTCTTTAAACACACACTCAAACACTCGGTGGCACACACACATACACACATATCCCCAACGCCAACATTGCTGCCCCTTGATTGACAGCCCTTCAAATGAGTGTCTGAGTAGCACTATGCTCTGGCCTTCCAAGTAAGTGGGCCGTCAAATTACATCCAGGGGACTGGCTGGCCCCCTCTCCCGTGGCAGAGGAGATCTATTTATTTGTGTGTTTATTTGCTTGGTTTAAATATTTGGTGGGGGAAAAATATTGAATTTTTGTCCCCCGGTCAAAGTCCCCTCATATTTAGTTAATAAAGAGCAGAGGAGGTTGTTTGCCCAGAAAAGTGCAGGATGGGGGACTTTATTTAAGGCAGTCCTCAGAGAGAGCTGGTGACCTTCTTCTCTTGGAGGAGAGGGCTGTGTACACTGTGCTGAGATTCACTCTCTCTGCCTCCACCAGCCATTCTCCAGTCTAGCTGTGTACTCAGACATGTTTTCTTCCCTTACTTTTACCTGCTCTCTGTCAATTTCCATCCATTCCTTCCCTTCTCGCAGGATCTTTGTCTTCTATTTCTCACACATCCTTACCTCACTTTTCCCTCTGCCTGCCTGTCTTTCTGTGGAGTCTTGCTCTATTCGAGTGGAGTCTCTCTCTGGATTCCCCAGGCTGCATCCAGGTTAAACTCTTAATTGCCTCGGCAGTAGGTGGTTTAAGGCGCTGGCTCACTACAGCTCAGCCAGTCCCTGTGCAGGGGGCTGCGGGGTGACTGGGGAGGGGTGAGTTGTTCTGTGTTCAATTGTGGTTGGTGTGTGCTGGCAGACAGTGCAGGTAGATGATAAAGACTTATTAATATAGATGATGGAGAGATGATGGAGATGACCTCTGACAGGAGTTCTACAGAGAGCTTTAGCTTCATGTCAGACATAAGACTGACTATCTATCTATCTATCTATCTATCTATCTATCTATCTATCTATCTATCTATCTATCTATCTATCTATCTATCTATCTATCTATCTATCTATCTATCTATCTATCTATCTATCTATCTATCTATCTATCTATCTATCTATCTATCTATCTATCTATCCATCTATCCATCTATCCATCCATCCATCCCCTTCATTCCTTTATTCATCCCTAAGGTGCTAATGCTTTTTTGTCATTAAAATAAAATCTGCTACATACATGCTCAGCTCAATGCTGCATATCCACTTATACATATGTTGACAGCAGTCAGTTCACAAATAAAGATGACTTTTTGCTATTACAAACACAGGACTCGGTATACTGTTCTGTCTGAGGGTTTCGTAGAGTGAGAAAGCCTCTGAAGTCAGGCCTGGCTCATTTCATAAGGCTATATTAGCGAGTTAATGCCCCCTATCTCAGGGCTCCACCCCTGCCATTGATTCCTGTTTAAAAGGCTATGGGTAGTCAATACCACCTCCTCATCACCATCTGTCTCTATTTACTAATAAATAAAGTGGAGAGCATTGAGTGTTTTGGCCAGGCCTGTAAAAGCATGCATGCTAATGAGCGCTGGGCCTCTGCGACCAAAAGAGGAGGGAGAAGGTGGGGATACTCTGCCTCTCCGCTAACTCTGTCTTCCTGTCTTTGTCTTGATGGCTTTCACAAGGCACAGCACTCCAATCATGGTAATTGCCCGCCGGTCCAGTTGTTGTTTAACATCGCTCATCAGACGAAATGCTGTTTCACTTCAGCTGCATAGATTTTTCTCCTAGGCTTGCTTGTATGTTCATTCGTGGCTCCCCCCCCCTCTCCAAGTAGTGTGTAGGTCAGCTCTTAAGGTCGTGTCTAGTCATTTGTCAGATGTGGCCAATGAGCACTGCCACACCACACTCTGTCAAACTGATCAATTGCAAATGATACAGATTGGCTAGTTTGGTTGGCCCCCTGTGACTGATTTATACTAAAAGGCGCTCAGTCTTTTCTATCCATCTTCTCCTTCTTAGTCCTCTACTTTTTGTAATGTCTACATAGGGAAATGTAATGTTTTGTTAATAAAGAAATGTAAAGGAGGGAAACAATCAATATTTGGAATGAAAGAAATTCCTCATGCTAAGACAGGGCTAGCTCAATATACTTCAGTGACTCACACTGCCACATAAAAAAAACAACATTTTAACAGCAATTTTAATAATTTTAATATATTAATATACTACTATTGCTCCTACCACTGTTGCTGCTTCTGATACTGCTACTACTACCACTGTTTACGTTATTAATATTTTTAGAAGAAGAAAAACAAGTCATACAAGCATACACATTTACACAAACAGCTTTACAATCCATTTGGTTTGACACAGATTTCCTGAGTGAAGGAGCGGTGCTGATGTGTGGAGGCTCTCATAGCTCAGCATAACACAGTACTGCTGTGTCAACTGTGACCCCAGTGACCCTGCAGGGGCCAGAGAATGGGTTGCAGTGTCACTCCGCGACACAGGTGAAATGAGGGGTCAAATGTCAGCTGTCCAGTGTGTCAAGCTTGCTGATCAGGAAGTGTAGCCTCTCGCTTCAGGGAGTACACAGGGAGTGTCATGTTTTGGACACATACTCGCACTCTGACATAAATCTTCCATGCTTACATGCCATGAAACTCACTGTTAAATGAATGTGCAGAAGAAAAATGGTAGGAAATGCCAGAATCTTTGTTTCCTAGCTGCACAAAGTAACCGTACGAAAGCTGATTAATAGCACTCGGTTAAAGGTTTGAATGAATGTCATTAATGCAAATTAAAAATGTACCAATGCGACCCTGTAAAATGCTTCAAATTAAACAAATTAAATTTATTTAAAGGTTGCTTTCATAAACAACTGGCTAAAGTAATCTTGCGCAATCTACTAGTGTTACTGATTTGATAAAAGTGTTGTATATTTGGAGTAAATTATCATAACATAGAAAATATTGCGCATTTTTATGAAGCAAAACTTTTGCTTTCTTCCGCTCCAATCAGTTTCATCTAATTGTAGTTCTCACTTCAAAAATATT
Source organism: Maylandia zebra (assembly GCF_041146795.1). Classification (NCBI taxonomy): domain Eukaryota; kingdom Metazoa; phylum Chordata; class Actinopteri; order Cichliformes; family Cichlidae; genus Maylandia; species Maylandia zebra. The sequence continues at coordinate 10,039,741 of NC_135167.1, forward strand.
TCATTGGAACTTAAAAGCACTTATACTTAAAGTATTCCAATACTTTTCCTCTCACCTGTGGGGCTATCAAACAGAGTCAAAGAGTGCAAAGGTTCATGTTTGTTTGTCCCAACCTTTGCTCTCTATCTGCAGCTCCCTCCCGTTGTAGACACATCCAAATGGGCCCCCTACCTCCGCAGCACTGAGGCAGTTCTTCCTTCCATCCTTAACCCAAAGTCTTGGGTTAGAGAGCTCACTGTTGTTCTGAGCCACCCCAGCATCCTGGTATTGCTATGAAGGGAAAACAGCAACGCCACAGTGGAGTTTCCTCCCCTTGTCTCATCTGAAGCAGGCTCTGTTGGCTATCCGGATCAAACTGGCCCACAGTGTGGTGCCGAATCCTCTCTGCAAACAAGAGGAGGCCCCTGCATTAAAGACTCGCCACGGGAGCACCCATCCTAGAAGTTTTACTTTTCAAACGCCTCAGAGAGGGTAAAATTACAAGGAGAGTTTGTGTGTTCAAATGTGTGTTCACGTATGGTTCAGGCTCTGTTATTTCCTTTACAAAATATATTTATATTTAGATTTTTTGTATTAGATATCTGACAAATTTTATACTCTTTATCTGCTGAAGACACAATAAATATAATTTATTCTGCAAAACTGTTTTGATTTGACTTTTTTGTCACGTGTCATTTAAAAGAAAAAGGAATGTCACCCTTGCATTTTATTTTGGATTTGTCGTCTTAACTTTGATATTACACAATAATGCAACAATATTCATCTTTAAGTGTGGAAGTCTCAGGTGATCCTCGCTCACTGATGTTCACCCCTGCTTTTGACAAAAAACAAGACAGACACTTTTCACTCTTCCATTTCTTTCTTCTTGCTCTTTACCCCTCTCCGCTCTTTACCTTCTCCAACCACTAACTCTGTCCAGGGAGTCATTATTGCTTTGGTAAATATTTCATAGGCCCCAATACCTTTGCACACATCAACCACCTGCCAGCCGCTTTTCTACTCACACACAAACTATGGATAGACAGACCAAAATGAAAGGCAAGGCAAGTTTATTTATATAGCACAATTCAACAGCAAGGTGATTCAAAGTGCTTTACAGATACATTAAAAAACAAAAACAAATAAAAAGCAAAAGAAAGTGAAGTGAACGCAGATGAGGCAGAGCTAGAATGAGAGAAAAGGAGGATTGTGCTCTTTTTTTTCTGGCTTGTGTGCATTTACATTTTGAGTGAGCTGAGATATCTGCTCTGTATCCTGGCTTCATAACAGACTGAGTCCTGTCAGAAGATAGAAAGATTCCCTGGATGTTGTCAAATCTATGCCCAACAACGTTTTGTTTTCTGAGGTCCTATTTTTTGCCCTAAGCATTATTTTTCACTTGGCACACCAAAAAGTTTATTTTTTATTTTTTATCTGAGATGCTTGTGCTAGAAAAGGAGGAAGATAGAGAAAAGGCAAGAAACAAAAGAATGTGCTGGTGCACACCCAAGAAAAGACAGAGAGAGAGAGAGAATACTAAGCTTCTCCTTCTGCTGACCTTGAGGAGGCCTGTAAGCTGCACTCATACTCCCTCCCATCTCTCCCTCCTCCTCTCACTTTTCCAGCCCCACCTGTTTACCTTGACTGGGTTAGATAGGGGTCTTGCATCACCTGCAGTGTCCTCTCTTTTCTTTTCTTCTCTTGCCTGTCCTGTGTTGTTCTCCTCACTTTTATGTAAAAAAAAGGCTCAAAAGAAGTAGAGATTCAGATATGAAATATTCAGCTTGGATATAAGCACTTTAAGTTGTTTCAGAGTGGATACCTTGTTGCCACAGAGCTTTGACTTCATAAATAAATGGTCAACAGTGGCTTCTAAGACTGCCCTGTCTCCTGTATATATATGGCTGACTTGTTCGTGCGCCCGGGGCTAAGCCCTGCCAGCGAGTTCCAGACCTTAAATATGGATAAGCTATGAAACGCCTCTGGACACACACCTATGTAGTCAGTATACTACTGAATAAAGTTCAGCAGTACACGTGGCAAGAGAACTGGAACAGAAAATGCAGAATCTTCGTTCCATCCTGGGAAAAGCAAGGCTGCTAGTTGTATGGTGGCTGTGCGGAGAATTAAAACTTTCGGTGTGCTTTACATTCAGATTGTATATTTATATACAGTATAGTTCCAACAGGAAGATTTAACGTCCATTCTAATTTCTGCACAGATGGTTGTTGGTGGATACGTTGACTCATCAAGTGAATAGATCAAGAAAATTCTGGGCCTTCCTTTGTCACTCCAATTTTGTTAAGTGACCGTGCTTTCTGCAAAAGCTCCAAAGCTGATCTTGTTTCTGTTAAGGAAAAAAGCTTGACTCTTGGTTCTCTTTGAGCTTTCCTATGTAAAAGCTTGTTCTCACATTTGCCTTGCAGTGTTGGATGCGTCTACCAGGAAATGAAATGAGTCCGTAACAAATATTTTGGCTTCTGTTTAACTCTTTGGCAAACAGCAGCTTGCCAACTGCAGCAGTGTTTTTGCTTTCCCAGAAGCCCCCTGGGATGGTGACTCCCAGAGCTTCCGGATAAAGGGTGAACAGTTTGTCTTTCTGATTTAACAAAAAGAAAAGAAAAGAAAAGAAAAAGTATTAAAGAAATGTTTTACAGAGTAGCATAGGTATTAGGATAAGAGGGGCTGAAATAAAGATTTTTCCTTTGTAGATATATATAAGTCCATTCGTATTTCATTTGTGTGACTAGAGATATGGTCTCTGTCTAGCCAGACCATTTAGTCTTGCACCCTAATCTGCAGGTGAAAAGGGGTCTTTTAGCACGATAAAGACGCCCTTGAAGACAAATTTGGCCTCTGGTGAAGCAAGTTGAGCTCAGGTCATGAACAATTTGTGCCTCATTGATTTTGTGTGTGCCGAAGTGTGTGCGTGTGCACATGTCTGAGAGAATATGCAGTGTGCTAACACCCATGAGCCTTGTAACCATAAATCAGCAATAGGAAGTAGTGTGACACAGGCTGCAGGGCCTTGCTGATATGGACTGGAGCTATAATGGACCCCGTTTCAGGTGGAGGAAGACATCAGCTGCACTGATCTTTACTTCCCTGCAGAGCTCTGGAGATTATTACTGTACAAGTAGAAACACTATTCAGGTCACTCAGATGGCAAAAACTTTTCCGTTGGCATTTTCCCCGTACACACGTCTCTGTACAGTATGCTTGGGCTTGACAGTACTGTACCACTGCATGAATGATGAACTGTATTCATGGTTTGTTCAATGTGTGCAAACAGACAACGGTGCTTGTTATTCTGTCTGTTTGTTGCAGATAGAGCCAGGCTCTTGTTAGCTGTCAGGCCAAGCATCCACAAAGCTGTTCTCTCACTTATTGATGGGGATCCACTAAATTACAGGCTTGAAAAAGGGAGGCAGCATGAAAAAAAAAAAGTTTCCTACAAGCCCCTTATATTTCAGCATTGTGTGTTTGTAAACAAAGAAAAAAGAGAATGAATGTCAAGAAGATCCCAAATGCATTTTTCTTTATTTCACTTTCTTTTTTCTTCTGGCTGTCATTCTTTGGTCAGGCCCTGTCTGGTCTTGCTATTATCCCGAGGCGTTATCACTGTGTAGCTGCCTCTTCAGATCAGGCTTGTGATAAGGGCTAAATAAATGGAATGCTTGGCTAGTGGACATAGGTCAAGCCTTGTTTCGCCCCCTTTTTTTCATGTGTTGTTGTGTTTGTCTGCAGGGGAAGTTGAGGGTGCAGCATGAACGGGCTCTGCAGTCTAATGAACTTATTGATTTCAATTTCAGGGCTGTTCTCTCCCTGCCTGATGTTTTCAAGCTTTCATCCTTTGCTGGACATAAATTAGTAACTCTGTCTCTTGTTTTTTTTGTTTTGTTTTTTTCCGTTTGCTTAGGCTCAGAGGCAGGTTGCTATCTTAGAAATGCTGTTTTTAAACGTGTTAAAAGCTTCTGTGGTTAGATGGATGCTGTCTCTGTGTGGGTGTTTTCTGTGTGGCTTAGCATACACCTGTTTCTGACAGCGATGGAGCTAAGGAAATGACATAGCTGTGTGCGTGAGTGTCGGTTATTGGGGGTTATTGAAGACGTTGAGTGACTTCTTCCCAGGGGGATCAGGGAGCAGCTGACTACGTCTCTGTGTACGGCATCTACTTGTGTACGTATGTGTGTCCATGTATACATATGAATCTACTAATCCATATCGTGTATCACATGCACAACATGTTTTCCTATGAATTTGTGCACACCTCCAAAGACAGAAGTCCATGCCAACACAAGTGAGCGCAGTACATTCCCAAAAAGAAGCCCCGCTCATGGAAAATGAGAGGCCACCAGTGCTGATACAGGAAGCCTTCTCGACCCAGCAGTAACAAGCACTGTGGGATCCTCCACTCTGGACTCAGTACATCCGATATCCCCCATGATGTCCAAAGGCTAAACAGTTAAAAGGTCCGGTTGCTATATGTAGATGCTCAACACCCTCCACCCCCCACCCCCTGTTCTGAATCTGATACTCTGGGAATCACAATAACAAGGCTGTGAGCTCTGGTCAGTTTTCCAGCGCTACCAATTGGCCTTCTAATAACAGGCGCTAGCTGTGGAGACCCAGAGTGAGACAGATAGAGAGCGTGTGAAAGCGAATTGATGCTGAGTAGCACAGGTTTTAATAGGGCTGTCAGAGTCATATTGTTTATGTCGTGTTCCAGATTAATCCATTCTTCCTTTATGAGCCACTGCAGCCACCATAAATTGCAAGCACGAAGCCGGTCCACTGTTGAGTTACGCCTCGGGGATCAGTGCCACACATGGGCGGAAAATAAATCATTTCCCCTGGATTTAACGCCGGGCAATACCTGGGTCCTTTGTAAATAAAACCATAGATGTTTTTACACCCCCCTGTTTTCTCTCTCCTGCCTCCAGGGCTCTTATTGAATCTCAAAAGGAGAGGGAGGGTGAGACAGAGAGAGAAACATGAGAGAATAAGAGAGAGCAGAGTTGAAGGGGAACCGGGGGAGAAAAAAGGAGGCAAGAGAGAGGGAGTAAAGCAGAGGGGAAAGTCAGGAAAGAGATTCCAAGTGGGGAAGGATGAAGAGACACAAATCCAGATAGCTCCACAAAACAGACAAGCAGAGAGAGAGAGGATGTAGCTCTTGGCTGGGGGTGATATATGCGTATAGCGCTGATTCCCCGGGTTCTTGGGGTGTGCAGGTTGAGATCTGTCAGACTGTCTAAACACAAGGCCGACTGTAATGCACTGCTCTGGAGCAACGGGCACAGAGCAGACAGCCAGCTTCACCAGCACAACCAGCAGGGTGACCCAGCTCAGTTCCAGCACTGGACATGGGTGTAGCCCATGCTGCCTGTCTTCTTATAGCCTGCTGATATCCTCATACCCGCCAGCCCAGGAGAACAGTGCCAAAACCTGGAGAGACAGGAAGAAGAGAAAGACAGACAGAAAGAAAGACGGAGCAACTTGTTCACCCTGGCCTGTGCAGTCTGCCAGTCGGAGGCAGCCAATGAGAATGGGGAATGTGTGCACTGCTCTGTCAGGGCTTCATGAGTTATACATGATGCGCTATGTGAAAATGCTTCCTGTGTACTGTGTGCATCTCTCTTTATCTTTTCTTTTTGCTTTTTTCTTCTTTAACTCCCTTCTTTCCTCATTCACACCATCTTTCTCTACTGTGCTTTCAAGACCTCAAAGTTTGCTTTTCTTTTCAGTGACAAAGTATTCCCTGGTTGTTAAATGTTAATCAATGGCAGGCAGCAGGCTGACATGAGAGGTTCCAGCTTTTGGTGGGGATACTTTGGGACAGCTTGATATCACCTGGGGTAATCCTAAGATCCTCTAGATGTACATGGACCACAGTATGATCAGACCTTCACTGGATCTTAATATGATATTGTCTTTGTTTCCTTTGATAGCATCAGAATCAGATAATTGCATAAATACAGCCATGGAACAGACCCTATACTAATTCATTCTTAACACAAGCATTTAACCTATCCATTATTCATATCTCCAACAACGCCAGAGGGCAAAAATCAGTGCTCCCATGTATATGCCCAGCTAGAGAAAGGTTGATGCATTATTCAGGGTGTGCCAGGCTAAAGACTGTTCTTCCTGTTCTCAACTGCTGGAAGCAACAATCTTCCTACTAGGACACTGTTCTCTGTCTGTAACTCTGTCCTCTCCTTTGCCTATCTCCATCTTGGTAATATTTTATCCTTGGTGTTTATCATCCACATTCCCTGTGGAATTGGTTTCTTCATTGCGCTGCCCTACACAGAACATGGAGTACATGTTCCTTGGGCCTGTTGTCTTCTCGCTCTCTGTTCTGACTTTTAAAACAAATTAAAATCTCAGCAGAGAAAGAAGATGAAGAGCCAGGACCAGCCCGGGGGTCCCAGTGAGCTGCTGCACATTGTCCTGGAAAATAGGACTTGGACTAATAAGTTATGAAGACTTTAGAGTGCTTGTTTCGGCTAGAGCAAAACTGCTTTTCCAGGAAAATAAGTTATACCTAGTTCTTCTTGGTGTGCTTTTGAATGCAGCTAGGTACATCTAACAAAGAAATACAAGAAAAAAGAAACAGTCCATACTTGCTTTCAACTCAGATCCACAGTAGTCAAGATCAAATGCTAACTTCTGACTTAAAATTAAAGAGTTTAGGTCACTTTGCACAAACTATGAGATTTTGATTCTCTGTAAAATGAGCATGCTGACTTTTTCAGAAACCCAAAGAGACAAAGTATAAATCAAAATAAAGCAGTTACTTTGTGGGTAAAGGGACAAGGTTGGTCTCATTTCTTATTTAAAATCTGCTCTATAATTTCATCTTTGTAAAACTTAAGTTGCTGCAGGTGTTAGGCAGGAGGAATGATAGCCTTAGGGCTTGGAGCTACCGTGAGGCCCCGCTGAGATTTTCCATCATCCCTACAGTCTGGCAGCAGCTTTTCAAACAGCGCCCCTTCTGAAGTTGCCCTTGGTTCTACATGTGTAGCAGTAATTATGAATGAGGGGGACTAAGATCTGTACAAAACCATCAAACATTTTACAGCTTGCTGCTATTGTAATAAAGATCAATAGACACAGTATCAGTCCTGGTTTTGAAGGAGAGGTGGTGCTGTACATTTTTCCTCACATACTTCCTCTCTTTCTTTCTTTCTGTCTCTCTCACTCCCCTCCCCTCCAATTTCTCTTTTCTTTCTCTCTCTTCTCTCTCTCCCCATGCAGAGTTAGTGTTGCACATCCGTTTTAATTGCCGTTTGTATGGTTCTGTGATGTGAGCTGCTAAAAGACACACGTCCTGCAAAAGAGCAGGAGATGGAGTTGAAAAGAGGAAGTTAAACATATTCAGTTCACTGCTGGCTGCTTGTATAACAAAGGCCACGGCCAAACTTCAAACTTTAACTACAGCATCTCTCTCTCTCTCTCTCTCTCGTTCACCTGCCTATTCATCTATCCATCAATCCATTTGTGTGTATGCCAGCATATATGTAACCCAATTGCAATACACGGATAACATAACATAATTAATAAAAGGAAATCATGTGTATATGGAGAGATTTGTTCCCATGCGTGTATATATTATATTGTAAATTTAAACCATACACTCTAAGCAAGAAAACTTACACACTTTCAGCAAACCTGGAAGTCGTAGGACAGTAAAAGCAGATTCTATGAGTTGGCTAAGGTTATTTGACCAGAGACAGAAGACATGGAGAAGCTGCAGATCAAACAGTATTCTGTCTGACAGGAGGAGATAAAGAGACTGTCAGCCGTGCCTCAGATCAAAACAACCCCTCACCTCCCTGGCCCACAGCAGCTTCCTGACATCCAGTGATGCAATTGTAAATCAAAAAGTGGGCAAACTAAGATGAACGTTAAAAGACAAACACAATACCAACACACACCAATATAAAAAATGCATAGTTACTCATTGGGTTTTGTTTGTCTGTGCTGTATATGCTTTTATATATATATATGCTTTTATAGCATAAAACTGTTTTTGAAAAATAGCAGTGATGATAATCCAATTCAATTCAATTCATACAGCGCAAAATCACAACATCAGTCACCTCAAGGCGCTTTATATTGTAAGGTAGACCCTACAATCACATGGCCCCCTATGAGCAAGCACTTTGGCGACAGTGGGAAGGCAAAAATCCCTTTTAACAGGAAGAAACCTCCGGCAGAACCAGGCTGAGGGAGGGGCGGCCATCTGCCACGACCAGTCTGGGCGAGAGAAGGAAAACAGGATAAAAGACATGCTGTATGCATGATGACGACGATGAGGATTATTATTTTCTGAATATTATTTATGCACGTGTGTCTAAATGTCTTTTTCATTCTCCATGCACATGAGTAAATGTTGGAAATCAGTGCAAGCTTTTGCTGGCGCTGCAAGGTCATCAAGTATATGTTTGGATCAGGGCTGTTTAAAATTCAGTGTTCTTTCTCAAAGGTAAAGTACATTACAAATAAAGCGGATGTTTATTTTAGGTCAGGGGAATGTGGACCAGGAGCTTCAAACCCAGGACTCTTAGAAGGCAGGAGACTTCCTTGATTACTTTGAGGCTCATCCTATAGTGATTTGAACAGAGAATTTAAAGTTATATATTTCCATCATGAAGTACCAGAAAGGGAAATGTTTTTTGGAATGGTCTAAAAAATAGTACCAATCCACCAGTCCGCAAATGAGATTGTATTAAAACATGGTTGTATTGTACTGGAACCCATTTCTTAAGGCAAAGTAATGAACATATTTTTGACACATTTGTGAGGAGTGATACTGGTTAGGGTTAGGCACAGTGATATCTAATCAAAGGTTTGCTCAGCTGGGGTAAAATCACATCATCTCCAAACACTATAGGTAATAGCTTCCCTGTAACTCCTGTGTTTACTTGTTTTCCTCTAGTCCCAGCTGATGGTCACTCTGAACTTGCATGACTGAGCATGGTCATGGTCCAGTACAACTTCTGTCAATTGCCAAAATGAAAGCGCATTGCGCCTTGTTGATCTCTAGAACACATTACAGAGGCTGCTCATGTATTGAGACTTTGTGTGATGCTTTTCAGCTGTGATCGGCTGTCGCACAGCACTAGTCTGACTGATGAGACTTTATCTATGATGCCTCTTTTAGTGTGGAGTTACATTTGCTGCCTTGTCAGTAAGTGATTAATGGATTTAAAAAGACATGATGGCTGGGATATCAAACTGTGTACTGTACAGAGAATATAGATTTTCTGCTGAGCCTGAATGTGTCTGTTTTTGTTGATAAAGACTAAAACATAATCTGCCTCTTATTATAAGGATATTTCACTTCCTTTGAAGGGAGCTAAGGATGATTGCTTTGCAGTTTCACTCATTCAAATAATCCTCTACAATTATTGTCCTTGATACTGCACAGCTTTGAGCCACCAGTGCATGGAACAAAGGGAATAACAAAAGCAACATACACACAAATATCAAGTTTGTCAGTCAACAAAAACTACATACCATCTAGAATAAATGCACTTTCCAGAATTCTTTTTTTAATTTAGCATGGGGAATAAGTTGGGAGCATCTGTGGCAATCAATAAGGTATGGCATTAAACTGTAAACTTTAAAACACCCATAATCTGGCAGCATTGTTTTTAATGGCAACATAAACTACTTTCGAGGATAATCATTTTATCTGATAAATTAGGATTTCAAACACTCTTATCAGCTGTGCACTTGCAGTTGTTTTTTAATCCTTCCATTCTGTCTCATTCTTTTTAATTGATTCTGCAGCACAGAGGCTTTCTTGCGGAGATAATGCACTTATGAGAACAGGTCATGATCCTTAAATGAAGGAATTTCGCTCCTGTGTATTTGCCACGGCGTATTTGCCATCCTTTGCAAGCATCTCCAAACTGCTGGAAAGTACAGATTGACTTTGTTTTTCTACACTTCCACAGCTACATTTCTCACTGTGTGTTTTCAGAGATGTCATGCATGCTCCCATGCGAATGGCCTCAGCGAAGAGCTAGTGGCAATGATGCTTATTTGGAAATGCTTCCATGTATATTCCACCTCAAGGCTTGAACCAAATCTTGTGAATTAGGATCAAAACAGTGTCTACTCCTTTCCCTGTGTCTTTACATAATTTTGTAATGTGAGCTCAGCCAAGCATTGAAAGTGGACCATTCCGATTATCCAGCAATGTTGCAACAGAAGATGTAAAAAAAATAAAGTAAAAACAAGAAGGGTTCCAGTTTCTGGGCTGTGTTGCACTGTGATAACAGCTCATCCAATAAGACCTCCACTCACCTTTTCCTGAGCTTCACAAATACACCACCAGTTCAGCTCTAGGGCCCTCAGAGGAAAGCTGTTTATTCCACATGCTGCTTAAGTAGAGGTCTTGGGGTTGGGGTGGCTATGTAGCGCATGGTGAAGACAAACTATTTAGTCTGGTGGGGAAAACCATGGTAAACAGCATAGAATGGAAACAGCTGGTGATTTTTTTATGGCTTCTCTCTTTGAAAGAGTCCTGTTTGTACACCATCAGTTTAATCATGTAACAGATTTTTGGTTAACAACTTATGCACAACACAGGCTCTTTTCATTCTGGTCATGGAGGATATTACAATCAAGGCATTTTTTTCAGACTTCTGTCTGTACACACAGTTGTGTACAGTAACTACCATAATATATAGTGACAGAACAGCTGTTTGTGCTCGAGCTATACCTTGTGTAAACTCTGGATGCAGAAATACACAAAAATGGTTCCAGCTGGGTTGCAATCATGATCACATGACCAATATGTTTAGGATCAATAAATTTAGTTTTCAGTAGACATCGATGTATTGTTTACACATGTTTTATTAGTCATACTGGCCAGAAATGTTGCTTGTAAATTATGTTCCAGACAAGAACAAAGCTGACTTATATAAAAGCCCTAAACAAAGTTAAGTTGTTGATGAATGATACCAAAGAATGATATTAATGTGCCTTGAGGTGGCTGCTGTTGTGATTTGGTGCTCTATAATAAAACTGAATCGAAATTTAATTGAAACACTATCTTGGTCCTTGTGTTTAGCGCATATATTAAAGAGCACAACAACCTGTAAAGTTAAATACATATTCAAAAGTTTTAAATAGAGTTTTAATAGCTGTAAACAATGAAATATTCAAAGAGAAATTTGTATCAAATTCAAAAAGCTGATACTTACAAAAAAAAAAGTTTTGGTAATTCCCATACATGCATTTGGACTATGCACATGCTTTCATGTGTCATTACAAAGTGGAAATTCCTCTGGAGTGGTATGGGGAATCTCTGTCAGCCATTAGGCCCTTGAATCCCACTTGGTATGGTGACATGAACTCTCTCCTATCCTTCCCACAGGCACCTGTCTAGAGGTCAGGGGTCATCCTGTTAGGGGTAATCCCCACAGTAACCTGACCACGCCAGTGGGTAATGGCAACCAAACATGTAATAGTGGACCAGACTGCCCTCCTAATACTCCCACTAATCACATTTTAATTGAATTCCAGTGAACATGTAAAAACCTGGTTCAGTTTTGTTTTTTCATTTTCCTAACAGATGTCCCTGTGATCCCTGTAAAGTGATCTGTGGTGGTGACGTCTTCTGTTTGGTAACACATGAATTGGCTGATCTGGAACGGAGAAAACAGAACCATGTGCTTCTCCTTAGGATGGATCCCATTAGGACTGAGGAGTGGGTGTGTGATTCATGCAGAGCAGAGTTGTGAGAGTTATGATATGTGGAATTTCATTGGAATCCCACATATCTTTTGTCACTTATTATGATTCCAAAAGCCTCAAAGTATCATTATCAAATGAGTTTTTTCCTACTGGAAATATATGTTTTCAGCCTTACATTAAACTGGGTACAATCTCAACATGATCTTTCAGCATGTGCCCACAGCATTTTTTGATCGAGTTTAAACTGTTTGCAGCTACTGATTGATGCATGCACTTGTTTTTGTACATGTAGGAATTTGCCTTGCACTTTGAGTTTCCATTGTGGAGACCAGCAGACCATGAGGCAAACCATAAAGTCAATGTAAATTTTGGCATCACTATGAATTCCTTTAAACAATGCCAGTCATTTAGAGTCATTTAAATAAAACTAAAATCAAGACTTTTGCTGCCCCACTCTAGAAAATGCTTTTCTGACTTACAAATCTAATTACAGGATTCCAGTGATTAAAACTACTAGTCATATAAAGCCAAAGCCAGTCAACAAAAAGGAGTTCTTTGGAGCAATGTCTGCATGTTATCTATTGTTACAGGAGTCTTTGTGGATGTGCACATAAGTGGGCAAGGTCTGGTTTTACAGCCCCGCAGAGCTCTATGGTTGACTTTACCATAGAAGTCACCCATACAAACTTTCCAGCATATGTGCACTACTTGCATATGCGGCTCCTTGTCTGCTATATAGACTTTGGTCACAGCATTTCAAAATCAGGAGGGGAACTGATGGTGAGGTCTTGAGAAAATGTCAATAGACTATGTACACGTTAGCATATGCTTCTTCTGGTGCGGAAACTCCTGTGGGGAGCTTTGTTTCCGGTGTCCTATTCGCGCCCTGTTTACGGTCCAAAACAAGTTAAGCAAATGAATGAATCAAGCGGCGATTTACATTTCTATAGATGTCTTGGGCATTTACCCAATATATCTGTAAATGACGTTCATCGACTTGTCGATATTCCCCCCGCCTCAGAGCAAAAGAGAAAAGGGATTCAAATGTTATATTTCTCAGTATCTGTAAACAGCTGCCCCTCGTTTATCACGGGTGTTATGTTCTAAAAATAACCAGCGATAGGTGAAATCAAGTAGCCAACTACTTATATTTTTTTATTTTTTGACGGTGCAAAACATTTCGTGGACATACAGCACTGCACTTCAGAGTCACACTGCTAGCGATCGATGCAGCGATTCTGTACCGTACAGGACAATGTGACATAAAAAAAAGCATGCAAACTTGCACTAAAAATCTGCGAAACAGCGAGGTGAAAGGTGAACCGCGTTATAGCGAGGGACCACTGTAATTTTGAAGGTAAGTCACAACATACCTTTCGTAAATACTAATGTATAGAAACCCTTACCAGCAATCATTCATTTTTTGTGTGGCTTTTTTTTCGTGGTTTGTTAACATGCTGTGTAGGTGTGTACTTGACTAGCTGATATCGACATAACGGGGAAACATCTGGTTTGACTATTCTTCACCTGTAGTTTGAATGCTGAGCATTTTCCTGTTTAAATCATAATAACTGTCACTATACAGAGATGTGCTTCTGAATGTGGACGACGTGTCTTCCGATTCTGTAATGCAGTTCTGCTTGTGTTGAGTGATGTAAACAACTGATCGATCTAAACTCTTTAAACGTCAAAACTGATCATTAGATTTTTTATGATACAACAGTGGTGAGTGTTCCCACCTTCTGCTCTTTTTTTGCACATGTCGAGGAGTGTGTCAGGCTACATTTCACTGTGTGTTATACTTGTATAACTATGCATGTGACAAATAAAGAACCTTGAACCCTTTGTGTTCCGTTATTTGAGGTTATGGATGTTGTTTGACTGGAGGCATAACTCACAGACACACGAGACGCGCCATTACTCCATGAGTGTCCTTTATTATTTTTCCATCCCCCCCTACAACAACAACCCAGCAGAAACGTTCCTACCACTTAACATTTACCTGATACTACATCCCCCCTACTAAATAGGATGTGATGCTGGAATATAACCAAGAAAACAGATTAGACCCGCACGCTTTAAAGTATACTATTACTATGTCCTTGTGCTTTATCTGGTAACAGCTTGTTTACTGAACTCGCTTGGTTTCAAACCAGACTACTCAGAATGTCCAAAAATAAACTCTCAAAGTATACAACTCTGAACACCAAGCATAAGTGCACATTTCTGAACTATTCAGTGCAGCTACAAACAACATGTTTAAACAGTGCAACCATTTGCTTTATTTCTCATTGTCTCTATGAGGGATGGGGTAGACTACCCAGCCCTCAGCCTGAGTGTGGGGATTATTCTGCCCCAGTGCTCACTCAGTTCCAAGCCCTATGAGCAAACATAGTCTTTTAGGTATGCTGGAGGCCTCCTAGACCTGGGTTGGATTTGGCTCCCAGCTTCAGGAGTCTGCTGGCTGGCCTCCTGTGAGATAGTGTCTGGAACCGACACAATCTGTGCAGCTGGAACAGAGTTCTCAGGTGAAGCCTCTGGTGGATCGCCAGAAATCTCTGGTGCCCCAGGTGTCCATGTAAGATGGTAACGGTTTCTTCTCAGCGTGCCCTTTGCTGTCTCGATGATGTAGGACCTCGGTGAGCCTGCCATGGACACGACTGTCCCTCTAGTATCCATGTCTGAGACCCACACTTTGTCTCCAGGATTGAGCTGTAGCATATCATGTGCTCTGTGTCTGCGGTTGTAGTTTTGTCTTTGCTTTTGTCTGTACGATTGTTCTATAGCTTTGAGCTTGTCTGTGTCCGTACCTCTTGGATGTAGCTGTGATGGGATGACAGGAATAGTTGTCCTTATCCGTCTACCCATGAGAAGCTCCGTTGGGCTGTAGCCATTTGCCAATGGAGTGGCCCGGTATGCCATAAGGGCGAGATAGGGATCGCCAGACTTTTTAAGAAGACTTTTGATGGTCCTGACTGCCCTCTCGGCCTCCCCATTGCTCTGAGGGAAGTGGGGACTGGATGTCTCATGGCTAAAACCCCATTCTTGTGCAAATCTTTTGAAGGAATCAGACGAAAACTGAGGTCCATTATCAGAGCGAACCCGCTCTGGTATGCCATGACGTGCAAAGATTGATTTACAGTGCTCGATCACTGCCTCTGATGTTGTAGATGTCAGTTTGGCAACTTCGAAGAATCTGGAAAAGTAATCCACAATGACCAGGTACTGTTTATTCTCTATCTGGAACAGATCAGTTCCCACCATGGCCCACGGTCTTTGTGGGAACTCGGTAGGTAGCATGGTTTCTTTGTGGTTAGTCCGCTCACGGCAGCAAGTGTCACAGGTCCCAATCACTTTTATCAGCTCACTGCTCAGGCCTGGCCACCAAACAGATTGTTTAGCTCTCTCTCTGCATTTCGTTATTCCTAGGTGTCCCTCATGTAGTTTAGACAGAATGTCTGCTCTGAGCGATGTGGGAATCACTATTCTGCTCCCATAAAGAAGCAAACCATTGTGGACTGTGAGGTCACCTGAAAATGGCAGATAAGGCTGGAAAACCCTTTCGATGGAGTACTTATCTGGCCATCCTTCCACACAGAACTTCTTCAGCTGGCTTAGAATGCTGTCATTGTCCTGATGTGTCTGGATTTCTCTGAGTCGTGGCTCTGTGGCTGGCAGGCTTGCTATGACGGACTCCACATACAAGTTGATTTCTTCCTCCGGCAAACCCTCAGTTGTGTCACATACAGGAGCTCTGGACAGTACATCTGCTGTTGCAATGTCTCTACCAGGAACATGAGATATGGTATAAGAGAACCTCATCAATCGCATGCGTAGACGTTGTATACGAGGTGGAAGCTCGTCCAGGCCCTTGGAGCCAAGCAACGAGACCAGAGGTTTGTGGTCTGTTTCAATGTGGAATGTTTTCCCAATTAGGAACTCTGCAAACCTCTCACAGGCCCATGTTGAAGCGAGGGCCTCCTTCTCAATTTGAGCATATCGCTGCTCTGTCGCGCTGAGAGCTTTTGAAGCGTATGCTACTGGTTTCCACCCTAGATCGGCGTGCCGCTGGAGAAGCACTGCTCCCAAGCCATACGAAGATGAATCAGCTGATACGCACGTTTCAGCATTTGGATCATACAGAGCAAGCCCTGGGGGTGTTGTCAGTTCTTTTTTGATGCCGTCGAAAGCCTGCTGCTGCTGTGGCCCCCATGACCACAGGTTGGACTTCTTCAGTAGATCTCTTAGGGGGCGCGTTTTTTCCGCCAGGTGAGGAAGAAACTTTCCTAGGTGATTCACCATGCCCAGGAAGCGTCTCACCTCACTTATGTTGCTGGGCTCATCCATGGAACTCACGGCATGCGTCTTGTCAGGATCTGCGCTAACCCCCGATGCCTCAATGACCTGCCCCAGGAACTTTATCCTGTTCTTGGAGAACTCACACTTGTCGTTCAATGTTACTCCAGCCTCCTGCAGTCGAACCAGTGCTTTTCGAAGTCTCTCATCATGCTCTGCTTGTGACGTCCCCCAGATGAGCACATCATCCATCTGGCAGAGGACTCCTTCTAAACCCTCAAGAATGCATGCCATCCGTTTCTGGAAGTGTTCTGGGGCTGATGAGATTCCAAAGCACAGACGATTGTAACAATACCGACCAAAAGGTGTAATAAAGGTCGTGAGCAAAGAAGAGTCCCTGGATAAGGGAATCTGCCAAAATCCTGCATTGGCATCCAGCTTTGAAAACACTTTTGCTCCTGCAAGCTGTCCTAGTGTGTGTTCTACTGAAGGGAGTGGATGCTTCTCTCTCATGACATATTTGTTTAGTTCAGTGAGATCGCTGCATATTCTCACTTTGCCTGTGCGCTTAGGAACCACCACCATAGGCGCGCACCAATCAGTGGGCTCCTCCACCTTGGAAATGACACCCTGCTGCTCCATCCTGTTCAGCTCTTCTTTAACCTTTGGTAAGAGTGGAAGAGAGATTCGCCTAGGGGTCGAGAGGGAAAACGGCTGTGCCTCTGGTTTCAGAACAATATTGTACTCCCCCTCCATTTTGCCTAAGCCGTTGAAAAGCTTGGGGAATTCTTGTTTGACAGCGTCAATAGAGTCTAAGCTAATATGATTAACTCTAGCAACCAGCTGTAGTGCCACTGCAGCATGCCCGCTCAGCAGCGGTGTGCATAAACCCTTTACGACATAAATGTCTTCTTTGGTTTTGTGGTTGTTCTTTCTGAGAGTGGCTGTGAACATGCCTTTTACCTTCAGACGTGTTCCTCCTGGGCCCTGCAGAACCCTTTTGGGCTTATCCAATCTCCCCAACTGATGCTGTGTGTAGAAAGTCTCTGGGACTGCTGTGACATCCACTCCGGTGTCGATTTTAAAGAATGTGTTGCATTTGTCCACATGTATCTCTGTTACCCATGGACTCTCTTTGGTGTCCGCAGAGAGGGAACCCAAGAAAGCGACCTCATCATCTGTATCGCTGTTCTCTGAAACTGTTGCAGCATTGACTTCACACAGTTTTTTGTTTCTGCACATCCTGGCAAAATGTCCTTTTTTCTTACAGTAATTACATGCGGCTTCCCTCGCAGGGCATTGTTGAAGATTGTGACCTTTTATGTCTCCACATCTTCTGCATTGTGTCTTTTTTTCTTTCTGTGTTTTGGCGGTTTGTTTATGTAGCGGTGTCAGCTGCTTGGGACGTGCCCCTTCTTGCCGTTTAGCATGGACGCGGTTCAGTTGTGAGTTGGTAATATCCATTTTAAAGTTAGTGCTTAGCATCTCTTGTTGCTTCTTTACAAGCTCACTTTGTCGGGCTCTGTTAAGCGCTTTCTCTAGCGTTAGTTCTGGATCCATTTGTAGCTGTTCTGACAATCGTTTGTCTTTCAGACCCACGACAAATCTGTCTCGCACCATTTCGTCATGCAAAGTCCCGTATCCACAATGTTCTGCCAGACAATGCAGTGCAGTATGGAAGTTGTCAACTGACTCACCCGTCTCTTGTTGGCGCTGGTTAAACTTCGCTCGCTCAAATATGATGTTTCTTCGGGCTACGAAGTGAGCATCCAACCTCCTTTTAACGGTCTCATAATCGCTCGCCTCTTCGGGAGTCAGGTGCAGGGATACCAATATGTCCTCTGCCTCCTCGCCCATAGTGTAGATAAGGGCGTTCACTTGATTTTCGTCCGCTTGCGTCTCCAATCCAGACGCGATGCGAAATCTGTCAAAACGCTTTATCCATTTGGTCCAGTCGTCAGACCTAAAAGTGAACTTCTCCGGCGGGGTGACTTGAAACTGACTCATGACGCCACGTCTCTTGTCGCGCAGCTCCTCTATGGCCGACCTTTAACCTGGCACCGACGCCGAAACCTTTCACTTATGCCCAACTAACGTTTCCAATTGTCTTCTGACACCATGTTCCGTTATTTGAGGTTATGGATGTTGTTTGACTGGAGGCATAACTCACAGACACACGAGACGCGCCATTACTCCATGAGTGTCCTTTATTATTTTTCCATCCCCCCCTACAACAACAACCCAGCAGAAACGTTCCTACCACTTAACATTTACCTGATACTACACTTTGAACCCTTGTAACTTAACGCGATCTTTCCGTTTTCGAGTTTTGGACATGATTTTGGAGTATATCTTCGCAGTAGCGATTGACCGCAAAGTAAAGCTACCGGAAATGTACAACCCCACATCTGGTCTCAAACCAGGAAGTTAGCATTTTCTTGTGCACAGGGTCTATTGAAGAAGATCCATTATTCCATCATATTGTGGGCACAGGAAATTTATTTTAAATCATAGTGCCAATAGGTAATCTGAATTTTCAGATCTAGCTATTATCAAAGCACCAAATGTAGAAGCAGGCAATGATTTCATTCTAACACAGCAATTTTGCCAAAGCTTTGAGGCATCTTTCTAACTTTTGTCTTCTTTGCACTTCTATGCAAGAAGCACCCTGGGTAGCTGCAATGTGCTCTGTGAATTTGTCAGCCACGTGCATACAACCCCACTGCATTTTTCATATGTAATCAAAAATGATTACATATCATCGGTTTTGTGATAACCACTTCTTTTTTTTTTTCAATTCACAAGTGAGAGCTATTCAAGTGTTCTATTTTGGTTTACAAAGCATACTGTAAAAGTGGACATTTTCAGGGATCAAAATGCTTTTTCTATTAGCTTCTACCCACATCACAAAACCAGCAGCCTCATGCTAAAAAAGGGGGATCCACCAACAGCTCCAGCTCTGATTAACTACCACAACCAGAATAAGTTTTATGTCTGCAGCCCACTTGTCTGTTACTGAGAGCTAAATCGAAAGCCTGCTCTGTTATTAGAGCCAATGTGCTTTTGAGGAAAACAAAATCTGACTGTGAGCTTAAAAAGAGGTTGTCTCATTTGATCATTTATTACACATTTTAAGTGGTTTGGAAATAACCGAGGCCAGCATGGTCTACATCTCTAATTGGTGCTCTTTTTCTCCCATTAGTACATCCAGACTTGTGATCCCACTAAAACAGGCAAGAGAAGAAAAAAAATCGTTTCCCCAAACAAAGCGTTTGTCATCAGTTTGCAGTTGCTCTGTTTGCAAGCATGGTTCAGATTTGCTTCTATGTGCAGCTGTCACTGAGCCTGTTGGATGTCCTGGACCCCAAACACACAAACCAGAAGAGATTAGTGTGCCATGTCAACCCACTGCTTCTGCAGATGGCACGGATGCTTTTAGCCTACTCCCTGTAGACAGCCACTCATTGATCTTTCATACTAAACTCCCCACAGCAGGACTCTTGATACTGTTTTATTTATCATTCTGGCATTTACTATCAGGGCCAATAAAGTTTGACATGTGTGGATTTTAACAGTAGGGGGCACTGCGGTTTCTGTACAACATGCTGGGTGTGTGTGTGTGTGTGTGTGGGGGGGTAGATTTATAGCCTGGTAGCCAAACCTGTCACCTACAGTAATACCTCCCATGTCTGTCTTTCTTTCCGTCTGCCTCTAGACCCAATTCCCCAGGTCCAAATCTAACCTATAATTCACTAGTGTTGTCTCTCACCTTGACGTACACCTAGTAAACTTGTAAAACATTCCAGTGGGATTTGCTCCAATTTTAATAACTGAACATTTCAGGCCATGTGGGGGGGAAAGGAGATATCAGTTACTGGTTTTTTAAGGGCCCTGGCACAGGCTCCAGGAACCCTTAAGCTCCAGCCAAGAGACCTCATCCAAAACCAACACAAGGGACAAGAAGGCAATTCTGAAAATGCAGTTTTCAGTTTCTGCACATATTTTCCACGGGTGACACAGTGAAGCTGACCATGATGAAATTTGGTCCTGGCTCCACTCCAGGACATTACCTGCGTGAGTGTCAGGTGATAGCCTCCCTAATTACGCTGGAAGGGAAACAAGAGAATCCTTTTCGTTGAGATTTCACAGAGCCCCCAGCACTAGTAAATGCGTTGCTCCTGTGGTAAAATGTGATCTTTCGGCTAATGAAGGACACGCTTCATTTCCTTAATGGAATCACCTTCTAGTTCTGGCCTCTAGGGGGAGCTTAGCCACTTTTTCTTGTTTTTACTGCATCGGGCACTGGCAAGAGTTTAGGCGAACCTTTGTGAGCAAGTACTGATTTATGGCCCAGGCTTGAGGTGTGCATCTCTCTAGGGGTAATCAGCCTGCCCGGACAGAAGTTTGTGTGAACAGTGGCTCTAAGACATCACTGACACTCTGTCCAACCACTGGACCAAGAACCACTGATTGGAGTCTGCGGTCTGTGGTGTGTGAGTCTCATAGACACACCACAGCAGACTAAAGCTCTTAATCACTGGGTCTTGGTCCAGTCCATGCCCCCATGTTCCAGAGTTGAGTGACGCGCTGCCTGCAGAGCACTCATTAGAATCTATGTTTCACAAGCAGAGCAGGGATAGTAAATCGTTCAGGCCTCAATGTTGTTATAGCTGGCCCTAACAAGCCACTCTCTGTCTACTTTATTTGAGTTAAAAAGTGGATTTCATGTAGGCTTTGGCAACTTTGAGAAATTATGACAAACAATGGAAACTATTGCTGTAAGGGACAAGACCACAACATGATGAAAACTTGTTCAAAATATCAAAGATGCCCTTTATGTTTTCGAGCCCTGTCCTACTTAGAGACTGACAGAAACATCATTTGACAACAAAAACATCCCATTTATGTTTTCAATAACATCAGAAAGAGGAAGTGCACTGTGGGAATACTTTGTACTTTTGGGAGGGTGACATGTGATCACTCATCACATGGTCAAGGGCCCTACTCCAGTACTGGGTTAACTGAATTCTCCCTATGGCCCTGCTCTTAAATCAGATCTGCTTTAAGAAAATGCTACATCTAAGGGACTTTATCCCATGTCTAACTACCTGGTCTTTTGTTTGCTCATGTTTTCCTTTTCCTCTGTGGTATGGCTGGCTCTGACCGTGTAATAGAGTGCATATTGGCCAAGTGAGGCAGCCTGCTGTGACCAGATCAGATGTGTGCTCCTGATTATGAAACTCCCTTTTAGGCACTGACAGACATGGTAATAAATGTGTCCATAAATTGAATTTGGGGCTTTCGAAAAGGGGCAGGAATATCTAAGGAGCATTTCAGCTGATTGTCTCCAGCCGACATGGCAGCGCTTCAGTGGGATTCTGGGGGGAAAACTGATCCTGCTGTGGTGCAGTTGGAGGGCTGGGTGTGTGTGTGGGGGGGGTGGGGGTGGCGCAAGGGGGTGCGGGATGGATGTCCAGCCAAGCAAAATAAAGACTGCTTTATTGCTATTCAGAAAATCATTTGATTGAGTTTGCACAGAGAGGAAGACGCAGAAGGGTCTGCAGGAGTGTATATGTATTTTTAAGGTTGTGTGTGTTTCAGTGTTATTGTATTCATGTGTGTGTGTTTGTAGTTCCTTTCCTTCTGAACAAGTTTCCAAGTTATTCCACAAGCTTTAAAGGGATGTATGGCAAACCTA
Organism: Maylandia zebra; assembly: GCF_041146795.1. NCBI lineage: Eukaryota > Metazoa > Chordata > Actinopteri > Cichliformes > Cichlidae > Maylandia > Maylandia zebra. The sequence continues at coordinate 10,061,429 of NC_135167.1, forward strand.
ATGTTTCTTAAATGCTACTGTTTACAAAAAAAAACTAGTGACACTGAGTGAAGTGGTGTTGACAGGAGAAGTAGGTTAGGGTTCGAACAGAGTCTTTTAAATTTCATTCCTTTCCATCAGTATCCACATTAGTATCTAGCATTCTGCCAAGAACAGTGCAAGCTTGTGGGTCAAAAATGAATGGATCCAGTGAGGGAGAAAGTTACCTAACAACATAATACAATGTATACATAGGTTTTATACAGCATTTATGTTTCTCATTAAAAAAGCATGGCAATTAAAATCGATGCAAGGAAGCTGAAAGAGAATCAGTAGGCTTTTGATGCAAGTGCAAACTGTTCTGTTAGATATTGAGGAGGCTCCTTTCGATGTGGAGGAACAGTGGCTCTACTCTGAGCCCCTCCCAGATGACTAAACTTCTCACCCTATCTCTAAGGAAGAGGCCAGGGACCCTTTGGAGGAAGCTAATTTCTGCCCCAAGAGCACCAGCAAATCTGAAACAGAATGGCTAAAAAAAAAGAAGAAGAAAATAATCAAGGTTTTCCAATGGTCAAGTCAAAGTCCAGACCTCAAGCCAGTTGAAATCCTGTGGCAGGACCCTAAAAGAGTTGTATATAAACCTACAAACCTCAAAGATCTTAAGTAACATTGTAAAGAAGAGTAGACCAAAATTCCCCCACAAAGATATGGAGCCTAAAGTCATAGTAAAAAAAAGATTACTTTAAGTTCTTGAAGTTTTTGCATCTGGTTCTGTAAGCTACTGAATCATAGCGTGTACTTATTTTTTTCACTTACTGCTTTTGCATTTTGGCTTGTTTTTTGTTAAATAAATAATGACTAAATAATGTATTTACCTAATTTTGAGACCCGGTGAGAATAAGGCACTGTGTCAGTGGCTGCTGAAATGCATATATTTAGCCTGGACAGTCATGAGGGAGGGACGCAACTTCTCAGAGTAGTGTGACACACGTAACTCAGCCACCAAGAGTCACACATCCCTATGTGTTTGCCAGGCCTATCCTTTTGGGCTTGATTTTCAGGGAGATGTGAAGTTACGGGTCTGAAAGGTTCTCTTGGGGCAGAGGGCACCTAAGTCCTAGCCAGAGAACACATAGAAGAAGTCAGAGCCCCATGTTAGTTTGCCAGTCCACTGGCAGTCTAACATGTTGTTGTGAAACTGTTATCCTTCATTATTTATTCACTATAGACATCTGTATTGGTAAAGGAAAGGAGATTCAGGGTGTGATTTTTATCTCAGCCCTCTCACCTTCCCTTTGCTTCTCACTCTACTTCTTTCCCCCCTGACTGTCTAATTTTCCTTTATCTATCTGTCAGTCACTTAGTCTGTCCCATTTCGTCTTGTTCCATCTCTTTCATTCTTCCTCCATCTGTCTATCCTGCCTTTCTTTGAAATGTTATGATTCACTGGCTGTGATCTCTGTGAGCTGTCTCCTTGAAGTCTGCGTGTCTCCTGAGTGCAACCACAGAATGGTACATCACTTATATTCCATGTAATTTCCTGGGTTTTATAAGGTACATTTACTTACCCTACAATGGTGAGGACTGTTCTTTTCTACAGAGTTCAGAGTGTCTGTCTCTTACACCAAGGCCTTGTTCATGGAAACCATTATCTGGTATGGAAATGTGCCAAGATTAGGCTACAAAGTTTGTCTCTTGGCAACGTTTTTAAACTTGGATTAATACAAAGAAAAAAAAATCACAGAGTTTGAATTATAACATGTCACGATAAAGCAAACGTATCATACTTACTTTTTCCAGAAGATAAACTCCAGCATGGTAGTAGCACAAAGGTACAGAGAAATAAACGGATATTTTCTTGTAATGAAAAACACATATTTTAAAGATGCTTTAATAAAAGTATCACATCCAAGCTAATAACTTTACTAAAGAAATCAAGGAATGTGCACTGATAAGCTGCAGGAAATCCTGTTAGGCAACAAAAGTTGTTTATTTTTTTCCATAATTCTCCATTGAAACCTAAACCCATTAAAATACCTCCACCTATGTTACCTTTGCTCTTTGCAACATTGCAGATGGGCTCAATTACACTGTTATTCTTACTTATGCTTCTCTCTCATTCTCTCGCAAGCCCCCTCAATAAAAAGAGGCCAATAAATCACTTAGCTGTCTCTGTGGGTTTGGGGTATTGGTGTTGGAGTGAGCTGTCCTACCAGTCCAGCTGAACAGACATGACTCTCAAAGCACCAAAAACCCCTTCCCCACTCCCCTTGCTCAAAAAAACCAACATGGTGAAAATTACATTTTGGTCGAAGTGTCTAATAAATCTTGGCCGAACGGGGCTGCAGAAGTGGAAAAAGGCCTTCCATGGCGGCTACCCTCTCAGTGATGTGGATCCTGTGCTGAGGGAAAGGGGAAGCCACATAAGAGGAGGTTTGTGTTAGCACAGGGTAGATGAGGTGCAAAGGGAGTCAGTGGGAGGATACAAGGCCTAGAGGTTCTTGTGGATTATAGGGAGTGATAACTCTAATGTTGAATGTGTGCGTGTAAGGTGAGCAGCTCTTGAGATTTGTGTTCAGATAACAGAGGCCTATTATGATCTGTAATTTCAAAGGCAATGTGGATGTGTTACTTTCAGAGAAGACGAGAGTCCCAAATTGTTTCTCATGAAGAAAGTATGATGATTTAATCTTGTAACTTAAGAAAACAATTAAGAAGTTTTCCTTTTAAATCAACAGTCTTATGAACTTGCTCGTATTCTTAAGAACCACATATTGTTTTGAGGGTAACCTTTAAGAGTGACCCCATTAACAACATCTTTAGGCAGCTGCTCTGGTGTACATCGTTCATATAGTTGCTGGGTATTGCCATTACCTTGCGGCTTATTTCAAATTACTGCAGCAAGCACACATGGTTGATCTCTGCTGGTTTTCCATTTCTGGGGCCTGTTTGATGGGAACAACTTCTGTAATGCCATCAGCAGCCTGTCAAGGCTAATTAAAACACACATCTACAAATCTGCCAGCAATTACTACACTCAGAAACATTTGGTGCCAGTCACAAATTTTAGGTAGAAAAGACTGTGTTTACCATGATAGCTTTTCATTTCACAGAGCATTCCCACAAAAACAAACACTGGTTAGAGCTTTGTTTGATACAGCAGTGTTCATATTTATTTTGCCATTTAAATGTTATAAAAATGTAGGCATTGGGAGACATGATAATGGAATCCAGGTTCTGGCTTTATTTAATTTGTAGCTCTGCTGAGAGTCATCTTATTTTAGATTATAGCCCTGTGTAAACTGTGCTGCTTGTGTTTCTCTGAGTTATATTGTGTAAGAGTGTTGTGTCCCTGTCATCTGGATGTGCTTTGCTGTCCTCAACAGAGCATACTCCTTATCTGAATCACTCCCAACCCACAATCTCATGATCATGCGGTTCATCTACTTTGCCCAATGACAAAAACAGCAAACTGGGTCATTAGTATGCAAATGTAGATATGTAATTTGAAGTTCCCTGTCTTTTGCATACTGTTGATAGCACAGGTGGAAGTGCATTCATGCAAAACTATTTCATATTTCAGATTCATCAGTTGTCATTTAAACTGTGATCACAATAGGCTCTCGTAGGCAGGATTCACTGTATTATTATGGTGAAAGTGTGCTGAGTATTGCTGTACATCGCGGCCAACAAGCACAGACCCACAAGCAAATAAATGTAAATATATGGACACTACCAATAGTTATAACTGACAATTTTGATTTCCTTGATTAGCTTTGCACATTGCAACAAAAGGTTATCACCAAAATGTTTCACTGGTGAATTTTAAGTGTTACTCCTCATGCTTTTTGGTGAAAAATGCATTTTACTGCTGAAAATTCTAGATGCCCAGGCTGGCTTATACTAATTTATACAATTTTTCCATGCTTGTGCCTTAACTTACTTTTGTGATACAAGAGGGACATTTGAGTTTCTTTTTCTAGACATTCCAAATTCCAGGCACTTTTAGATAAAACACTTCCAGCTTATAAATGATGTCCCAACATATTTGCATTTTCCATTCCTTTAAAATATTCACTTATTTCTCTACATCACAGTAGTAGGTATTCACTGCCATTGATGGCTAAAGTAGGTACTTTTGTTATTGGTCACATACTGCGTTACATTTTAGCAGTCTTTTTTGTGCATTTTCCAGCATGATTAGTTCTAAGTAAGTCCCCAGTCCCAGGTGATGGCTGGTTACCAGCCATTAGCTCATCAGGTAGCTCACATGGTCACTTGGTTCCACAAGAGATCTTTAGCATGCAGCTAGCATTCTTGCCATTCTAGATGGTTACAAACCAGCCGTGCTCAGTTCCATACCGTAATGTCAGTTATTCTTACTCTCTGAGGTGGAAAGTGTAGTTACCTCACAGTAGTTACCTCCTATAAAACTTAGTTAGTAAGGAGTTATAGGAATTTGTTGATAATTACTGCATTTATTTACTGATTTATCTAAATCCATGTATCTAGTTGAAGAAATTTTGATTTGTGTAGTGTGGGGATGAACAAAAGTATTTTACCAGCATAATATAATCTGCAGTATGATCATTGCTTTAACAATGTAACAGATAGCTTTAAGATGGCCTTAAGATGTTCATGCATACTGTTATCATATTAACCTTGTATTTCAGATGCAGTTACAATTATTTTATACACATTGCATATCTGTGCTTATTTTGATTTGGTGTTCGGTTCATTAAGGGTCTTAAGCTTCACTGGCGTGACTGTCCAGGTGATACATGCTGAGGGAAACTAGAACATAGAAGAAAGTGCAATACATGCTTACAAAACACTTATATCAGGTTATTTCTATTATCTTTTATATGTTTATGTTCTTGGATTGAGTTTTAAGTAGTACTAGTTGGTTGAAAGCATTTATTCAGTTTATATTCTATCTTTAGTTTGAGTACATTGTGACACATTTGGCAGGGGCCTCTGTTTGTCTGTGAGCGTTAGTAGGTGAGAGGTTAGTCATGTCTGGTTGTAACTGCGAAATTGTCTCTGTAAAAGAGGAACCGTTCCTTGTTGTCTCTGAGAATAAGGAACGAGGTCTTGCAGGATGAGTGGCTGAACGAGAAGTCAAAAGGTTGACCGGAGGAATCGGCCATGAAAATAGAAGATGATGTCCTTTCGAACTGTGTTAAAAGTCATTGTGGTTTTGATCTGATCTATGTATAAAATGTATCTGTGACGTATGAGGGGGCGTCATTAATCAAACCCTGATGCTATAAAATAATTGTTTGTGCTTTGATTAAGTTGAAGATCAATTATTAATATTAAAATCATCATTTGACTTCACTCGGCCGGATCAGTGTGGTTATTCTTCGATCACCTCTTGTACCCTTCCTCAATATTGAACCCTTAACAGTAGGTACTGGCTGGTCTTTCAAAATGAGCAGTTGTAGATTAGTCATAAATAAATTATTTGACAATGGTATATATATTAAATGGCTGCCTTATTTCAAGATGTATTTTTTCCTTTTTTGATTTGGTGAAATATAATATTATCTGTCAGCTATCTTCACCGATTAAAATATTTTAAAGTATGGGGGCCTAACTCATTTTGAATTTGAAATATAGCCCAATGAACCCCATAAATTACAAGAATAAATTTAAGGCATATGTGATATTTTAACAGTCTCAATACCTCTACATTACAAAATTTCATCCCAGATCAATGTGGGTGCATAATTGTGTTGTTAGTGTAATAAAACAGAATTGTATTAGTTTAAGACATAATTCATATGTATATTGATCAAATGGTAATTATTTTAAATTCATAAATATAACTCACTTGATAATTCCTCATTCTGAAACTGGACAGAAAGGCCAGTTGCTATTTTTAGGGAACAGTGGAAGCCTGAAGATTATCTCTGGCTGCCACAGGGCAGAGAGGGAGGAACTGGATTATTCTGGCTGTTGAGGAACACCTGTCTGTCACTGGTGGATCTCCTCCTACTAAACCTCAGATGGGTTTTGGGCATAGAAGGCCTTTGTCATTCTCTCCATTAAGTCTAATGCTTTTTTTTTTTTCTATCTTAACCATTTCCCCCCCTATTCCCTTACCCTGCATGTCTGGCATTCTTTAGGGGTGGCTGGGTGGTGCTGGAGTGGGAGGGTTCAGAAGGGGAAAAGGTACTCAAACAGTTTAGTTGGATGGCCAGCTGTGTACCAGCTGTGTGCCAGTGGAACACTGAGCAGCGTGGAGAAAGGCCTATTATCTCCCACACGCACACACTCTCTCTCGCCTTTCACATCCTCAAACCGAGGCCCACCGAAATCAGGCAGACAGATTCTGCTAAAACCATCACTCATCCTTATATATGCATGTGGTCTCCTCCTGCACACACCCACTCAAACCCATTTATTCCAAGTAATGTGCACAGAGTTATTTTTCCTTGTCTTTCACTGTTTTTAAACACACACACACACACACACACACACACACACACACACACACACACACACACACACACACACACACACACACACACACACACACACACACACAAAGAAGACCCAAGAGCTTCTGTGCCATGTGTCACTGCTTCAGGACTAAACAAGTCATTAGACCATGGGTCGAATCATCCGTACACATGGTCTTATCTGTCGGCTCTCAGTCTATTGCACAGCGGCTGGACGCCTCTCACTGCTGGTAGGATATGAGCAATTAGCAAGAAAGACCTTTTAGTTCTGCCAGCTGATTTGTGGCCAGCTTTTGCATATGCCTGTAATTCACTCTGACATTTCATCTCCTCACTTGTCACAGTCTTTATTGTGTATAACCACAATATAAACAATAATGATGAAGTAATAATCAAATCGGAGGCAATATAATCATTTTGTTTTCCCCTGCGCCAATGTCCACTGGTTGAACCTGTGGGAGACAGCTGATAAGTGAACGTTCTTGAGGGGAGTGGAGGTCTCAGGAGAGCAAGTAGAGGCAGTCGGGGGAGTCTTCCCAAGTCAGCCCAGGGGAAATGGATGACAGTTACACTACCCTCTGGCCAATTAACTGTCATTCTAGCTGTTGGTTTAACTTGCTGACCTTACCTCTTCTCTTCTGTTTGTCTTATCATTTCCGGAAAAAAGGGCCTCATCTGTGTATGTAAAGTGGACTGGTGACCTTCAGGGAAGGGGAACAAAGGTCACAGTTCATCCACTGTATATTTCTTTCAAGTGAATGCAAATATGCTGAGAAGTCTTCTGGGAAATTGGGGGTGTAGGAAGAAAAAAGTCCTTTGGGACTGAAAGAGCGCTATCTGTTATTACTTCCAATTACTTCCCAATCTCCTGCTCTATCTACCTGTAAAATGACATTAGATATGCCTGTTCTCATGGTCTTTTTACAGATGAAGTCTGTGCTTCTCAGTGATGAGACTCATGGGAACTCAAGGTCCATATTAGTTGCCCTTAAAGTCATCAGCTGGCTGAACATATTCACAGATCTCAGGAACCAGAGTTAATTTCCTCAAGAATTGCATGGGTTTTGTCTTTCAGAGGAAGTGTTGACATTAGTAGGAGAAAACTGAATGCGGCTACCACGTTTGTCTCTGAGTGAGCGTGGGTTTGAGTCTGATGTATGAATAGGGGTACAGTTCCAGTGAGCGCTGCTGTCTTAGCATGACAACAGAAGGAGGCGGGTCATGCTGGGCCTTCTAGAAGGGAAGACAGTGACAAGGTGCCCACCCCTCTCTATTTGTGAGAGCGCCCCTTCATTGTGTCCAGTTCCAGCCAAGGGACAAAACTTAAGAATCTACACAGCTGGGGGTGGCATGGAGCATTCATACTTCACTGAATACTTGACTTGTTCAGACACTTTTCTACCCTGTATCTCACAAGAACCTGCTTCCTACTTCCCATTCTAACTCTAAAAAGAGGGTAAAATTAGGTAGACATTTTTAGTTTTTATTTCCTAAATTAGGTCTTTAAAGGATTGCTGGAGGAACTCATGTAATTCTTAATACAGCAAGAAATATTCCTCATCACATGTTCATTGGTTGGCTGTAATTATGTGATGTATTTTGTGACTCTAAATGCACAGTTCAGTATCTATATGATGTTTAGCACTGCCTCTAAACACTGTGTGTAAAGTCATTTTGTCTTGTGAAGGCGTGACTCCATAATCTAAATTATTTCAGTAACAGGAGGAAATCTTAGTTATTATTCTACTTGGCAATTTAGGCGACTCTGGTTGTGACAAACCATCATCTTTAATTTGTCTCTATGATATCTTAAGGCAACTTGTTTTAAATACATGAGGGAGATTTCTCAGAACTACATGAGAGAGCTGACTGAGAACAGAATTTGGCTCAAGAATCCTCCTTCGATATGCATTTCGTTACTGTGTCAAAAACAAGGCACCAATCTGTCCACATGGCACAACTGAATCACTCTTTCGTTTGCTAATAAATGCTAACGAAACAGCTGCAAACAGGAAGGCACACAAACACACATGTGCATGCGTGCATGCATGCATGCACATGCACACACACATGTCGTAGCATAGTTCTTCCCACTGCTAATTTGCATGGTAGTGCCATTATCTGGCTGTGAGGTGTCACGCTGGACTGGCTGACAATGCACATAACAACAAGTTTATCTAAGCACAAAGAAAGTTGAGAAGAATAGAGTACTTTCTCTGTCTCTTCTTTTCCTCTGCCTTTAGCACATATATTTCAAACTCCCTATGGAGTACGAGGAAGCATGTCACACAGCCTTAAACTGCATGATAGACTGGCAAATCCATTATTTATACCCCTACTAAAACCCACTGTAAACACTCTCTATAAACATATATTTACTGTTTTAGCACTGTGCTTTTCTTAGTCTGTCTCTCGTGTCTCTCATTCTCTGCCTTGTTCACTGACTTTCTGTTTTCATTTTTTCTTAATATAAAATGTGTTTATTTTTACTAAATTTGTTCTAAATTACTGTAACCAAATGTACGACTGCGGTCTTGGCCAGGTCTTCCTTGGAAACAAGATCTGCGCTCTCAGTGGGACTTACTTGGTTAAGTCAAAATAAAATACAAAGGTTGAGCTGCTTGTCAGAATTCATTAATAGTAACGGATATTGGATTCTATGCAGACACATTACTGCAGACTTTCAAGCGTGGTAGATTGTGGAGCGTATCGGTTGAGCTGAAGAGAATCAATACCGGGGTTTACAACTTAGACACTGGTAGGCATCATCATTACACAGTGAAGCCCTCTCACCTGCTATTATCGACCTCCCTCTCAGGTTTACATGGCTTGTCTGGTGATGTCATATATGACTGTATAGGTGTGTCTGGTTTGTAGCAGCAAAGCAAACAGAATCTGTCTGGGTCATGCAGTAATGTGCTGGGATGTGAATAGGCCTATCTGTGATATCCGTGCTTGGATAAATCACTTGTGGTGGGATATTGCAAAATACGGCATGGTGATAAGTTGGAGCAGTCGTGTCCAGTGCTGGTAAAGTCTCTCTTGTTCCTGTGTTGTGCTGATAAGTGGGCTCAGCTCTCGGTAGTTAAATAATTTCCTGTACACCCTTTACCCCCTTCCCTAACACCTAACAGTAGTTCTCCAGAGCAATGATTAACCAGCAAGCTGTTTGATACACATACCTACCACATGCAAGCTTAGACTTACCCAAACACACATTTATGTAGTAGTTTCTTTATATTGAATATTTTGTGTGTTTTTTATTCATTATGTCTATTAAAAGTACAGGAAAGGCAAGGCACAAGATGGTCAGGTATCGTGGTACCTTGGTTTCAGAGTGATCATGCAAGTCACCCTGGTGAGAAAAAAAGGAGAGAACAATTTCTTCTTTTTATTATTATTATACAGAGAAAATTACAAATTTCTATCATAATACACACACAAACTGCTATAGTGTGTCATATCGCATAAACTAGGTGCAGAATAAAGCAGTCATCACTTAATTTCTGATACACAGTCTGTTAAAGATCTTCCATGAATAATCAGTCAATTTCATTTAGCCGTAAACTGTTAGCAGGAATCCAAATCAATCCAGCTTCTCATATTACCCAGGAGAGATGTATTAAAGAGGCTCATATTGGCAGACACAAAAGTGAAAACAGTATATAAAAAGAAGCTCATATCTGCAGTGTGGGGCTCTGATACGGAGGTGATGGATATATTCAGTTTGAGGTTGTGAAAATGAACTCAAACTAAAGGGGATGTGGATCAAAGAGAGGGACAGCACCAGTGATCATCGTTAGACTTCCTGCACACCCCCGCCCCCTCCTCGCCTTCCTTTACATTACCATTATTAAAAAGGAGAGGACTCTCTTAATAAAGTCTATTAATCACACCAGGGGAGTCGGTTCATCGGTTCACCCTCTCGCGAGGGTCTCTAATCAATCAAGCTTGCTGGTAATGTATTCATGGGAGATGTAAGAAAGGACTTGTTTGACAGTGTTCCAAGGAGGAAGAATTTATTAAGTTCCCTTCAGCAGTCAACCAATCCTAAGGACTCATGAATACACCCCTACCTTACCCCACCCTTGTCTTCTTCGCCTGGTACTGTGAATAAAAGAGCCTTCATAATGTATGAAGTCTGTACAAATATTGGAAACGTCCAAAATATGTCCTCTCATTAACAGTGATGAGTGAAAGCTGGAGTATTGGCATTTGTCAGATACCCTCAGAGTGTAAAGGCACTGTTGTACAAGGCCTCTGCTGTGTCGGGTGATGTAGAGACATCACTCTTATGCGATCCTCTCAAAAGCTGGAGAAAATGTGTCTTATTAGTTCACATGAGGTGGTGAAATTCTGTGCTACACCGCTGACTAATGTACAAAGCTAGGAAAGGACAGGGCTGATGGTTTGCTGGGCCTCTGTTAGTGACGTGTGAGTGGAGAAGGTGTGGAGTGGGGACATCAGGCTGGTAAAATTGTGCAGCTGTTGGAAGCAGCTTTGAGGCCCAGCCTTTTTTTTTTTCAAGCCCACCCCTTTGCTTATCTCCTTGGCCAAGGCTTTACTGGCAGATTAACAGAGTGAAGAAATGTTGGAGTACACATTTTCCCCAGAAACTTAAAATAAATTCCTTTAATAATTCAGTAAAAACACTGCTCCTGCAATTTCTTTTTACACAGTTATATAAAGAGTATTCACAAATGTTGGCACATACTACGTTTTTTGTGACACTGAAAAAAAAAGGTTAGGAATATGTACTTACTCGGGCTGAAACATGATTTATAGAAGAGGGGGCATAAAAAAGCCCTTGCTGCTTTTGCTTTGTCCTGAGGAAGAAGTGCAGGAAGGCTATGCTTGGCTTCAAAGCTGCATTTCCATAATTGCCCTGTAACTCGGGCCTGTATGAGGATCTGAAAGGGGCTGAGAAAAGCACAATCTTTCAGCTGGGTGAACGGCAAAAGCCCCGTCGCCTCTCCCTCTGGCCAGTCGCCCTGTTACCCCCTTCCCCACTTGTTGCCTTTCGGATTCAGTGAAAGAATTCCTCTCTCTAACCTCGATCAACAAAAGGCATGAAATCAGTGCCCTCCCTCTCTCCCGCTTCGGGCCTAGAGAATGTCACTCCGTCTGGGCCTTTTGTCCTTTGCACAACCAAGGGAAACACAACAACCCCTCTCTCCCTGCTCCCTGGCTATTCTTTAACATGTTGCTGTGCACTTTCACTTAGATTCTCAATAATGAATGTGCCATAAAACATGCAGGAGACACAGAAGTAGCATATCATTGAAAGGGCTAAAACTGAGCTCTCACGTTCTCTCCTCTCAGCTCTAGAGTGCAATTTCTTTTACAAGTTGCTATGGTGTGTTGTGGACTGTAGGCTTGTATGTGAAGGCATGTGGTGTGTGGAACATGTGTTCCTGAGAGCAGATCACCGCTCCTCCTGCAGTCAGCTCAGCGTTTGCAAAAGGGCAGCCCCTCTCATAGACTGGGCAAGCACTGGGTGTGGGCGCGGTCGACAGTGGCTCATAAAAGGATTAGGCCGCCACACAAAGATAGTGGGCTGCTTCTAACCCTGACTAGGTCTACAAAGGAGGTGACATTTGTATGTCTCTGTGGCAGGAGGGGGTGTGGCAGAATGGTCCAGGCTGGGGCGTGAAGGAGGAGGAGGTGGCACTGGTGGTGGAGTTACAATGACAGAAGGGTTGGATGAGGTGAAAACACAAGAGTGACCCTCTTTATTCGCAGCGGCCTCTTCTTTCACATGGCACCTCTGGTCCCCTCCAATGGGTTGCTCTAGTGTTTATTTACTCCATGGTTTCTCCCTATTCACACGTGGCCCTCTGATGGCTCCATTGGCCAGACCCTTTCAGCATGCACCTTTCCCCAGATCAATGAATGCTTCGAAAGACAGATTAGATTTCCTTTTAATGATTCCATCTTTCTCAGATTTTTTTCCCCACTCTAAATGGCTGTCCGAGAGTGCATTACTTGTTTCCTCATGTATGTAGTCCTGTCTTAGCATATCGAGGGCAAAAGCGAGCAGCACTCAGCAGCAAACAATGTAAGCAATTAGATGGGAAATGAAATACAATTTATTTTCACTGTGTCAAAAGCATATGTGTTTCCCCGTCTTTATAATATTTATCAGTTAGTGTATGATTACAAGACAGAGAGCATAATTAAGACAATATTGCCTTATAATATGGGAAATCTCAAATCAGGTTAAGTATTTTTTTTATCTATATGCAGCCTAATTACACAAATTTGCCTAAAGAGATCATTTATAATACAAGTTTCTTTAGACCCCTGATTTTGAAAAAAAAAAAAAATGATGTCATATTTGCTTCTAATTTTTCTTTTTCAATTATAACTTCTTGGCTTTTCTTACAGCCTTTTGTTGAGTAGATTAGCCTGCGTTTTGTTGGGGAGTTCAGTACTGCAGAGCTACAGTGTGCCTCACACCCTCTGAGCATTTAACACAGCATGGACCTTAGAAATAAGAAGAGGAGTCAGTGTTGATTATTGCTCATTAGCCAAGAGAACATCCACTTAATGTGCAAGGAAACGAGTGACACACCATGCCCCACTGGAAATGGTCCCTGTGTAGCTCTGCACAAAATGTTAGCTAATGCATTCCATTTGCTCTTTGTTACCAGGAGCAGGTTGGACACCTTTGGTGACATAAGCAGGCATGATTACTTTGTTTCTGCATAGGCATTTTAATCCCTAATTTCATGCACTGATCAGAGGAGAGGCCCTGAGCTCTAGACATGATCACTGGCCCTTCAGTAGCATTTCAGCTGAATTCTCATGATCAAGAGGAGTCTAGTCACGGGCCCTTAGGAGGAAACATCCTGTGAACTGTGAGGAAATAAGCATCGTTTTTTTATGATAAGGTTCAATGCGTTTACATGGAGCTAGCTGTCTTTGCAGGAAGCCATTTATTTGTGTACTCTTTTTTAAATATATAAACTGATGCAGATCTTCAACAATCGTTTAATTAAATGTATTTTATTCATGGACATTCATTGTCAGGCTTTTTAAAGGTTTAGTTTGTTTTTCATTGTAATATCTTGGAGCATTTTAAAAAAACCAAAGTTATCCTAGTATTATATAATCATGAACTTTCAGTCTGAGTGCGATGACGATTTCTTTAATTAAAAAACGAGAAATAAGTTGTTTTTTTTTAAGAGATTGCATCAATGAGCTGGCTGATGCCTCTTATGAATATGCATCGCGTGGTTAGATGTGGCTCTCAAGAAAGATAATTGATTACACAGGAAGGCAACATGGTGAGAAGAGTTCCAGAGCTGCTAAAGGCTCCGGAGCCTTTCTCTTGGCTAAGTTGTGGTTTGTTTAAAGCACATCCCAAACCTAGAGAGGATACGGCTCGAGCGAATCAGCGCTTTTCGTCTGCTTTTCCTGCCCTGAATGGAATTGAAAGGGTGCACTAAAAGGTTAGACTCTGACTGGCCAGCTGAATCTGCTATGTGTTAAAAAATCTATAAAAATATAAACGCAATAATAAATGAAATCCCTTTTAAATGTCAGCATTTGTATTATTTTATTATTAACTGGGATAGTGTGACAGTCTACGCCGATCTCATAAAATAAACTTTAAAAAATTAGTTTGAAATAAATAATGCAAAATCTTCCTTCCTTAGACTTTCAGAACTTAACAACAATTTGGAGGAAATCGAATAGGTTAATAAAATATATTTTCATTCGCGTGTGTGTTTTCTTTCTTCATATTTAACTAAAAAAAATCTGTTTACATTTAAAATCAACATCGTAACAAACTAAAACAAACAACGGAAAAACAAGCAAAAAAATAAATAACTACAAACAAACAGACAACAAAAAAAACAAATGGAATTTGTTATAAACCGCATCTCACATATCGCGAAATACTTAAATTGAGGCTATGGCAGTCGTAAAAGGTTAAAAAAACAAACAAACAATCAAAATCAAATAAAAAAAAGGAAGAATTTGATCTATATACCATCCGTAACTGTTTTCTTTATTGCACTTTAAATATATGGCTCGTGCACGAAAAGGTGCTGTTTGCCACCTCAAATGGAAATGCCCCTTTTTGTTTCATTAAATAATTTGGAACGTTTAGGGCAAAAATAGAATTTTTACATAAAAGGTCACACACGCACGTTAAAATATTAAAAACAAATGCAGCGCACTCTGAGGAACTGCTGCAAATGGACGTTCTAAAAATAATACAAAGACTTCAAAACGGGTCTGAAAGGTATTTTCTTGTGACAGGATTATAACTGAAAAATGTTGCTATCGAATTTTAAATCGAACTGATGGATTAATTAGAAATTGATATAAAAAAAAAAAAGGTTAGCAGTTTAGCTGAATGAGTGTCAGTGCATCAGAACACTGGCGACTGCAAGTGACTGTAGAGGGAGCTCCAACACTAAGTTTACATAAACTTCCTCTGATAAGGGCTCACACATGCAAATGATCTCATCACGGGCAAACAAAATAAATGATGTTATTATTAGTCATACGGCCACGATATATTACAATTATACCATAGAGCAGCATAAGCTGTGGAAAATGTATGATATATGTGAAGAGCAAAATCATTACAAATTGAGCATGATGAGATCTGGGAGTTGCACTGCCAAGCCAAAATCCACCTTCAGGATCAATTGAGCCATTATGACCAAGTACCAGCGATGCTTTAACAGTCGTTCATTACTTAAAGTCTCTCGATAGACGATAATTTCTGGTGAAAATGAATGAAAGAATTATTCGAAATATTAATGCGCCCGCTACAGCTCTATAGGGATAATCTCACAACATTAATATCCAAATCTATGCCGCAATACTGGCTAATTAGCCTTAAGTCCCGCCACTATATAAAGTGTGATAAATCCCTCTCGAATATATACTTATCACAGCCACGGAGGATGAAGTCTGTACCCCGGGCTGTCCAGTAACACACATACAAAAAACCAAAGCAATGCATTTCAACATGCAATGCACAGTAACAGCCACCATCAAAAGCAGCTGTCAAAATACCTCGGCCAAGAAAAAAAAACAATCTTATTGTTTGGTTTTTTTGTTGTTGTTTTTTTTTTAAGTTGCAGCAGTTCATTTATTAGCCAAAATATAGACTTTCTTGTACAATTTGGTTCACAAGTATGTACATATTCTTAACTTTATATACAAAACATTTCAACATCAAATCCTCACAGAACTTACAAAAAGAAAGAAAGAAAAAAACTCACAGACTACAGGTTCATAGATTATTACATTAGCAGTTTTACACAGGACATGCTTACAATGTAAGTATACAGAGATGTATTATTCTTATATTACATTCCATATTCAAATTAAAATTAAAGAAGAAAGAGGGTGGGTGAGGGTTTATGGAAAGAGCCAAAAGAACCGTGGCTGGTTCTGAGGTCTAGTTGGTTCTGAGGCCTGAAATACACAGGGGTACAACAAAATGTAACAAAAAATGTAGAAGAAAAACAACAACACTAATAATAGTCTCACGAAGAGTGAAAACATAAAGTGATATAAAAGTGACAATTGCCTTTCAAAAACGAACCTGGAGTGAATTTGCATTGAGCTCATTTGCATGACTGAACAAGTTAGTGTAACATAGGCCTTGAAGAAATAACCCAAGCGCACACAGACGCATGAAAAAAATGAAACAAAGCTAATTTGGGTAAATGTGGCATTTTAAACTAAAATGTGATATTGCATTAAATGAAAATTCCCAAATGTCATTAACTGACAGCCTCGTTATCTTTGAACTGCGTGGAAAGCTGTTAAAAACAGCTTTTTCTCTGCATCCAAGGCACTAGATCTCTCTGAAGCTGCAGCAAAGAAAATCAAAATGCGTTAATTGAACTTCCTTTGATCAGAGCTCATCCTGGGTTTATGGGAATATAATGTTAAAACGACGTGATTTAATGGGTTGAGGACTTAATGTAAACCATAATACAGGCGCATGGACCTCAAAATAAAGTAGACGACGTAACAGCAACTCAAGAAATAAAGGGGGCATCTTAAGAAGAGTTTTCGCCAATTTCAACGTTTTTTTTCCTTAAACACTTCCTGATGAGGTTTTTTCTTAACCCTCCCGGACAAGCTGTTACACACACACAGGCACACATCGCACACACTGTATTCTGCTGTAACATTAACACTGGTTATCTGCGTGGCCTAGGCAGAAAAAATATCCATGAACAGGCAAAGAAGGCAAAAGAAGGTCTAAAATAAAATAAATGAAATTAACTAGTGTCTTTGTTTTGTAGTTATTTATACATGCGCGTCTCAGTGACGAGGACATGTACCTGTGACTGAAGTCTCTGAACTATGACTCTTGTCCTCCGTTTGCCTGCTGCTGTAGAGGGCCAGGCCGGTGGCAGTGGCCTGGTTCGCCAGTCCCAGATAATGATTTGAGTTCAGTAAAGCCAGCTGGTGGGCCGAAAAGGCTCGGTTCGTCCAGTTCTGGATTTTCCCAACCGGACAAGAAGAGATAAGTCTGTGAGGAGCGATTATGGTCTGAGCGGCCGGCCCTGCGGAGTTGCTGCCGTTCATTTGCGGTGATTTACGTGGATTGTCTGGGGCCGTAGCTGTCTCTGCCAAAGACCAGATTTTTGGTTTTTGGGCTGGGACGGGGTTGTTTTCTGAGGGCGGTGAGCTCACGGATACAGAGTTCAGTTTGAGCTGTTCCCCGTTTGGCTGGGACGTTTTCATGTCCAAAGAGTGGTGACGGTGATTGTGGAAATGCTCTGCTCCTCTCTGTACGTCTTTGCCCTCCTTCCCCACAGCCTTTAGAAACCTCTGGTCGGGCCCTTGTAAATCCTCATAGCCGTCAGAAATCTCAGAGTCACTCCTCCCGTCGAGTTTAATATCTGAATGCAGGTCGTCCTGGTCGTCCAAGTCGTCCTTGTTCTCAATATTTTCCGTGTCGATGTTCTCCAAGTCGATCTCCTCCTCATCCTCTCTCTTGTCCCCCTCCCCCCCTTCGTGATCGCTGGTGTAAACATTTCCTTCTTCGTCCGTGCGGTTCCGGGGGGTCCAGGTCATCTTGTTCTCCTTCTTTAGCCTCCTCCGGGCGTTGGCAAACCAGGTGGACACCTGGGTGAGGGTCATTTTGGTGATAATGGCCAGCATGATCTTCTCACCCTTGGTTGGGTAGGGGTTCTTGCGGTGCTCACTCAGCCAGGCCTTCAGGGTGCTGGTGCTCTCCCTGGTGGCGTTTTTGGGTCTGGATGGGTCACCGAATTGATATTGGCCATATGGGTAAAAGGCAGGGTGATGGTGAGCAAACCCGGGGTGCTGGACACCGGGACTGTCTTTCAGTTCATACTGAGCACCCTGTAAAAACAAAGAATCGACGCGTAAGAGGGATTAGACATATTATATCAATACCATCAAGTAGTTTGTGTGGAAATGTTTACATTGCGCAAAATCCTCTCTAGCTATCAAGAAATAAAGACAAAAGTGGGATTCTTAATAAAGTGTAAACAAACTAAAAGATTCAAGTGTTTTGCAGTGGAATTAAATCACCAAGCGCAGATGAAAGGGGGAACAGTAATTTCTTAGTTTAACAAACACTTCCGAAGTGAAACATTTACTATTACACACTATTCTCCACCTTTACCTGTAACCTCCCACATTACATTGCATCATTTTTTTTTCGTTACTATCAGTTTCCGGAATTTATGTGCTAAATGCGCATAAAAGGCTTAAAGCGCACTGTTAATGTGTCACTTTGTATCCACTTTTAACCATATTTTACAAACTACTCAGTTACAAAGTTCAACGCGGCGTTCTAAAACTTTAAACTTAAAAGGAATAAAGTTATCCCAGTGTCATGTGTAGCTTACGTTTCGACAAAAAGTTTTTAGATAACTTAAGCGAAAGGAGAACAACTCACCAACTGATTGAAAATTGATATATCGTTTGTGTAGGGGAGAAACGCTCCATAGCCTTGCGCTGCTGCGGCGAAAGGAGATCCATACATAGTCGAGAGGACGTTGGAAAGTGCCCCGGACGGACTGAGCTCTGTCCCGGCTCGGGCATTGTTGGCGATCCCCTGGCGCTCCGGCGGGTATATCGGTCGGATGTACTGATATCCCAGCTGAGGGAAAGACATGGTGGTAGGAAAAGGGAAAAAGGTCTGCTGCAATCACACAAAGCAATGGAATTGCCTCGATATCCACTTTTACAGTGTGAGCATGTGAGCAACAAAAGGTGCAAGCAAGGGAAGTCTATATTTCCTCGGGAACAGCCAGTGTAAACGATCCGGTTGCGCCCCTTATTTCTTCCTCCTCTTCTTCTTTCCACCCTCACTTCCCTATTGATCTGGATGGACTAAGGTCAGGTCCTTACAGATTGCTTTAGATTATTGGGACTCCCTTTCTCAGATTGACATTTTTAGTCGTTTAGAAGCCCCTCCTATTTCTCAAATCTCACCCCACTCATACAAACCACACACCAAACACACTCTCTCTCTCCCTCCCTCCCTCTCTCCCTCTGTGTCTCTCTCCCTCTCTTTCGGATAAGTGCACTGACGTCGCGAGCTCTTATTTGAATGGGGTTTCAAATCTCATTTTATGGCTCGCCAATCTATTTCATTTGCTATTTGTTCGCGTCTGGCCTAAACCGCAATTTTTGTATTAATTCGCACAATTTGACCACGCGGATACACGTAAGCAGTTTGCTGATTAACTTTTTTTGGGCTACAATTTGCTTTTAATATAAAATAACAGAAGAAAGTTTTCTCTGGAGACTCAAACTTGGAGACTCAGCTACGAAAGGGTATCGGTTAAAACTCTAAAATCAGAACGTAAAATTAAGTTTATAACCACTTTTAAGTCGTTTTTTTTTTCATTTTTCTTTTTCCTTTTGAATTGCCACACACTAAAAATACAATAACCAATGCAAGGGAGCTAATAACAAGTAGAAAAAATAGTACTTATTAATAACAAATGCCTGTCGGACTAGGGTTCGAGCAATGTGTTTCCAATTACCGGCTTCAAATGCCCCCGGATCACAGGTTACGCACACTTTTTTATTTATCGCTTCATCGCTGCGTGCAAGCTGTGTTTTCTTACACCGATTTGAGGTGTTATGTTCTCTTGGTGGCATGAGACTCGGCGTAAAGTAATTCTTTAATCTGAGACATCAAACGAGTCGCATGAAACTACTTGACATCAAAAGAGACGCTGATGATGGGCGCATTATGCTGTTAATGAAGACTAAGTGTAAAGTAACAACAGTCATAACAAACATTAGAGTGGATTCGGCTGGAAAGATGTTTATTCTGGGACACGACACTACACGAGAGGGAAATAAATGAAATAAATAAAAAAAAAGAAGAAGCTAAAAACAAGACCGAATTATTAGAAAACAACAACAACAATAACAACAAACTAATAATATTAATAATCAAAATCAAAATAACAACAATAATAATAATTTTGAACATGATGAGATTGAGTGACTATTCAGTGGTTTTAAATAAACACTTTTAATCCACTAAAACGCAAAACGGTCATCCGGCCATACTGCACCTTAAAGTAATCCATTTGATAATTTTCATACGACCGGATGTTTCTTGTTACTCGTGCGGATTAAAACAAAACAAGAGAGTCAGAATTGAAATTCCATGAATCAATAAATAAAATGTGTAAGGGGCAACCCTAATCGCCTTTCAATCCGCCTTTGTAGCAGCATCTGTTTTGTTAATCATTTGCAAAACAACTACAAAAAGTTGAATTATTATTTCGAACACTTTATTTAAATATGGTATAAATCTTTATGTATTATTGACAGCGAGATAAAATCCCATCAATCTCTTCAGTTTTGATAATGCAATCCGGGTTTCCAAGAACTCTGAACTTGTATAAACCTTTAATCTTCTTTGGAAGCAGATAGTTATCATTGTCTGGGAGGGATAATAACAGCTATAATTTCTTATATAGAGCTACCCATAAGGATACGCCTTGTTTCTGTTAAACTCTGTCCTGAATCTGTGTGTGTTCTTCGCCGACATCCACCACAACCCGGATTATGGGGTTATTAATTACAACGGCTTTCTGGTGCCATCCGACTGGAATGGTAATCACTACATAGCAGTCAATAGCACGTTCACACTTAACACACACACTCGTGCGCGCAGACACACATCACATCGACCTGCAAACTGAGGGGTCTAGACAGTGAAGTGAGGGCAAAGATAAGTGGAAGGTATAAGGAATACTTTGACGCACAACGGTGTAACAGCACGAATAAGGTAAAGCTTAAAAATGAAAAAAAAAAAAAAAAAGCAAGTTCAAACACCATATTGCAGAATGAAAACCATGTGTGTGCGCGGGCGTGTGTGTATGACTAAATGAGAGCGAGCGAGCGACAGAGGAAGGGAGAGAGAGAGCCAGCGAGAGAGAGAGAGAGTCGTAATAGCTGAACGTTAGAAGTGAGGATATAAATCCAGAAAGTCCAGCGAGGTGTCTGTCTCCTGCTGTCCGCTAAGCAGCACCCAGAGTCCGGATGGACACGTGTCTCATCCCCGGACTACTTTAACTCGAACCCCCCCTTCCCCCTCATCCCTCCACTCACCCGCCACACACACACACACACACACACACACACACACACACACACACACACACACACACACACACACACACACACACACCCCTCTATACCCACACCGAGGGCTGTGATTTATTGCCTCAAATCAAACACCACGCACTAACTTAACACTTTCTCACCGACCTGGGAAACTGGCGTAGCCATAAAAGCATTAAGACGCTGCTCCCTTCTCTCCTAAAAAAACAGAGAGAGTCTTGCTAAACAGTAAACTAACCTCTGCTTGACTTCCGTCTAAACACAAGCAAACACGCGTACTAGGCCAAAGCACAGCGATATACCTGCAAAAGCAGATAATTTTATGCATAATAATAATGTCAGTGTTAATAATAATAATAATAATAATAATAATAATAATAATAATAATAATAATAATAATAATAATAATAATTGTTTATTTTAAATGCTTTAATACTTGGGGAAAAATGCCGGGAACGCGCTAGAGCCAATTTAATTTGTAAGTGCTGTAAAAAGAGGGCAATCATACACAAGCGACTTGAGGGCTGTTTAGTAGAGAGCTCTTTGACGGTAATTATGCAGATGACACAATTTCACATTCTCATAAGCAAACATACACAGCCTATCGCTCAACAGTAGTTCCTCATGCAATACACAGAGTACCAGCGACACGTCGCAAATGACGAACCGAGGCTCTGCAAAACAGGCGAGATCAAAGGCTTCAAACAGAGGCACTTCAAATTACACATTTGGATCTTTTCCATAACGCCTGGTTGACAGAAAAAAAAAAGAAGAAAACTCTTATTGCACATGGAATCAATTTTAAGGGACCCCTTGCTGATCATCGGTTAATTAGGGTGACGATTGACGATTTTAAAAGAAAATGTAATTAATGAATTAATGACCCTCGGATCATTGTGGAAGTTGAGGAGTGTGTGTGTGTGTGTGTATTGTGTTTGTTTGTGTGAGAGGCAGAGTTGAGATTTTTTCAGTTGCTTGACAAACCAGTTCCTATCTTGACAAGCATTTCTTGGGGTGTCAACTTCCTCTGGAGTTTCCAGAGTTTGTGAGGACTGACCGGAATTTCACATCTTTGCATGCACAAGTTTTTTTTTTGTTTCTTTTTTTACTGAACCTGTATACTGTAAATGCAGTAAAGGATGCAGTGCAGTGGGGAGATTTATAGCTTTTCTAAAATCACCAATGAAAGCTACTGAGGATATATGCTTGCATATATGTGACATATATCAGAATTATGAAAATTAGTGGCAAATATAGGAAGTAAGTGTCAGTGTAACTCATAAAAGTGAGTACTGCTATTATCCTACCTTATTACAAAGCAATTATTTTTAGCTGTTGGGAACATAGCGGTTGTTAATCGAAAATTTTCCTCAATGGATTCAGACCTAAATTTGTTGGTAACCTAAAAAATAACAGAGCAACACATTCAATCTCCAAATATACTCTTTCAAACTCATGTCCCATTAGGGTGAATAAAGGCCCAATAAATCTTACAGTGTTTAAAGAACAGTGAAGCTTAATCCAATAAATGAATTAGTTTCTAAAATTAATTGTTCTTAGCAGCAGAAGCAAGTGTACTTTGAAAATACATTTAAAGTTTAATTTTTTTTACTGTTAGGATAATTTAAATAGTAGGATTTTAATTACATTACACCAAGCAATCATGCATATTAAATAGATAGCCTAACTTTGATTTGCATTACTGGCAAAGTAAAGCATTTTGGAACCATTCCTTCTGCTCACACCATTTGGAAACAAATTAATAGTCAATGGAGTGCAACTTATTAAACTGGGTTATGACAATTAATGCATTACCTTGCAAATGTTTTACATCAACTTGTTAACTTTAGGTTGTAGACTACTGCTAAATTTAAACAGTCATTCAGTCTAAGCACCTGGATTGAGTGAGAGATCCATTTTAGATTCAGGCCCTGAACAGAGCTTTGGACAAGCAGCCAGCAGCTTATAGGGTTTATAAAATGCACAATGTACATAGTCGTATGAGCTTAAATATATAAGCTTGTGTAGGGTTCTGAGTACCACACAGACTGCTTGGATTATAGGCTGAGTGTAAATGTTTCAAAATACTGTATCAGTACTTGTCTTGGTGTTTTTATGGCACTTTTATATAAATAATGAATGTTTTTCCTACTAGTATATATATTGACTTTGATAATGAATCAGTAACACTATCTTCCACTTATTAAATTTTTATTGTAATATTTTTAATAATAATTGAATATAGTTTATACTTTTCTTATGATGCACACATATCTCTCCAAATTCTCTTTCTGTCTTGTTGGTTTATTTGAGTAGAGACTCAAAATAAAGCAACATGAAGAAGGACAAAACTGTGAGCCTGGGACAAAACTTCATTTTTGTTTTATGTTGATTTGGCTGGACAGTTTAAATGAGCTTTACCTTTCTTTTTCTCTTCTCTTACTTAACTTTACTTCCATTGCTTTCCTATAGACATAGCCAGCTACATTGCAGGCTTTTAACTTTCAGCATTTAGGTAACAAATGCATCTCCACTTATTCCATAAATCTGGAAGGAACTCAGCATTTTTTTCCAACATTATTTGTGTCCAGAAAGCATTAACACTATGAAGTAATCCAATCTCAGAAAAAGGGCTACACTTTCCCATTGAAAATCCGGGCAGCGCATATGGCCCCTAATATAAAAAACCCAAAATGCTATCAGCTGAATATGGATATGCTATCACTCTTTATGTATCATTCCTATTATTACTCCCACATTGAACCTTAGCAGGGAATTTTGGCTTGAACTACTGTATCATAACACAATATTCACACAACAGAGATTCGATATGCTTTGAGCTCCTTTAACAATACTGCACTGAAGGTGAGTTGTAGCTTATTTTTTTTGTTTCCTCCTTGCCCACTCACTCTCACTCCATCTGCTGCAGTTTCCCCCTGTATCAGTAACACAAGGCATTGATTTTACGGTAAAGTCACTTTGTAAAAGGAATGAGTAACTCTGGGCCCCACTATCACTGTATTACACGGGTATGGCCCACGTAACAAGATGAACATTGATTCAGCATTACGGATGATCGATAATGAAATAAGTAACTTCAGGGCCAAATTAAAATGCAAGCTGGCTTGATGCTGCCAGACTCTGTGAGAGGTGACAGCAGGAGAGAGGAAAGTAGAGGGAGGGAGAGGGAAAGGCAGAGAGTCGGAGAGGGGAAAGAAAGACTACAAGCTTGTAGCAAATGAGAGTTCCCTGTATATTGTAATGATGATGTTTTAAAGATGTTAACAGTTATCAAGGCAATGGCAATAACCTTGATGTGTACAGTAGCTAATGGCTATTACAAATAGACTTATCTGATAATACTTTTTTGTTTCTTTATTCACAATTATAAGAAAATTACATTTCAATTTTAACAACACACTCGCACCAAGACTGTATAATGTAATTTTTTTCTTTGGGTTTTGTTCAAAATCTAGAGCCTTAATTTAAACATCTCTTTATGGTTTTATTATTTATATTATTTATAAATTAATTCTAGCTTTACTTTACATTTCTGAAGTCGATGAACCAATCTGTGAATTTGTTCGCTTGTTAATTTGAAACACTGAAATATTTGAGAGCCTGGCTGCATTCACAAAGATTTCCCTGTGACTGCTCTCTTCTCTGTGCACCACTGCTGTGTTTTGAGTTCCTCTTTTTTTGACCCTGGCATCAGAGAACACTGATGGATAAAATGATCTGTTGCATCTAGCTGATGGTGCTAATTTGAAGACATTCATTTTAATATTTCTTTAATTAGTGTATTTGTCAGACAGTGGCCATTTATTAAAAAAAGTGCCCTTGTCAGCCTGGAAAGTATCTTAATAAAAACACTTTTAGCTCATCATTCCAGCACTTTTCTTGATCCCTTGATTTTTATAATGCTTTCATAGGGGTTGTACAAAAGATGCATTTTCTCTAAGCTGAAAATTATACAATTTTCCAGAACAATGTTCTGCTTCTCTACTTTTGCAGATTTGGTCTCACGGTCTGTGGAGACAAACCATCATCCATTCATTCACAAAGTGTATATCAACACCAACTATTTACCAAGACTATCCGACAAAAGCACTTATGCAACCCATGCTCTGTCTGTTTCATGAAAGCATAACGTGGTTAGTCTTGATCCAGTGGTAGCCAATGATGCCCTTTTATGGCACCACAGCTCGACACTGTGGCTGGGCTAATATCAGTTTCTCAGCACTTTTGGCCTACTGAGCCAGACAAAGCCACAGTCTTTCCAGCTGTTGCTGCTGCCGGCTGGGGCTGGAGAAGAGGCAGCTGTACCAACATGGGTCAGAGGAGCCTCCTCATCATTGTGGTGGCCTGGACCTTGCAGGGGGTATATGATAGATAGTAGATGGCAAGGTGAAGGAACTAAAAGAGGATTTAAAATTCTGATATTACTGCCAAGGAACCGAATCTCATCATGATGCAGCAGTGACCGTGTCTAATCAAAGATGGATAGTTGTAGAAGACGCTGAAGTGCCTTTGTGATGATAATACAAGTCTGGAAAAGTTGACCAGCCAGTATCAACCATGCTGATATTGGTCTAATGCCAACATTCACATAAGTAAGCCATGATGAAAGACTAAAGTGTTCAAGGTTACATTACTAAAGTATTAGGAAGTTGTTGGTTTTTTTTGTCTTTTGCCTGTACCATGCACCTGATCATCTAAAGGTGCATGGTGCATCTAAAAATTACTTGTCACAGCATAGTAAAATTATGAATTACCATTCTGATTCAGTCATTCTATTTGGGAAATATCATTAAAGAGCCTTATTTATAATGGTGTTTGTCAATTAGCTAATTTGCCCGGAGGGTAAAACTTATTGACCCCTCGTATCAAAATTTACAAGCACTGAACACAAGAGAACCATAAGACTGTTGAGATAAATGGTCATGTTTGAGTTAACTGTATCATGATATTACCCCAGTGAAAACTTTCAACTCATTTGTCTTTGTTTTATAATTAGCAGTTCCTTATTAATTATTTACCAAGTGTAGCAGAATTTTCCATTTTGTTCTTTTTAAGATTCAAATAGGATTCAGTCACCAAGGGAGAACTACAAGGTTATGACAAATTCTTCATCCCATCTAGCAAAAAAAAAAAAAAAAAAGTTACTGTTGGGGTTCTAATTTAAGAAAGAAGCTGTTACTGGTGATGGAAAAATGACAAGGTTACCTGGAAAGGTTATTTTGTTACAAATGAGCAGCATAAACAGCATGAGAAAATACCTTGTGCTCTCCTTGGCATCTTGGTCCACCATTTAGCAATCCATTTTCCATGAAGTAACATTAGGGTGTATGAGAACAAATACTGTAATGGTATGATGGTATGTGTGTAGACCTTTTATAATCTGTCCTATTGAGTGGCTCAACATGCCAAACGACTGAGGTCAAAGGAGACTTATCCTCAGCAGTCTAGCCCAGATAAAGATTCACAGACCTAAACCAAAGTACTTGTTCTGGGACTTTAAAAAGATATCATTGTGACCCACTGTGTTTAGAACACCAGCTAGGTCTAAGGGAGAACTTGATTTGCATTGTTCTGCTTTAATCAGTGTTGGGGAGTAACGGAATACATGTACCACCATTACATATTTAAAATACAAAATATAAGTAACAGTTACCGTTTAAAAAGGTGGTATTCAGAATACAGTTACTTTGTTGAAATGAATGGATTACATGGCGGTATTTTCCTGTTTCATAAGGCTATGCCCTCTTTATTTTTGGTTTCCACGCTGGTGGAAACCAAAAATACGAGTACGAGTGACAACTCATACAAGTACGAGTTGTCACCGAGCAGAAACGGGAGATGGAAGCATGTAAATATAATAATAACCACTGTAGCCAAGAAGAGTGCCTGATGAGCACAGTTGTAAGTAAGCTTAAGACTCGACTGTACACTGTGTTCGTGTTTTCTTCCGAAACAGTAAGTTCCTTTGGAGCAGCTTTTCAACACTTCTCTCTGTCTCTCGCTAGCAAAGTTGACCCAGACAACAAAGTAAAGCTAGTTTTGCTATGGCGAATAACCTTCAGTAAATGTAATAAATCACACAGCAATAGTACATTCATGTAGTTGTAAAAAGCATGATAATATATTAAGTAATCGTGAATGTATTCAGAATACGTTACTCTCATTGAGTAACAAAATACATTTTGGGGCATGTATTCTGTAATCTGTAGTGGAATACATTTTAAAAGTAACCTTCCCAACACTGGTTTTAATGCACAATCAAAACTGCTTATAGTTTTGTTAATTTCTAGTTTACAACTCAAAAAGATTAAAGACTGCCAATTGTATGTAGTATTTAAAATCTTTACAGACTGGTACACTTTAGCTCTGTACATTACCTCTAGTGGTGGCCCAGAGAAATATATTGAATTCTTTATGATATCCATTGAACACTGGTTAATTATAGTTCCCTCAGGATCAGAACTGGATATTGGTGCTCAAAGTATTTTTTAGCACTTTCATTTGGAGGTGCCTAACCCTGGCTGGTATCAAGTTACCCGCAAAGTTTTGCCAAAAACAAATGTTTGGATTTCCACTTCAATTTGCTGTTGATATTCACAGCATCAATAGGATCAATACATACATTTTGGATGATCCCTGATTTTTTTAATGTTTCTTTTTTCTTTCTTTTTTTTTTCTTTTGCCAAAATGTCACCTGAAATTTTCATACAAGCTTATTCATGAAATTATGTAATCAAATTTCAAAGGAAATCCATGCCCATAAATTGTTTTGATTTTCAGCATCCCCTTTGCCTTGCCTTTACTACATTCTGGCCTACCACTGGCATGAAAACTCTAAAAATGTCTGTGTTGTCAGTATGTTGTTCACCCAGGCCAACAGTTTCATATTAAGGTGTAATGAACAGTATATTCTCCAAGGTATGCCCAACAAACAAGACCAACAATCCCAAACAAACATGTCTTTTACTCATATTTGGGTTTAGTATGTGTGTACATGGAACCCACACAGACATGCACTAACAGACGTGTGTATGTGTGTGCATGAAAGTGTGTTTGTCTGGTGCTATCTCTTGTACAACAAGCACTGGAGCAAGACTGGACCCAGCTGTCAGGTCACTGCTGTCACAACCAATAATGATTACCCTCTCCCTGCTCTTCAATTGCTGCTCCATAACCACCAACGCAGGGGAGATACGCCCCTTTTAAGAGAACAATGCATCCATGAGTGGGCCTCATCATTGCCCACGCCCACTCTTATCAACCCTCTGAGGGCCCACAGACCCCATCTCTGTATGTGTGTGGATATCTGCTAATCTTTGTGTATCTGTCAGATTTTTCCAATAGGCACCGGTGGCCTGACATTCTCTCTATAGACCCAGAATGATTCCAGCCCTTATGGCACAGGCAGATTATTTACCAGTCAATATATACTGTCTGAAGATTTT